>NC_136904.1:3996417-4383917 GCF_949606895.1 Notothenia rossii | reverse complement strand
TCTCTTTCTGTTCCCTCCCTCTTTAATTCAAGACGCTTAAGAGACAAAAGATGGCAGTTAAAAAAATACAGTTCTTTATTTTTTATTTCACCTTTTTATTGAACATTAATTTGAGCTTATTATGTTTTTTTAAATATGTATTTATTTGGTTTTATATCTATGTATATTAATTAACCCTGAAAACATATCATAAAACCCATTTGTCTGTCTATTACAAAGTAAAAAGTGCAAAACTAAATCGAATGACTTTTTAAAAAGACACATGTTTTTTGTGCAACTTCTTTGATGCAACTTTTTATGAATGAGTGTCTCATTTTATTCCTAAAAGAGACGATGTTCTGCAGTTAACTGTACGCTGCACCCGGCAAAGATTTACCGCTGAGTTGCTCCGGAAAAAACGAATCTAATCGTGTAACTCAAGTTCTAATAGTCTCATTATTTGGTGTGTGTGTGTGTGTGTGTGTGTGTGTGTGTGTGTGTGTGTGTGTGTGTGTGTGTGTGTGTGTGTGTGTGTGTGTGTGTGTGTGTGTGTGTGTGTGTGTGTGTGTGTGTGTGTGTGTGTGTGTGTGTGTGTGTGTGTGTGTGTGTGTGTGTGTGTGTGTGTGTGTGTGTGTGTGTGTGTGTGTGTGTGTGTGTGTGTGTGTGTGTGAGATTTACAGCTTGTTTTTTGGCACCTCGCCAGTTCAGTGATGTTTTACACCCCACACACTGAGGCAGTTGACGGTGGACAGAGGACAGCTGCTTTAATAAACTGTCGGCTCTCTGTAATAATTCTCGCTAAGGAGCTCGCCTCACTGTTCTCCGAGTAAATAGAGCTTCAAGTGAGTTATCAATCATCGAGTGTTTGCTTTTTCCCCCGCTGTAGTATTTATTCTTATTATTGAGACTCTCATATCGAGATATTTACTACAAAAGTCACACATTTATTTCTTTAACTGCTCATGAAAGGGACAACACTTCAACGTTGACTTTCATTCAGTGTTAATTATGTCCAGAAATGTCCAATAACTGTATTAGTAGGGTTAGGTTTCAACTAACCGTGTCCAGTTTCGTGACATTTGTTGACATAATACACTTAATTAAAGTCATGTTTAAGGGTCAGTGTGTTAAGTGTGCTGAAATCATGTTTTAATCTGATCCGACATACCAACAGTCATATATTTGCACAGAAGGAGAATACACAGTGCTTTGCTTTGTGTCCTCTTTGGTTAATCTCTTTATTGCACTGCTGTTGGATTAGTCACATGCCATGGCGATAACGTCGTGACAACGTCTCCGCAGATGGAAAAATATCACTCATTCTGTCTTGTATTGTTGAGTTCACAAACAAAGGGCTTTTCTTACTCTTATCAATGAGGCTTTTCTCCGCCCTTCTGCCTCCGTCTATTCCCATTAATTGCACTTAATGACGGGAATGCAGTCATTTGTCTGGATCAGGAGTGTCCGAACTACGCTCCGGGGGCCATTTTGAATCGGCTCTCGGAAAATTAAAAAACTGTAGTGAAATATGAACCATGTGCTTTTCTTATATTGTACTTCTTAAATATATGTAAACGTATATTACACAGTAGTATTCATGTGTTAATAAGCCCACTTTTCAAATAAATTCAGTCCATTAAAGTTGAGAACATTTTCTAACAAATCTAAGTTGATAAGAAAAAAGCCCAATAACTTAATTACATAACAACCTCGAAATAAACCCTTAATATTTCCTCTTATTATAATCAATCTGAGGCTTCTGATGTAAGGAATGAGCTGCCAACAAGATAAATGAAGCCCTCTGGATGGCTGGGATGTAGGCGGTTGTGTTTCTTAAAGCATGTTCATGTATCGAGCCTAATTTACCTCCATGTTGCTCACTTATAACTTCACTTACGAAGCAATAAACCTCACCTCTATAAGTGGCCCAGCCCTTAGTATATGTTTCTGTATGTGGGCCTCGTGAAAGAAGTTTGGACACCCCTTGTATAGATAATATCGAGCCACAATGATGTCTTATATAGGCTTTATTAGACAACTGTCCCCCTCTATCTGTGTCTCTGTGTCTCTATCAGCTGTGGCTTTAGCTTCATGCTTAGAATAGCGATGTATCTATAGTTTAACGTTACATTGAACTTCCCTTATGTGGAGGGGACGTATCTGAACACTTGATATGAATTGGTCCGTCATGCGAGTGGTGGCTCTGCCTGGACTATAGATAGCAAATTCCAAGGCTTTTTTACCTTTTATGTCCCTGGCCGTGCATTAAAAATAAAACAAACATGGCTGGAAGCAGAGCAGGGTCCTGACAATATGCCCCGACGTTTAAAAACTAAACAACCAGGGGTAAAGTAAACACTAAGCATGTGGAGACCAGACACTTGTCTCTGCTCCGTTTTGACATATTTCAGTCATTCCTGAAGGAAAGCATGAATAACACCTGTTGAGGTTGTTTGGAAGACCACCAGAAATACTCACTGGAGCAGTTTGTGCTTTCGTGAGATATATCTTGTTCTTTGTTCAGTCTGGAAAGTGTCCTTACTGCTTTTATTTAGAGTTTCTGACTCTGGGTAGAACATGTTATCAAATGGACCCTGTCTGATGTTGATGTTTTGATCACAGATGGCGCTAAACTAAAAGAAAATAAACATCTAAGGGGACGATGAGGGGTCATTCACAAGAAGAGGTCAACGAAATACAAACACATGTACCTTTTTATACAGATTTCCCAGACTGACCCCCAGAAATACTCTCTTTCGTAAGATATATCATGTGCTTCTGGAAAGTTACTATTCGGCTAGTTTCAATGCATGTTGGGACACATTTCCGATTCATTTCAACAAGTTATCAAATAGACTTTACCCTGTTTGTTTTTGATGGCTCTAAACTAAAATAAAATGAATATCTGAGGGGTCATTTACAAGAAGAGGCCAACGAAATACAACTTTTGAAACACCTGAATTTCCCTTAGGGGATAAATAAAGTTCCATCTTATCTTATGGAGATTTACCAGACTCTGAATATCAAAATTGTCAACAGCAAGATTTGGGGACTACTTCTGTCTGTAAGGGTTGACTCTAAAAGCGTCGGGCACATTCAAGGAAGGGCAAAAGACCTGGTTGTTTATATCCGAAATGCATGCCTGCTTTGTGTAATTTGAATCATGTCGGGGGTCCCATCCCTCGCCTCAGCCAACCAGGAACGCTTCTGACACGGACCATCTCCCGTAGTGTCACCCGGGATAATGTCCATATCTACATTTATTTGAGGAAACAGCATGAATGTGGTCCAGGAAGTACAATTAGTCGACTGATCGATCAACAGAAAGAGCATATTGTTGAAGTGTTCCTGTTTTTAGCCCCTCAAACACGGAGATGTGCTGCTTCTCTCTGTTTTATATCATAATAAAGTGAATATCTGTCAATCCAAGATATTAAAGATAAGATAAGAAGTACTTTATTGATCATTAATTGTGAAAGGAATGGGTGGATTTATACCATCACCGTTGACTTTGAGGAACCGAGATGACCATTTTTCACTATTCTCTGACGTTTTCCTGACCAGTGATGATTCGATAATGAAAATAACGGTTAGAGATGTTAAGTACGGTTATCAGAGTTTGAGATGGCGCCCTGCTGGTGGAGGCGGGTCATTTCAAAGCTGTTTTCGCTCTGGAAGGACTCAGACGTTTGTGTTGGCTGACACCGTCCTCACTAATCCAGTCTCTCTCCAGCTGGCCACGCTCCTCCCCCCTTCCCTTATTCCCTTTTTCCTTCCCTCCATCCATCCTTCCTTACCTCCTAAAGGCAGCAAACACGCCTCCTCTTCCTCGCTTTGTTTCTTTATTTATCTCTGTTGTTTCTCCCACCCTGCTGTGTGTCTCTACTCTGGCCTTTAGATTCAAGGTTCAAAGGTTTTATTGTTAGCTACAGTGTACAAATGGTAATGAAATTCTTCTGACCTGAGCTCCTTCAACGATGCAACATATATAAATACAAAAATACAAAATAGTGCAAGAAGTCTATATACGTGTAAATAGAATATGAAATGTACAAGAACAGAATATTAAATAAAATAATGTAAATTAAGACGAAATTAAATACGGTTTATTGCGGTGTCACTAATCAATCTGTAAAGACAACAAGATGGCTTCCTTCTCTCCTTCTCCTTTTTGGTTTGGTTCTTAATGGTTTTGCACCATTTAATAATACACAAACACAGCGGGTAACGAATAACAAACAGTGCAATCACTCATTGGGCTTATTTAAAGCCTCTAAATAATGTGAAAAACCACAATTTTATATAAAATGCAAAATCCCAACAATTGTTTGAATTTAATAGAAATGACAAACTTTAGGGACAAAATATGCTTAAAATTAAGAGTTAATCCACTTTTATCTGATCATATGTAGATTTGATAGTGAAGCCTCACACCAGCCAATGGGAGATCAGTAAAAAATAAATGTCACTTCCTGTGTGTTGTTTCCTGTGGACGGCCGTCTGCCACTTAATTATTTAAAAAATGCCCCTGATGTGAAGTCAGCGATCTGTAATTTACCACTACTGGCGCCACGGGCACCGGATTGATTTATTATAGAGGCCCTTTAATGTGAACAGCTGTTTCCTACTAAAAATAGGTCAGGGGTCACATGAAACGACCTTGTTTTTTCTCCTCTTGTCCTCCCGTTGAGATGGAAAGCTGCTCGAGAGGTGGGCGATGTGCGGCTTTTCTTTGTTTGATATCATAATAAAGTGACTATCTGTCAATCCAAGATATTTAAACCATCAACTAGGAATGTTAATGTCCGATTCAGACGTCTCTTTTTGCCTTTGATCAATGGAAAGCCTGGAAAACGATGGCTTGAAAGGCTTTTTACTTGATTACTTATTCCAGCGCTAGGATTGAGTTTGCATGAACGTGTTTTATTGTTCTTACGTCGAGTTAACGGAGGCGTTTATCGTCCTTTAGTGTGGATGCTGGGAAGGATTTCTACCCTGCTGGGAAATCAAAGGCGGCGGCGTGTATCGGGTATTGATTATCCGCACGAAATATAGGCTTACATATCAGAATCGGTTTTATTACCAAGTGTATATATACGAGGAATTTGCCCTGGTGTAAACAAAGACACAGAAAGAAGGTTATGTAGCAAAAACAGTTTTATTATAAAAGCTATTCTATTAATAATATGTGAGATTAAAATAAAATATGAGAAATGCTATATTTAAAGAGGAGAGCTGTGCAGATTCAACAAGCTGTGCAACATGTTCAAAGGGGTTTGCAGGATTTACAAATAACAAGAAATGGTTGGTTTTCAATTCTTTAATTGATAATCACAACAGTTGCTGAATATTTTTCTGTAGATCAATGAGCCAACTGATCATTGCCGCCATCCCAGTTTATCAAAAAAAACAATTAAATATCTTGCTTTGATATTCAAAACCTCTTAAGATATTTACTTATTTATATACAGGCTGAAAACATTATTTTTTCTGAAATTTGCACAGGTTTGTTGAATGATTTTGGGGTAACTAGTGGATAATGAAGTGGGAATATAAGCGACGTCCAACCTGTCTCCTGCTCCGTCTGATCTTATCATTTGAAGTCTAGCCGTTAGCAAGTAGCCCGATTAAAAGTTAAAAAAAGTAAGTCCGGTTACTTGCTATTTTAAAAGTCAAATCAAAGCCAGTTGCAATCAAGTTGACAATTAGCAGTAGAATATAAATAAAAAGTTATTATTATCGATCTACAGAGAAATACTCGGCAACGAGTGTGATCAAGTATTGTTTAGAGAATTCCTTGAGTTTTTTTATGTAAAAACATCATAAAATACTGATTTATTCATATCGTAAATAAGTAAATATCTTAAGTGTTGGGGAATCATTTGCCCTGCATGTCATCTTTCGCCCTCTGACGCAGATGACCGACCTTGAGCAGCCGTTATGTCCCTTAAGGAGGGGCTGCCCTAGCATGTTGTTGATGTTACCCGTTTGTGACCGGGCAGCTCTCGGTCAGAGGTAGTTATTGTTGCGGGACACCTGGAACACATCCTTCTCGGGGTGTAGATGACCCCGAGCCATGAGCGACAACAAATGTGATTCAGTGTCCTCAGCTGTTTAGTCTATCTATTGCACAATGTTGATTAGTTAAATACAAGTCTGGGGAAGGGGTCTTCAGAATTGATTGTGGCATCTACCGTGTGGTCAACTCGTGGCCCGTGACATGTCTTTGTGAATTCTCCGGCCGAAGCTCCAAATAAACCGTCAGTGTTTGCCACCAAAGCTCCAGCTCTCCCCGTGTCTCTCTGAGTCCTGACTCATATTGATCAGAGGTTTCCCACACATCAAGAGGTTTGAACGACAAAGCAAGATATTTAAAGACATTAAATAGTTGTTATGGTAAACTGGGGTGGCGGCAATGATCAGTTGGCTTATTGATCTACAGACAAATATTCAGCAACTGTTGTGATTATCAATTGTTTTGAAGGATTTTGGGGCAACTAGTGGATAATGAAATGGGAATACAGATAACGTTTATTCCCATGATGTGATATCAAACCCGTCCAACCCTTCTTCCTCCTCCGTCTTATCATTAGAAGTCTATTCGTTTGAAAGCTGATTTTGATTTAACTTTTAAAATAGCAAGTAGCCCGACTAAAAGTGAAAAAAAAGTTTGAAAAAGTGTGTTTGTTTTTAAATTATTTGGGGTAACTAGCGGATAACTAAATGGGAATAAAGGCGACATTTATTCTTATCATTTCAAGTCTATCCGTATGAAAGCTGATTTTGATTTAACTTTTAAAATAGCAAGTAGCCCGATTAAAAGTGAAAAAAAAGTGCGTATTTGGTAATTTAGTGGATAACTAAACGGGAATACTGTCAATTATGTGCGTTAATGTTATGATATATCTATAGAAATTGTACCCATCCCACCTTTGTTCCTCCTCCATCTAACGTTCTATCTTATCATTTGAAGTCTAGCCGTTCGATAGCAAGAAACCGGACTAAAAGTCAAAAAAAGTTTGAAAAAGTGTGTTTGTTTTGAAGGATTTTGGGTCATTAGTGGATCACTAAATGGGAACACAGGTGACACGTACTCCCATGATGTGGAGAGGCTTTTTTCAGGCTATTATCAGAATAGCTTTTGAAGTCTATCCGTTTGAAGGCTGACTTTTAAAATATCAATTAGCCTGACTTAAAGTAGAACAACAAGCTTGAAAGGTGTGTATTTGAGTTAACTAGTGGATAACTAAATGGGCATCCAGGCGCTTATGTGCGTTAATGTCATGATGTATCAAACCCCCTCAGAAGTCGGACCCATCCCACCCTTGTCCCTCCATCTGCCGCTCGGTCTTATCATTTGAAGTCTAGCCGTTTGAAGGCTCTTGTGTTTCTGTGGAAGTCGCAGGAAGGATTTAGGGAGCGGTTCAGGGGCCTCAGCACTTCCCACCAAAACGACCTCTGACCCCTGGTGCCATTAATCACTCGGCTCCTGATGGCCCTGTCCCTGGGGGGAAATCAGTCCGGGGCAAAGCATGATGGGAGGTGAAGCCTGCAGCCAATTAGAGAGCAGCCGTGTGGACAAATCAGGGCTTTGCAGAGAGGAGGAATCAGCCAATGATTGGCCCACTTCTGATATGTTGCTAATGCTATGAAGTAGAATCCAAATATCTCCCATCATAGGCAAGGCACGTTTATTCATGTGGCGCTTAGCAACACGAGGCAATCACAACAATGAAAGAGATTCAAGGTCACCTATTCTGAGACTCCACTTCTTCATGTCTCCTCTACATCAACATGTGTCCCCTCTTCTTCATGTCTCTTCTACATCAACATGTGTCCCCTCTTCTTCATGTCTCTTCTACATCAACATGTGTCCCCTCTTCTCCATGTCTCTTCTACATCAACATGTGTCCCCTCTTCTTCATGTCTCTTCTACATCAACATGTGTCCCCTCTTCTTCATGTCTCTTCTACATCAACATGTGTCCCCTCTTCTTCATGTCTCTTCTACATCAACATGTGTCCCCTCTTCTTCATGTCTCTTCTACATCAACATGTGTCCCCTCTTCTTCATGTCTCTTCTACATCAACATGTGTCCCCTCTTCTTCATGTCTCTTCTACATCAACATGTGTCCCCTCTTCTCCATGTCTCTTCTACATCAACATGTGTCCCCTCTTCTCCATGTCTCTTCTACATCACCATGTGTCCCCTCTTCTCCATGTCTCTTCTACATCAACGTGTGTCCCCTCTTCTTCATGTCTCCTCTACATCAACATGTGTCCCCTCTTCCTCATGTCTCTTCTAAATCAACATGTGTCCCCTCTTCTTCATGTCTCTTCTACATCAACATGTGTCCCCTCTTCTTCATGTCTCTTCTACATCAACATGTGTCCCCTCTTCTCCATGTCTCTTCTACATCAGCATGTGTCCCCTCTTCTCCATGTCTCTTCTACATCAACATGTGTCCCCTCTCCTCCATGTCTCTTCTCCATCAACATGTGTCCCCTCTTCTCCATGTCTCTTCTACATCAACATGTGTCCCCTCTCCTCCATGTCTCTTCTCCATCAACATGTGTCCCCTCTTCTCCATGTCTCTTCTACATCAACATGTGTCCCCTCTTCTCCATGTCTCTTCTACATCAACATGTGTCCCCTCTTCTCCATGTCTCTTCTACATCAACATGTGTCCCCTCTTCTTCATGTCTCTTCTACATCAACATGTGTCCCCTCTGTGGAAAGAGACTCTGAAAGTTTCAGGAACAAAGATTCTCTCTCTTTTTGATCCATTTCTATAAAAACCTGTCTGAAAATGAGCTGATCAGATTTTGGCCACTTTATGATGTCATAACGATGTGTTGTCTTGTGTAACCATCAGCCAATCAGCAACCAAGGTAACCCCTTCCCCCCTTATCACCTGAATCTCCTCCTAGAGCACCATTGAGTTCTTTTTAACCAAATATCTCTCGGAGGGGCGTGGGGAGGGGCTCCTAAAAACCCAAAGATATCCAGTTGTACCTCTAGTCTTCTCCAAAGAGAGCATTCATGTAGAAATGGGAACAATTATAACAGCGAATGGGGCGAGAGGCGGCGATCAAAAGGCATGTTTTGGACGGGTGTAATTAAGCCTGTTAGAGCTAAATGTCTCCAGTTGGAACAGATGTTGAACACCAAAGGAAAATCTCTCTCTCACTAACTGCCCCAGTGCTGCTAATGGGATTCTGGGTCAATTACGGCTTTATCAATGGTTCCTTCCCAGCACTTTCATATGTAGACGGTAGTTCTGCCACTAAAAAGGTTTATTATTGACGATTAATCTCCCAAAATGAATCTAATCTGTTTATCTTCAAAGTGTCAGAAAATAGTAAGAAATTATGACATGTGTCGATCCAATCAATACTAAGAGTGTAGATAGTGTGTAATAAACATTTACCCAGATATATATAACCTTTGATGAACTAAAACAGATGTATAAGGCTGCCCCAGTGATATCCACTTTTAGATAATATATAAAAAGCCATTTCATCTACACATTTTAAATGCTGAAAACTGTATTTTCTGACATGTTGACATTCAAAGTTACTATAATAACTATTGAAGAAGGTGCAGATCATTCTTAAATAGATCATTTAATCAGTCGACCAATCGCTGCAGCTTTCCTGTTGAAACGAGGCACCAGTGTTGAATAATTAATGCTGTTTTAGGTTTCAAAACCACCTCTGCTGCCCTTAAGGTATTCCGTATAGAAAGCTTAGTAACACTTTATATTAAAGTACACATATTCACCACCAACTAGTTGTTAATTAACATGCATACTAGCAGTACATTGGCTCTTTATTAGTCAGTATTAAACACTTATTAATGCCTTATTCTACATGACCATATTCTACAATTACTCGGCCATTAGTTGAGAGTTTTTCCTCAATATCCCTCTAATTAGTGCTGATTTATTGTAAGTAAGGACGTTGTTGTACATGAGTTTGGGTCTTAATATGTTCAATATGGGCCGAATAAGGCAGCAGAACCACAAGAATAGTAATTCTACCATAATAACAAATATGATCTATTCTTATGTAACAAGACATGAAACTACAAGTGTTAATTGGGTCAAAATAACAAAGAATGTGGTATTTCTAACTCCCGGTACGACTTTACACTAAGAGTACCCTTATAAAGGGTTTACGAATAGTTTGTAATTAATTAATTAATTAGGTTGTGAACACTTTATAAATCTTGAATAATCTTTTATAAGACATGAGATAAACAGGGCGACTGTGACCGGCTGCTTGCCAAATAGTGAGCCCACATTTATCTCTGTACTGATAAGCCTTATTAGAAATGATAGTGACTCATTCATAAATGGTGATTTGTTTCACACTTTACAATAAGGCTTCCTTTTGGCAGTTATAAATGTTAGTAACTTGTAAATAAATGGTCATAAGAGATGCCAAGAAACATCAAGATGGAAGGGAGGGGAATCATCTCAGTGAACCACAGATACCAAGGATGCTGGCTGATGAAGGAGACGAAGTAAGCTAAGTAGCCAATATAAGGCTTAGCAGTACAGATAAATGTGGGCTCACTATTTGGCAAGATGACTAAGCCTTATATTGGCTACCTAGCTTACGTCGTCTCCTTCATCAGCCAGCATCCTTGGTATCTGTTGTTCACTGAGTTGATTCTCGCTAAGTAGCCAATATAAGGCTTAGTCATCTTGCCAAATAGTGAGCCTGTGTTGACGTATGAAAATTATGTTAGAACTGGTTTATAAATGGTTCTAAATGATTAATAAAGTGTTTACAACCTAATTCATAACCTAATTATAAACCCTTTATGAATCCTTTATAAGGGTATCTTATTGTGAAGGGGTACCGACTAAGTCTTGTTCATCACAAATAAGCTAGTAGTTTGACTCTAATATGTTAATGAACAACTAGTTGATGGTGAATAAGTATACCTTAATATAAAGTGTTACCGAAAGCTCTTTCCACACACACTCATCCTGTCAGGTTGTCCCCTCTTTGTGCTCTTGTGAACACATTAAAAGGTGATTTGACAGCAGACGGTGATAGGGGCGTGAATTAAAGCCCGACTAACTGCTGTTCTGTCACTCTGTTGTGTCTCACTCTGTTGTGTCTCATTGTTAGCGTGCGGCTGAATGAAAACATGGCTTCCTGCTGACCTGCACTTTAATTCACACATCAATAACCCCTGGCTGATCTCTGACCCTCGGCTTGTACTAATTGTTTGATGCAGGATTGATGTCCCGGCGCCGCATTAAATAACCGGCAGCAAAACATTCCTGGAGCTTTTATCGGTTCTAGAGAACTGCGCACAGATGTAGAACCGTCGACTTTTCGTTTACTGCTATCCACCTCAGAATAACATTAGCTGTTTCTACACCAACCTGGGGAGGAGGATGTTACACCCAAATGTGCCGTTTACTAGAGATCTGGATGTTTGATGTATTGCTGATTATATTTGATTCTTACACATTTGTATTTATTGTTTCAAATGATATTTAATTGACTTTGAAAACTGCTATTCGCCCCTTTCTCAAAAATGATATTTGTTTGAAAAGATTATGGGTCATTTTCACTTGAATGTGAAAACAGACCTGACGTTAAGCATCAGTCCTGCTACTAACCATTATTCAAATGACCTCGCCAAATGTTTTCTACATTACATTTCAACTATTAAATTACAGAAAATAGAAAAAAAACAATGTTATGTTTTTAAATGTCTTGTTTGTTAGTCCAAACTTAAGAATGGTCAGACTGGTTAGAATTGTATACCCAAATTCGCTAAGTATAGATATGTTCATCTTATTATTATTATCGCTCGTTACTCTTTTTTACACAGATTTCTATCCGTCTGTGTTTTGTCCCTTTGTTTACATCTGATTCTCGAAATGACTTTGCAAATTGCTACTGCTTTCAAAAGGATTGTGGGTAATTGTCACTTTGTGGATTACTAAATGGGAATACAGGAGATGTTGAACAGGTGTGTTAATTATTAATTATTTGCCAAAGATTATCTAAATCAATCGTTCTGTCCCTAAACATATATAAAAAGAAAAGCAAAACATGTCCATCAGTTTCTCAAAAACAAATAAATCTTGTTTTTGTCATTCCAACTATTAAGAAAAGCACTTTACAATAATATCAATCAGAGAAAAGCAGGGAATGATCATATTGGAGAGGCTGAAAACTGTATTTTATGCCATTTCTGCATTCAAAGAATAACCTAAAGGATCAGCTGATCAAAGGTTTCTGATGATTGCATCTCTATTGAACACAGATACTAAACACAGATATATAATAGTTTCTCTCCTCTCCTCTTGCTCTGTGTATAATCCAAACGATCTGTAAAGCAGTCCGGCGTCCTGGCGTCTTATAGTGCTGATTGGCTCAGAAGATTTTCCCAGAGCAGCATTTCCTGCAGCTTTAACAAGCTTAACATTTATTATTAAGCGCCGTCAACATGCAACGTTTGAAAACAGGTCTAATGACTACACCGTGAAACCGCCCGTAGCATCAAACGCTTTGTGTTTGAGCTATGATGTGGATTTCACAGGTTTATATTCCTGCGTGTATTTTAGCCTTCTGCTCAGTTTGAATGTTTTTAGGTTCCTTTTCTCTTTAACCTGCAACCCCCGACCCTCTCACATCCCATTGTTGCAACGCTAACATGAAGAATGAGGAAACTGTTGTGGCAAACAATGATTGTTCAATATCGCAGCCTCATCGGCTTTCACAACCCCCACCGGTGCAGAAAGAACTCCATAATGACGCGTTATAATAACAGGTTCTCTCTCAGCGAGCAGAGCTTCAGTTTCAACACCTTTCACAAAACAGCCCATATCAAAAAAGGTGTCTCTCTCTCTCGATTTGATTCAAACACAGTTCAGTGGGTGTGTATTTCCTTATCTACTCTAGTCTGCGGTAAGAGGGAAATGTGTGTGAGATTATGGGTTTTTATATTTGAAAAGCTGTATTGATTTAGTGCAATATGTAAACAGCCAGAGGAACTAAGCGATGGCAAAAGGGGATATTAAGTCATGCTAAACTAGCTAGCTCTTACGCAACATTTCTTACTGCAATATATTTCCAAATACTCCAAGAATAACAAACAAAAGACAATAAAACTGATACCTGTTTCATAACTAATTAAGACTAGCAGCCTTTCTATTACGCATAAACGAGCCAATTAAAAATATAATATTGTATTATTATTATTATTTTACACAAAAAACAGAGTAAAAAAAATGTATTTCTTATTTTTTCATCAAAAGACGAATTTGTTCGGCATATTTCACTGGATTAGTGTCTATCACTGGCAATATATGTTCTCTTTTTCAAACACTGTGATATATATTGTGTATCGCCGTACACTCACAATATATATAATAATATCTTCAGTGAGTATCAGCTCTCTATCTCGCTTTCATGTTTGATGTTTTTGAGCACCTGATGAACCGCTTGGAAATCAAATTTATTATTGTATAAGTTTAAAAAAGAGGCCTACAAAAAACAGATTTCTAAATCAATTCACAATCTTACAACATACATTGTTTCATCAAAACACACTTTTTAATGCACATGTTAATTAGTTTGGGATAACCGTCTATCAGTGGCAATATCTAGCCTCTTTGTTGAAATCTAAACTGGGGTATATATTGTGTATCGGCGTACAAACACTCACAATAATCATGAATGTCCTCAGCGAGTAACAGTGACATGCTAGATGTTCATGAGCACCTGATGAAGCGCTTTGAAATGAAATGTATAATTAGAGAAGTTTAAAAAAGAGCCCTACCATAAACAGATTTCTGATTCAATTCACAATCTTACAACATAAGACTCTTAACTCTTACATGAATCTATTTCCACCGCCCTCAGCTAATTATTGATTAGTGCTCTTAGCAAGTCACACCCTCTGATCTGCGCCCTTATGTAGGCCCATGTGTTTGTACATGGCTTACAGACATGTTGCTAACTTAAGAAAATGAGTCGGGGCTAATCTTCATGGCCTGATCAAACTGCTATTTTGCCGAGTCATTAATGAGTCTGAGGCCGAGGGATTGTCCGGCATTAAAGTACAAATCTGTGACCGAGGATTAGCAGATCGTCACAATCCTAACTCCCAGAGATAGCAAAAGTACACACATCCTTTACCCAAGTAGAAGTACAGATACTCGTGTTTAAAAATACTCTGGTGAAAGTAGAAGTACTGACTAAACTTCTTTACTCAAGTAGAAGCAAAGAGGCTTTGAAATGTACTTCAGTAAAAAGTACCCATAACTAGCAGCTGTTTTAAAGAGTACCTGACCTCCCTTTATATTAATAGAACAATAATGTCATTGTTAGCTAATGAATGTTTCCATGCTGAACAACGGCAACATGACAACGTTTCCATTGGTCGTCCATTGCTTCTTTAGAGAAGACCAGGAAATGATGGATACACGGATCGTGTTCAAATCAATAGGCACGCAATGACTCTAAATAATAATGATCACGCCACCAAACACACATTCAGACTAAAGGAACCAGCCTGTTTGGAAAATGAGAGAAGTAGAAAGTACAGGTATTTGGGTTCAACATGTGAGAAGTAGAAAGTACAGGTATTGGTGTTCAACATGTAAGAAGTAGAAAGTACAGGTATTTGAGTTCAACATGTAAGAAGTAGAAAGTACAGGTATTTGTGTTCAACATGTAAGAAGTAGAAAGTACAGGTATTTGGGTTCAACATGTAAGAAGTAGAAAGTACAGGTATTTGTGTTCAACATGTAAGAAGTAGAAAGTACAGGTATTTGTGTTCAACATGTAAGAAGTAGAAAGTACAGGTATTTGTGTTCAACATGTAAGAAGTAGAAAGTACAGGTATTTGAGTTCAACATGTAAGAAGTAGAAAGTACAGGTATTTGTGTTCAACATGTAAGAAGTAGAAAGTACAGGTATTTGGGTTCAACATGTGAGAAGTAGAAAGTACAGGTGTTTGTGTTCAACATGTAAGAAGTAGAAAGTACAGGTATTTGAGTTCAACATGTAAGAAGTAGAAAGTACAGGTATATGGGTTCAACATGTAAGAAGTAGAAAGTACAGGTATTTGTGTTCAACATGTAAGAAGTAGAAAGTACAGGTATTTGAGTTCAACATGTAAGAAGTAGAAAGTACAGGTATTTGTGTTCAACATGTAAGAAGTAGAAAGTACAGGTATTTGAGTTCAACATGTAAGAAGTAGAAAGTACAGGTATTTGAGTTCAACATGTAAGAAGTAGAAAGTACAGGTATTTGTGTTCAACATGTAAGAAGTAGAAAGTACAGGTATTTGGGTTCAACATGTAAGAAGTAGAAAGTACAGGTATTTGTGTTCAACGTGTAAGAAGTAGAAAGTACAGGTATTTGGGTTCAACATGTAAGAAGTAGAAAGTACAGGTATTTGGGTTCAACATGTAAGAAGTAGAAAGTACAGGTATTTGTGTTCAACATGTGAGAAGTAGAAAGTACAGGTATTTGCGTTCAACATGTGAGAAGTAGAAAGTAAAAAGTCGTCAGAAAATAAGTAGTGGAGTAAAGTACTGATACCAGAAAAATGTAGTACAGTAACAAAGTATTTGTACTCCACTACTTCCTACCTCTGCTAGTACTGCCTCTAATAAGGTTTATTATTGTCGATTAATCTCCCAAGAGGATTCTAATTGTATCTGTTAATCTTAAAAGTGTCAGAAAGTACTAAGCACATATAAAAAAAAATCTTACTATTTTTCTATCAAGAAATCATTCCAGCACTTTTAAACAAACGTAATAATTGAAATCTCCCCACTCCCCTCCTCCCTCTCCATGCTTACTCTGTTGCACACTTTTTTATTAGTTGCAGCCCCTCCTCCTCCTTGTTTTCGTCGTTGCCCCCCCACCTCCCTGCAAGCCTCACTGCAGATAAGCTGTTGACAAGATTAATGCATCGGTATCAAAAGTCCAGAGCCGCTTTGCGAATCCCTTTTTCCGGGTCAAGCCAGATTGCCTTAACTGGGCTAATATGTTTTCAAGCCAAATGTAACTGACGTGCCGTCAACAGGGGGCTTTACTGTAGCAGCATCCTGACAGCATGTTTTCATCACAACAGGTTTATTCATAATTATAAAGCTTTATTTAAACAGCACTTTTCAGACAACACATGCAGCTCAAAGTGCTTTTACAAAATGACACATCGCAAGTTCAAAACAAACAAAAATAAATTCCCCTCAGATTATTTGTTAAGAACTTTAAAAGGTACATGCAGCAAAATATAACATGTGATCTGGTTAGTAGACACAAGGAGGTTAAAGGTATGATGATGAATAATGGTTTCTCTCAGACAGATAAGACACAAGACGACTGAGTCAATGCAACAATTTGAACATATAGGTACAATAGAAATAAAAATAAAAATATAATAGTAATAAAAATGCCATAATTCTAATAAAGGTTAAAGCGGGTAGGTTGACACGTACGAGGGATTTGACTTGGTGTCGTTGTGCATTCATAAAAGTAAGATAGGAATTAAAAACAAAGATAGAGAACTATTTTAAGAAAACATTGTAAAAAATATAGTAAAATAAAATATAGCAGTGTTTACATTGAAATAGAATGGAATAAAATACAAGATAAGAAAAGACTTGATTCATCCCGAAGGAAATTGTTTTGCCAGAGTTACAAAAACACAATAAACACAGCAGCACAATATTAATAAGACTGTGCACTAACAGCGCCGTAAAAAGAGTAATTGAAAACACAGGAAACATCGACGGTCATATCATTAATGTAAATATTAACAGTATTTAATAGTGCAAAAACCGTAGTGGTAGTTACGTAATTGCATGTTATTTATTGAACATTATTAATAATATTACTAATAATAATAGAAGGATATGTGCAGTAATACAAAAAGCAATGTGTGTGCATTAATGTAATGCATAGAGTCCATGATGTGGCTGAGCTAGACGTTTTAAAATGATGGCTGGTGGAGGAATGAATGCATAATTTAGATTTCATCCTGCCTGGTCATTTCTACAGCAGCGGCTTTAAATGTATTTTCTGTGTTAGGTGCCATTATGTCTGAGGAATCGTCAGCATTATGGGCTCCATTCCCTTTGGGATTGTCTCGTTTTAAAAATGCATGCACACGTGATACACAAATGCACTTTGCAATGCATTCATGGTGCGCCTCGAAGCTATTGCGATTCAGCTGTATGATTTATATGCCCTATTGATTTAATTGATGGTTTTTCCGCTCTTCCATAGGAACCCCGGTCAATCGCATCCCAATTATGGCCAAGCAGGTCCTGGATCTGTACATGTTGTACAAGCTGGTGACGGAGAAGGGAGGCCTGGTGGAGGTGATCAACAAGAAGATCTGGAGGGAAATCACAAAGGGCCTCAACCTGCCGACCTCCATCACCAGCGCTGCCTTCACCCTGCGCACACAGTGAGTATTCAGAGGGTCACAGGGATGTACGAAAAAGATCAGATCAGATAAGATGGACCTTTATTAATCACCCAGGGGAAATTCAGTGGTTTAACAGATGAATAGGTACCAGGTCGATGCTAAAATCTGAAAACGTGCCGGTACTACCGTCAGGGCCGAGGCTAATGCACTCCTAATTAACTCACCAATGATATGTCCTGGTTTCCCTGGTAGAGCTACAGCGTGAACACCAAATCCTTGATAAAACCTACAGGAGAAAGATACTTGATGCTAGCTGTTAGCTAGTGGGTACGCTGGAAAAAATGCTGCTCCAAAAACAATTTAAACAATAATGAAAACAATCTGTTTTCACTTGAAATAAGTACAAGTGAAAATTAGCTTGGTACGATTTCTTGAAGAAGGGATATTTAGATAAATCAGATTTTATAATTAGCTGGGAGAACAAATGTTGAACTATATTTGACCAGAATCATGAAATGTTGTTTACAATATAAGCTGCAAAAATGCACAAAGGTTTTCTGTTTTATGATGTTAGTTGGTGATTTTCTAATAAATATGTAACAAAATCTGAGATACAACTCAAAATAAGATTATTTGATTCAACAAGATGAGGCATTGTCTAAAAACAAAACCCGATATCTCACTGCAGTTACTCCTGAAGTTATTATGTTTTATATCAGGTGTGAAGATATATTCTGACTAGATATCAGACAAATATACTCAGCAAGATTTCGAGTCACAAAAACTGATGATTAGGTACCAAGTCGATGCTACAAATCTGAAAACGTGACGGTACAGTCAGGGACGAGGCTAATGTAGTAAACTCACTAATGATATGTCCTGGTTTCCCTCGTAAAGTTACAGCGTGAACACCAAATCCTTGATAAAACCAGCAGGAGAAAGCTATCTAATGCTAGCTGTTAGCTATAAAAAAAGAAGCAAATAGCCTTTAGAATTTACCAGTACCAGGTCGATGCTAAATCTGAAAACGGGACAATACTACAGTTCACAAGATACCATCAGGGCCGAGCCAGTAACGATATGCAGTGTTTTTCCCTTGTAATGCTACATCGTGAACAACAAATCAAAGATAAAACCAGCAGGAGAAAGCTACTTAATGCTAGCTTTTAGCTGTCAGCCATTAGCTGTTAGCTGTTAGCTGTTAGCTGTCAGCCATTAGCTGTTAGCTGTTAGCTGTCAGCCATTAGCTGTTAGCTGTTAGCTGTCAGCCATTAGCTGTTAGCTGTTAGCTGTCAGCCATTAGCTGTTAGCTGTTAGCTGTCAGCCATTAGCTGTTAGCTGTCAGCCATTAGCTGTTAGCTGTCAGCCATTAGCTGTTAGCTGTTAGCTGTCAGCCATTAGCTGTTAGCTGTTAGCTGTTAGCTGTTAGCTGTTAGCTGTTAGCTGTCAGCCATTAGCTGTTAGCTGTCCGCCATTAGCTGTTAGCTGTTAGCTGTTAGCTGTCGGCCATTAGCTGTTAGCTGTTAGCTGTCAGCCATTAGCTGTTAGATGTCAGCTATTAGCTGTTAGCTGTTAGCTGTCAGCCATTAGCTGTTAGCTGTTAGCTGTTAGCTGTCAGCCATTAGCTGTTAGCTGTCAGCCATTAGCTGTTAGCTGTCAGCCATTAGCTGTTAGCTGTTAGCAGCCTTAGCTAACAGAACCAGAGTCTGCTTTATTTCCAAGATAGTTTACGCATTCAATGAATTAGTTTTGGTGTATGATGCTACATACCTGTACACAGTAAGAGGAATTAAATTGTATAAAAGAAGCATATATAGAAATGCAATGAAAACATTATAAAATTAAATGAAATGTTAAAAAATGAACAACAAAAACGGAAATGTAATAAGAATAGGACACTCCAAAACATAAAATATATGAAGTATAATATGTAACATTAAGTTCCTTCATAATGATGAGTTCTCAGTAAAAATGAGTTTTGAGCAGAGGTAAATAAAACCCTTATCATTATTTGGACACATTTAAGCCCTTTTAGTTTTCTCTAATCTACTTGAAAAGATACAGTAGTTTAAGGCAGATGTTTACAAAGATATATCAAAAAGTGAATTATATCCATCAGGGAGCAAACAGTATTAACAAATAACGTATATTAAAGTTTATTGTTATCGTTTTAGTCACAATGCTACCTTTTCACTGTTTATGCCACAGAACAACCAATGAAATTCTCTTAATTGGCTGCAGTAGTCACCCAATGAGCATCCTATCCATCTAACGTTAATCTTACGTAAGCGCTAATTTAATTTACGGTGAACTAAATAAAGAATCTCAAGTGTGTGTCTTCTCAGCTGCAAACAAGCACGTTCCTTATCCCATATGTGTGTGTGAGAGTATGTGGATATTTTTTCATGTGTGTGTTGGTTATAAGCCGCGATGTCAATAATAACCTGTGCCTGTGTGTTTATACAAATGCGGGTTTGTTTCCTTCCCTCTTCACATCCAATCCGTGTGTATATTACATCACACACAGCTCCCATTGATCCCTATAGATGTATTGATGTGATTTAGGTCAGAGTTCGCTATGACTAAGGTGAGACCGACAGATTGCACAGAAAAACCGCGACTAAAATCCCCGTTGCTATCTTGATGGAAACCCTTCTCTACACCTCTCTATCCGGTGCACTAATGATCCGTTATGTATTTTTAATGTTGCTCTATCTAATGGAAGCTGCTCTTAGCCTATTATTGATCTGCCATCCCAGCATTATCAGCATGCACAACACAGTATGTTCATTTTCTTTTTGGCTCTTAAATACCACAGCTGTGATGTAATCTAAGTATACTCAGCATACAAAACGTGTCCTTGCACAATTGTCCTGCCAGGTGTCTCATTAAATCCTGTGATATTACATGTAAGAAGGTTACCGTCGGCTTGCTGGAGTAACCTGATTTTGGAAATGTCACTTATACAATGGGGGTTTTCTATAATTAGGGGTGAGGGATTAGGGAACACTAAGGGGTGGGACCATGGGGGATTTATTGTGGATTAGAGTATAAGAAAACACTCACAATAACTGCATTTTGTCTTAGAAATGCAGTTAAAGTAGGGAAATACAATAAAAGAATACAGAAATTGTTAAGTCATCCATCCATCCCTCTTTTCCCGCTTATCCGTGGTCGGGTCTCGGAGGTATCAGTTCCAGCAGAGAGCCCCAAACGTTCCTTTCCCTGGCCACATCAACCAGCTCTGACTGGGGGATCCCAAGGCGCTCCCAGGCCAGCGAAGAGATATAATCCCTCCACCTGGTCCTAGGTCTACCCCTTGGTCTCTTCCCAGCTGGACGTGCCTGGAACACCTCCCTAGGGAGGCGCCCAGGTGGCATCCTAACTAGGTGCCCGAACCACCTCAACTGGCTCCTTTCGACGCCAAGGAGGAGCGGTTCAACTCCGAGTCCCACCAGGATGACCGAACTTCTCACCTTATCCCAAAGGGAGACACCAGCCACCCTGCGGAGAAAACCCATCTCGGCCGCTTGTACCCGCGATCTCGTTCTTTCGGTCATGACCCATCCTTCATGACCATAGGTGAGGGTAGGAAGGAAAATGGCCCGGTAGACAGAGAGCTTTGCCTTCTGGCTCAGCTCCCTTTTCGTCACAACGGTGCGGTAAAGCGACCGCAGTACCGCTCCGATTCTCCGGCCCATCTCACGCTCCATTGTTTTTGAGAACCTTAATTAAAAAATGTCTATATTTGTTTATTTGTCTTAAAATTAAGATTCTATCTATGATGAAATAAAAATATTAGTTTTTTTAATTATTTGAATGATTCTAGTATGTCTTAGAGCCATGTTATATAGATGTTTTGGATAATATTGTGAATGACTTTTGCCAGGATAATCATCGCAATAAATAATAAATACATGGTCAAATTAAGTAAAATAATTATGTTGCATGCTGGGATTAAATGAAAGACTGTCCTTTGTAGTAGGAAATTATTTTAATTCAAAAGGAAATCTTTACATTGACAATGAAGCAATGTATCCACGCTTTAACAATCTAAAGATATGTGGTTGTACTCCTCCGTTAGTAAACTACTTGTAAAAACTCTCAGACGTATTTTGCACCTCAAGGAGAAACGGTAATCTTTCACCATGAAACCAAATGAATAAATAAATAAATTACCATCAGGAAACAGCATCTTATATCAGAGCTGCACTTAAATTAAAGGTCCCCTATCATACTGTTTCTCATCATTATATTATAGGTCTCAGACATATAAAAAAACATGTCTCTGATGTGTTTGCCTCCAAACACCAAACAGATCATTGCAGCATTACCCATAATCCCCTCTGTTTCAGCCCTGTTTATAATGTGCTGATTCTCTGTCTGTTACTTTAGAGCAGTGTTTCTCAAACTTTTTCGTACCAAGGACCATTTAACCAATAAAAAAACACTCGTGGACCTAGCTTCACAAATATCCAAAAACACATCGTTTATTTAAGTATCTTTAATAAAATTAAAACAATTAAGTAGTATCTCAAAATAATCACTTAGTCACTTAAAATCATGTCTATGTTTATATTCAAAAACAGATATACAACGACAAAAGACTAAATCTAACATTAGGTTCCATTGAATTACATTATGTTGCGTTCAAGCTCCACTCAGAAATTGTAGTTTTAAATGTAGTTTTTGCCAAGAAACTTGAAATCATACAGTTCTTTAAGGGAATCTTTTTTAAGGCAGATATACAAACCTGATTTACCTGACCTGAAATCATGAAATAATATCACTAATTAAGATAAATGTGGTCAAGATGGTGACCAAGTATCTTAAATGAATGAAATACCTTGTCAAATCATCAAGTAGTATCTCAAAATAATGATGTATCTCAAAATAAGATGTTTCAAAAGAAAGTTTCAGAATGTTTTGAGATATTTAGTGACTATTTTGAAAAAGTGTTTCATAATATTGATTTAAAAACACACATGGGCCTCCATAAATGTGCTTATATAGTTTATAAAAGTACATATTTTAACAGGTTTGATGCCTTAACATCATAAATACTCCTTTAATACTTCCCATGTGAATGTTTCCTGGTGATCTGATGTATTTCTGGTGATCTGATGTATTCCTGGTGATCTGATGTATTTCCTGGTGATCTGATGTATTTCCTGGTGATCTGATGTGTTTCCTGGTGATCCGATGTGTTTCCTGGTGATCTGATGTATTTCCTCTCTGTGTTTTCTCTCCTCAGGTACATGAAGTACTTGTACCCGTTTGAGTGTGAGAGGAAGGGTCTCAGTTCTCCAGGTGAGCTTCAGGCTGCCATCGACAGCAACAGACGTGAAGGCCGGCGTCCGAGCTACAGCAGCAGCCTCTTCCGCTTCTCCCCCTCCCCGAGCACCGCGCCGCACATCCTCTCTCCTCCCAAGATGCACCTGGGCAGCCTGGCCGTGCTCAACGGCATGCACGTCTCCCCGGGACACGTTATGAAGAAAGGTAGGAGCCATGAAGCTGTGGATGTAGAAACTTCTAGCAGCTAAAGAGACGGAAATGTTACTGATCACACTTGTTTTACAGCTTGTATGCTCCTCCATTTCTAATATAAAGACTCTCAAATCAGTATTTAATGTTAAATAAACTGCAATAATCTGTATTTTTTTTGTTAAAATTTAAGTTAAAACCTTTGTTTTTGGACTGAAAAACGAAAAATGTGTCCTTTGTAAATCATCTGTATTAGCTTTAAACTGAACCCAAGTAAAGCAGAGGATCAATTCATTTATTTTTTTACAAAAAACTAAACTTGTATCTGTTTAACATCACATTTAATGACTTTTTAGAAACCTAAGTGGACATTTTAAACACTAAACGATTAGTCATGAAATATAAACAACTAAACTAATGATGTGTTGGGGTTTCCTTCTAAAATAACCCTGCCTTAAATAACCTGTAAGTAAACAGCTCTCAGATAGACGGACATGTTCAGAAACCCTCTCTAAATCTGCGGAGGTTACATTTATCTGGGTAAATATGTCCGCCACATAATGAGGCCTCTCTGTACTGGTCACATTAAACCGGTGTTACAGATGTGCTGGGAGTGTTTAAATGGGAACACTGCCCTCTGGTGGGCAAACACGTCAATTAAAAAACAGTTCCTACAGAAAAGGCTTTAGTTTTAAAGAGACATTAAATAAAAAAAAATGTTTTTTACTAGATCAATAAGTATAGACGATATTAAAACACCAAACACCATTTTATATTTACATTATGAACAACACATTATTATTATTATTAAGTATTTAATGTCAAAAGAGCTGTAACATTTAATATTTCCTGTTTTTCTTTACTGTTTTTTTATCTGATTTAAAGTAAAAAAATGTTACTGACTAACAATAATAATTCACTAAGTTTGTTGGGAGCATTTTTAAGTAGGAACTATTTTCCCTACAAAACTATACTCCTCAAAGAAGCCTGTAGATATCACTACTTTCGGCGGAGTGATACGCTGGAAAGAAAGTAGTTCCTACTTGAAACTGCTCACAAAAAGGTCTCATGATTTCTGGAAAATATACAGTTGTTTTAAGTTTTGTTTTGAAGCTTTGAGTACCATAATCAAAGTGTCATCTAACTCCAATATATTGGAGAGAAAGCAGACATCAGTACAGCAAATATCTCCAACACTTCCACCAAAAAGCTATCTACTGTAGTTTGATAAATAACACAGAAAATAAGTAAGTTTTTGGTTTAAGGGTAAACAAAAAACCTCATCTGTTAGTCCTGGTTCACTCAGGTGTTGGTTTGACAACGTTAGTTGTAGTTGTGCGACAGAGGGCGTTATATCCACATAAATACGTTAAATATAACACTAAGAAACCATCTTGATTGATAACAACCTCTACAGGTAAAATAGAAGATATATATTCTGATTTTGGCGTGTACTGTCCCTTTAATGATTTAAAAGCACTTTTTAAAAAACTCTTATCAGCATGATTAACAAGCATTTAAAGGCATTATATATATAGTCCCTGACGACAGACCAGAATACTCTTCATCCGAGCACCTGCTGCTTTTTTGTCGTGTGTGTGTGTGTGTGTGTGTGTGTGTGTGTGTGTGTGTGTGTGTGTGTGTGTGTGTGTGTGTGTGTGTGTGTGTGTGTGTGTGTGTGTGTGTGTGTGTGTGTGTGTGTGTGTGTGTGTGTGTGTGTGTGTGTGTGTGTGTGTGTGTGTGTGTGTGTGTGTGTGTGTCAGTATGGCAGTGTATGCGGGAATGTTGGTATGGGAGTGTGCTGTTACATTTGCGTATTACATTCTCGCAATATGTCATGCCTCTCCCCCACATCTGTGTGTGTGTGTGTGTGTGTGTGTGTGTGTGTGTGTGTGTGTGTGTGTGTGTGTGTGTGTGTGTGTGTGTGTGTGTGTGTGTGTGTGTGTGTGTGTGTGTGTGTGTGTGTGTGTGTGTGTGTGTGTGTGTGTGTGTGTGTGTGTGTGTGTGTGTGTGTGTGTGTGTGTGTGTGTGTGTGTGTGTGTGTGTGTGTGTAGTCCATCCAGGTGTTTTTAGAGTCCATGTTTCCCCCCCGGCTGCAGAGAGCCCTCACCTTTTCCCCTCCTCATTAATGACATGGTTCCCACACTTTATGAGCTTTGAAGCTGAGCGTTGATGACGGTGATTATGTGTGCCGGACCCTCGTGGGATGGTCTGGGTTTTAATAATAATACATTTAACTTTTATAGCGCTTTTCCCAGTGCTCAAAGACGCTTGACACTAAATCCGAAACAGCACAAAGAAAAGAAAGAAAACAAACAGTAGTCCTAATCCAAGTGTGAGTAAAGTGGGGAGTGTTTTACCCTCAGATTTATGGGGGTAAAAAGGACTGTTTGACTGAATCCAGTGGGACTGCTTTTGCACACGTCACTCATCAGATCTGTTTAGTTTGTATTGAAAGTGAGGGAAGTTATTCTATGCTAGTGGTGTAAGAAGTCCGTGCAACTCATTCATTGGGAGTATTTTAATTGTAGAGATATCGCCCTCGGACAATTTAAATTCAATTGTGTGTGATGTAAAAAATCAGGAAACAAAAAGGAACTCACCTCGTGGTAAACCAGAGAGAGAAAAAGCGTTTGAGCTCCACACTGTTTCAGAAATAATCCTTGATGTGGTTTGGAACATGATATGGCATTTCATCACGGCAGCATTTAGCTGAGTTTCTCCTCATGAGCTACGGACCCAGAGACATCACTTTAGTAACAGGCAGTGAAATAGAGGGGTCTGAGACTACAATGGGTGATCTGTCTGAGCATCACTTCATAGACATGTTTCTTATATATTTGTATATATCTGAGACCCATAATATTATGCCTAAAAATTGTATAATAGGAGATCTTAAATGTATTCCCTCCATGTTTCTCTCTCCTCCAGAAGACCACCTGCCCCCCTCCATGCTGGCGGGCAGAATTAATAAACAAATTCTAATCCTGATCTAATACTATTCTATTCATATCGCAATTGCAATATCAGTCGAAATAATCACAATTAGATATATCTCCAAATTGGGATTAATAAAGTACTTCTTATCTTATCTCATATTGTTCTTCTCTCCTCTCTCCTCCAGAGGACCACCTGCCCCCCTCCATGCTGGCGGGCCGCCCCTCCATGGCTCTGGCCCTCGGGCACCACCAGGTCGCCGGCCTTGCGAGAGCCGCCACTCTGGAGCAGCTGCGGGAGAAGCTGGAGCCGGGCGGGGGGGAGGGTCCGGAGAGGAAGATGGCCCGGCGCATGGCGGAGGAACAGCAGCGCCTCATGCAGCAGGCCTTCCAACAGAACCTGCTGGCCATGGCCTCTCAGATGCCCCTCAACCTGCGCCTGGGAAACCCCAACATCACAGCCAGAGGTCAGTGAGGATTGGAGGGTCAACATGTGTTTTAATGTTAAACTGCAGCGTATCACTGCGCCGAAAGAAGAGATTTCTCCAGGCTAAAAACTGCTATTTTCTGCCGTTCTTGCAGGTAGGGTGACACGTACGAGGAATTTGACCTGGTTCTGATTCTGATTCTGATTGAGCACCATAATCATAGTGTCTTCACCAGGCAAAGTGTGAGCAAGTCTGATCGGGGGCAAAGGCCCAGTCTCTTTTTCTTTTATTATAAGTTTCTCATTATCTGAGATCCTTATGTTCTAATTACCAATAAACTTTTTTTATTTTCTGTCCGTTATAGAAATGTCTCCCATTTAACAACGTTTTTTAAAGCATGAACGGCAGAAAAATGCAGTTTTTAGCCTGGAGATATCACTCCTTTCGGCGCAGTGATACGCTGCAAAGAAAGTAGTTCCTACATGAAACTACTCACAAAAAAGTCTCATGACTTCTGGAAAATATACAGTTTTGTTTTGGCGCTTTGAGCACCATTATCAAAGTGTCATCTAACTCCATTATGATGGAGAGAAAGCAGACATCAGTACAGCAAATATCTCCAACAAAAAGTAGTTTGATAAATGACACTTGATTAAAAGCTCCTCTGTTAGAACTGGTTCACTCAGGTGTTGGTTTGACTAGTTGTAATTCTTAAAAGTGCGACAGAGGGCGGTATATCCACATAAATACGTTAAATCTAACACTAACCAACTGCACCTAAACAATCTTGATTGATAAAAGCTCTTCAGGTAAACCCCACCGTCACCACCAGAGGTCAGTGAGGACCAGGGTCAAAGGTTTTCATAGTCTCATAGTCTAACACGAATTCAACATTAAATACAAGTTCATTATTTGCACTGTTCAATTTATTTAGCATTGTTCACTGACTGCGTGTCTCTGTTGCCACCTATACAGGTCATTTTTAAACAATTTGAGAATGACTTTGAATTTATTCTTTTTGTATTTCAAATGTGAAATGTCACCAAAATACTCACGGACCACACTTTGAGAAACACTGCTCTAAAACATCCCTTTGTTTGTGCAGAAGAGAAGCAGCAGGACATGTCTCTGAGCATCTCGACCAATGGGAACGCCAGCATCACCGTCTCAGTGGAGGTCAATGGCACAATCTACTCAGGTTGGTATTAGAGGAGTATGTAATGCTGTTGAATACTGTGGAAACAATAGTAATAGTAAGAATATTATTTACTATATAGAAGCAGATATTTAAGTGTGCTGTTTTCAGTTTGCTGCTGAAACCCAACCAAACACCAGTTCAAGTGGAATTGAAAATCACCAAAAGCCACCGTTTTTACTCTCTTTGAACTAAATAATTTTATTTTTAACTTTTATTTAACCAGGTATGTCCCGTTGAGATTAGAACATCTTATTTACAACAGAGCAATTACCAGACGACTGTCGAACATACAGTATTGTAGGTGACATATATGTAAACATGAACACAGTATAACTACACATGGTCCAGCACAACAAGCCATGGAACAGCTGAGGAAGAATTGAGTCTCCAGACCCTTTACTTACATTTTAAAAGCTTTAATTGGGATCAGCAATCTGACCGCAAGAAATCTCTAAGTGTACCGTTCTTTCAAAAATGTGATATTTAGCAAGTTGCGCAATGACAAAAATAATATATTGTGCTAATGATATAATGATCACTGAGTTTCCATGGTTACGCCATGATGTTTCCCTTCATGTTTGTGAATGAGCATGTCATCTAAATGTTCTGTAAAACACTTTCCTTGTGTTAAAAGTGTTTCCCCCTGTTTTTGATATATCTGAGACCTGATATATCTGAGACCTGTAATATCTGAGACCTGATATATCTGAGACCTGATATATCTGAGACCTGATATATCTGAGACCTGATATATCTGAGACCTGTAATATCTGAGACCTGATATATCTGAGATCTGATATATCTGAGACCTGATATATCTGAGACCTGATATATCTGAGACCTGATATATCTGAGACCTGATATATCTGAGACCTGATATATCTGAGACCTGATATATCTGAGACCTGATATATCTGAGATCTGATATATCTGAGACCTGATATATCTGAGACCTGATATATCTGAGACCTGTAATATCTGAGACCTGTAATATCTGAGACCTGATATATCTGAGACCTGATATATCTGAGACCTGATATATCTGAGACCTGATATATCTGCCTCTAATAGGAGACCTTTAATGTGTTCTGTAGAGCTTGTGTGTTGAAACTGTTCTCCTCGCCTCACAGGAACCCTGTTTGCCCAGAAGTCCGGTTTGACCCCCCCGATGTCAGCCCCCCCGGCCGGCCCCAGCAGCAGCTTCTCCATCCCTCAGACCCTAAGCCCCGTCTCCTCCTCCTCCTCTAAGGGTCCTAGCTCCGCCGAGGCCCACCCAAACGGGTCGCCATAACTCCCGCCTGCAAGAAAATTCAGTAAAATGAGAAAAACCGTGACGAAAAACAAACTCTTGCACAACAAATACCTCATCAACCTGTCCACCTCCGGGCTGTCCAATCAGGAACACAGAAACGAGATTACGTTATTATGACAGTTAACACACAGCTATGCATCTTACACATACACGCACTACACTACAAACACACACACACACACACACACACACACACACACACACGCTAATCCTACATGCTTAACACAGTCAGCTCAGCCAAAGCCCACTGACAGGTGTCGTCACAACTGAACTTGAAAAGTTTGATCTTAGGAACGATTTTTGTTTTTGTTGCCATTTTGTCGTTGTCTTTTTTTTTTTTTTTGATTTCGTGTTTTTAGAATGATTTTGTTTTCTCTTTTTAAATACCTCAAATCAAGTAACCTGCAGTGGTGTCTTTACCTCAGGAGCTGTAGTATATTTAACCTGAATCAACTTTATTTTTATATTGTTTTTGAACCTAGTCAGGGGAAGTCGGGTAAACTCCCACTGTGACCTCCAAACAACTCGGGTGTGAACACACACACTGTTGCTGTGGATCAGCTCAATAGAAACCTTCATAACCTCAGACCTCAGGATCCACCGGACTCACTCACAGTGGATCTCTACATCCGACTGAATTCAGTTTACTGCTTTACAAACTGTCTCGAAACATGTAGCGCACACACGTGGGGGAGCATCAACTCAAACACAGCAGAGCGAACGTCTCCACCTTTTCCTGCTTGTGTTGCATAACAAAATCAGGTGTGTTGCCCCCCCCCCCCCCCTCCATATTGTACCCTTCCTCTTGACCACAAAATGCTGAATGTCAATCCGACAACAGTTCTCTTTACGGAGGGCGACTCTCTCAGGAAGCAGTTCATTTAACAAAAGAAAAGGGATTCATACCTGGAGAAATGCACATGTTCAAGAATACCTCATCAGACTCTCTCAAAAGGAGAGCTACACTACATACCTCATAACGGCTGCGAGGCCAACAAGACTTGACGCCACACGGAAAACCTCAGAAATCTTCGGAAGTCCTCCCTGGAATGACGACGCTGCTGCTGGCTTTTTGGGGACAAACAGACGGGGGGGGGGGGGGCGGTTCGCCGTCCCTCCTCCTGTGTTCACTTGTAATAACTTGTTTTTAAATGCTTGCTTTCCTTTTTTTTTGTTTTTTTTTTGGTTCCTCGAGTCTGAAAAGAGTGATATATCTGCATTTTATTTTTCAGGGAAAGAGGAAAAAGAGTTCCTCGCCGACACGCTGTGTGTAGATTTGTAAGGATTGTCAACAAGGTCGCAGGGGTCAAAACAATCGACCGGTTTAACCTTAAATGTAACGTTAGAGGCGTCTCTTTTCAGCGCAGAATTCATATGCATGTGTACAATCATGTGACCAGTGTGTTTGAACCGCCTAATCCTCTGGTTATTGCACAGCTAGAAACCAAAGACTAGCCAAGGTCGCTCCTCTTCATCAATCCCTCCAATCCTCCCCCCCCAAAAAAAGGCAGTTCAAAGTCTGTTAAAAAAAACATTTAATCTGATTTTGAGTTCTGGAAAAAAGCGAGGAAGTAAATTCTCTTGTTTGACATTTCACGGCATGAGTTGATATAAAATATGAAAAAAAATACGAGATTAGACTCAAATCTGATTATGTGTACAGATATTTAAGTTTATAGTCCTTTTTTAATTTAACCCTTTACATTTATTGGCTGTTTTTTAACACAACACCAAGCGTGGACCCTTTATTAAACTTCCCAGTAATCCAGAAACAGATGGATTATTTCCCTTTAAAGTCAATTTCTTTGCATTTTTAAAACCCCCCCCCCCCCCAAAGGATGACAAATGAATTTCTAGCTTTATCTGTGTTGAGTGTGAGGCATTTTACCCGTTGAGAAACCTCTTCTGGCCCGGAGTGATCCGAGGGGGGCAGCCTTGTTGCTTTTTATTAGACTCTTTGAATCATTCGGTGGCAGATGTTTGCAGATCACAGTTTGAGGGTTTGGGGAAACCCTCCTGGTGTTTGGCTTCAAACCCCCTGCATGACACAGAACTGTATTTTATAAACGGTGAGGAACTGTAGATGCTGCCTTAACGTAGTTGCAGGTGAGATCCGGTCAGTTTTTAACTAAACAAAAGCGTCTTTCTCTTCAAGCTTAATCCTTCGGAGAGTTTTTATTTTTCAATACAATCAGACGCCATGCTGTTGGTGAGTTTTGCTATTTATTCATGTTTAGTTTTTTTGTCCTGGTGGACCTTTTGTTTCCAGTAAGATGCTTTTTAAGGCTGTGTTACTGAAACATGTTGTTGTTTCTAAGTCCAGGCTTTGTTTCATCTGCTTTAGTCACAGCAACGACCGTTTGATAGTGTAGCTTCACTGCCTTTGTGTGTGTGTGTGTGTGTGTGTGTGTGTGTGTGTGTGTGTGTGTGTGTGTGTGTGTGTGTGTGTGTGTGTGTGTGTGTGTGTGTGTGTGTGTGTGTGTGTGTGTGTGTGTGTGTGTGTGTGTGTGTGTGTGTGTGTGTGTGTGTGTGTGTGTGTGTGTGTGTGTGTGTGTGTGTGTGTGTGTGTGTGTGTGTGTGTGTGTGTGTGTGTGTGTGTGTGTGTGTGTGTGTGTAAACAGGTTGTGTATGCAGTTGCAGTTTTAACATGTTAAGTATCCCAATGACATGTAATACAGTTCAGGATCTGCAGGTGCCACTCTGATGATATCACAGGAGGAGATTCATGCTCAGAAATAAGACTTTTAGCGACATTTATGAATCGACATCTACGGAAATAAGACTTTTAACGAACATCTATAACAGAAATATGGAACGTTTTCTCCTTTTCAATCAGCATTTAGCTCTTTTTGACGGTTGGTCGTTATCTTGTCCTCACTTAACGAGCTCTTGCAACCTGATTTGCTGTGTGTGTGTGTGTGTGTGTGTGTGTGTGTGTGTGTGTGTGTGTGTGTGTGTGTGTGTGTGTGTGTGTGTGTGTGTGTGTGTGTGTGTGTGTGTGTGTGTGTGTGTGTGTGTGTGTGTGTGTGTGTGTGTGTGTGTGTGTGTGTGTGTGTGTGTGTGTGTGTGTGTGTGTGTGTGTGTGTGTGTGTAATAGAGACCGCCCCTACCTCGTCATACCACAATACCTCAGGGCAGTGGGCTGCAGTCACTGTTTCGTTGGATATTTGAAGCTCCGTTGAGGGACGATGGCTGACGGAAACTGCGGTCACTTCGCCGAATGCAACGTTGATTTTATTTTATTTTTTGCGTTTTTAGGATTTGTGTCGTCAGTAACTGTAGGCGAGGTCTCGTCACTCAGGAAGCTGTGAAGTTGGAAGTCTGCAGAACCTTTTGTCTCTCAGATGATTTTGGAGTTGATTCAGTTTTAAATTGTTTAAAAAAGAAACTAACCTGATCTGTGTAAAAACAGGCGCATATGCAAGTGGTTATCGAATACCTCATTTATCAATTTTATGTTGTTGTTTTTGGCTTGTACAATGCTCCGTATATTAATTCAACTGTGGGGTTTGTGCATATTTTTGTACTGTTATTATTATTATGGACATGGTAATAATGATATTACTGATATTATAGTTTTCTCTTTGATTAAAGCAAACAAAAAAAAATAGGACAAAACAACGAATGCTTGTAAAAACTGGTTTGTGCTGATTGTATTTAAGAGGAGCACTTTTCCAGTGGTTTTCACACATTCAGTTTTGTTCATATTAGTAATATAAAGATATGGTTCTCAGGGCTTTAAACTTGTATGTCATGATAAAGTTTTACTTTATATCTTATTCCCATGTGTGTTTGCTTTATTTCTCCTTTAAAGAGACGCTATCACGCTTTTTGTGGTTCCTGTAGTTTGTTCTATAGGTTTGGGAGTTTCTCTCCTACACACTCACATCAGCAGGAGAGGACTCTTTAAAGTAGAGACACTACATACTGATATACACCTGAACATCAGCAGGAGAGGACTCTTTAAAGTAGAGACACTACATACTGATATACACCTGAACATCAGCAGGAGAGGACTCTTTAAAGTAGAGACACTACATACTGATATACACCTGAACATCAGCAGGAGAGGACTCTTTAAAGTAGAGACACTACATACTGATATACACCTGAACATCAGCAGGAGAGGACTCTTTAAAGTAGAGACACTACATACTGATATACACCTGAACATCAGCAGGAGAGGACTCTTTAAAGTAGAGACACTACATACTGATATACACCTGAACATCAGCAGGAGAGGACTCTTTAAAGTAGAGACACTACATACTGATATACACCTGAACATCAGCAGGAGAGGACTCTTTAAAGTAGAGACAATACATACTGATATACACCTGAACATCAGCATGAGAGTACTCTTTAAAGTAGAGTCACTACATACTGATATACACCTGAACATCAGCAGGAGAGGACTATTTAAAGTAGAGACACTACATACTGATATACACCTGAACATCAGCAGGAGAGAACTCTTTAAAGTAGAGACACTACATACTGATATACACCTGAACATCAGCAGGAGAGGACTCTTTAAAGTAGAGACACTAAATACTGATATACACCTGAACATCAGCAGGAGAGGACTCTTTAAAGTAGAGACTCTACATACTGATATACACCTGAACATCAGCAGGAGAGGACTCTTTAAAGTAGAGACACTACATACTGATATACACCTGAACATCAGCAGGAGAGAACTCTTTAAAGTAGAGACACTACATACTGATATACACCTGAACATCAGCAGGAGAGGACTCTTTAAAGTAGAGACACTAAATACTGATATACACCTGAACATCAGCAGGAGAGTACTCTTTAAAGTAGAGACACTACATACTGATATACACCTGAACATCAGCAGGAGAGGACTCTTTAAAGTAGAGACACTAAATACTGATATACACCTGAACATCAGCAGGAGAGGACTCTTTAAAGTAGAGACACTACATACTGATATACACCTGAACATCAGCAGGAGAGGACTCTTTAAAGTAGAGACACTACATACTGATATACACCTGAACATCAGCAGGAGAGGACTCTTTAAAGTAGAGACACTACATACTGATATACACCTGAACATCAGCAGGAGAGGACTCTTTAAAGTAGAGATACTACATTCTGATATACACCTGAACATCAGCAGGAGAGGACTCTTTAAAGTAGATACACTACATACTGATATACACCTGAACATCAGCAACAGAGGACTCTTTAAAGTAGAGACACTACATACTGATATACACCTGAACATCAGCAGGACAGGACTCTTTAAAGTAGAGACACTACATACTGATATACACCTGAACATCAGCAGGAGAGGACTCTTTAAAGTAGAGACACTACATACTGATATACACCTGAACATCAGCAACAGAGGACTCTTTAAAGTAGAGACACTACATACTGATATACACCTGAACATCAGCAGGAGAGGACTCTTTAAAGTAGAGACACTACATACTGATATACACCTGAACATCAGCAGGAGAGGACTCTTTAAAGTAGAGATACTACATTCTGATATACACCTGAACATCAGCAACAGAGGACTCTTTAAAGTAGATACACTACATACTGATATACACCTGAACATCAGCAACAGAGGACTCTTTAAAGTAGAGACACTACATACTGATATACACCTGAACATCAGCAGGACAGGACTCTTTAAAGTAGAGACACTACATACTGATATACACCTGAACATCAGCAGGAGACGACTCTTTAAAGTAGAGATACTACATTCTGATATACACCTGAACATCAGCAGGAGAGGACTCTTTAAAGTAGAGACACTACATACTGATATACACCTGAACATCAGCAGGAGAGGACTCTTTAAAGTAGAGACACTACATACTGATATACACCTGAACATCAGCAGGAGAGGACTCTTTAAAGTAGAGATACTACATTCTGATATACACCTGAACATCAGCAGGAGAGGACTCTTTAAAGTAGATACACTACATACTGATATACACCTGAACATCAGCAACAGAGGACTCTTTAAAGTAGAGACACTACATACTGATATACACCTGAACATCAGCAGGAGAGTACTCTTTAAAGTAGAGTCACTACATACTGATATACACCTGAACATCAGCAGGAGAGGACTCTTTAAAGTAGAGACACTACATACTGATATACACCTGAACATCAGCAGGAGAGGACTCTTTAAAGTAGAGACACTACATACTGATATACACCTGAACATCAGCAGGAGAGGACTCTTTAAAGTAGAGACACTACATACTGATGTCATCTTGAAAATGAATGTAATAGGGCCCCTTCAACGTGTTACAACAAACGTGCAAGTGTGTGAATATTTTTGCAACACCTAACTTTTTCACACGTCACCACACGTTTCTGTCTCACAAGTGCAGCAAGTTCCCCGCACCTCGAGAAACTAAATACTTGTATGTCCCCCTTTTGTTAATGAGTCATTCTTGTTGTGGGAAGTTTTTATATCTATAAATGATATACAAATAATAGTCACGGGATTATGACGTGACAACTTCCCCACGATCACATGACAATGTGATGACCAGGAGATATCACATTACAAATGAATCAACTCTTTCTTGGTTTTCCCAGTCATGGATCTGGACACACCAGTTCTATCTTTCTATCTTCTATTTCTTAGGAAGGTAGCGACTGTTTGAGTTTCAGGGTTCATTTGAGAGTGTACATGTGGGAGGAAGCCAAGCGTGGTGTAATTTCACATCCTTTTTTTTTTAAGGAACTGATGTCACTTACTGTCAAGCATTTGCATTGGCAAGAAAAAGGAACAATGCACATGTACGGAACAGGTTTTTATTGAGAATGTCTTTACAAAAGTAGATTAGACGCAAAGCTTGAGTATTTGTACAGATCAACATGTACGCCATCTTTTGCAGCCTCTACATATAAATATAAGCCAAAGGGCATTTTAAACACAGAAACATATGGAAAACATGTATTGCTTCATTATCCGGCTGAAATCTGACCATAAAACAAAATGCTGGTTGTGGTTTTTTTCGTTCTTATAACTAAAACTACCCTGTGGACTTTAATCAACTGAAGCTTCAGACTCTTATATTAAACACACATATTTGTAATAAGAAAATAAAGTGCTAACCGCCTCCTTCGACAAACACAAAATGTCGAAACAGTGAAGGAAGTGTGAGGTAGATTGCAAGACAGGATATTACAGCATGGACAGGATTTCACATTAAACAGGAAACGGATCTTTAAATGGTGGTAAATTATTTCTAAATAACTGCTCAAGCAAACATCATCAGACTATCAAAGGTACCCTGACTCTGGTTCAACATGTTTCAGGCAAGCTGACACAGGTGTCAAACATCTGGCATAATTGACCCAGTTTAAGGCCCACAGCAAACTGTTTTATGGAAAAAATCATATAAAATGCGGTTTTTTGGTTTTTTTTTCTGACACAGTTTAGATTTTTAACCAGTTGCCTAATCTTCCACTTAAATGTATTTCTTAATTCAAAGATTTCAGTCTTGCTCAATTTGTATTTCACAGCTTTCAAGTGTAACAGATACATTTAATTGTATTCATTTCTATGGTTTTAAATAGTCAAACTGTCGATGTTCTGGTGACTAAAGCTAGCAAAAGCATTAACTTTATAATGATTGTATATCTTTGGTTATGTAATAATACTCACGAGGTAACGTCACCAAGATGTGTGCCGTTTTGCAAATTGCTTTTAGGACGGAATCAAGAAGTTGAGTTTAAATTAAGCAAAATTATTTATCCTCGTTAAGGCTGAACACACAAAAAAGTGCTAGTTTTCAGCTACACACACACACACACACACACACACACACACACACACACACACACACACACACACACACACACACACACACACACACACACACACACACACACACACACACACACACACACACACACACACACACACACACACAGGATTCAGATAAATTAGATACATCTCAGCTCTAAGGCACATTTTCTACACAAAATATTAATTTTATTTTACACACACACACACACACACACACACACACACACACACACACACACACACACACACACACACACACACACACACACACACACACACACACACACACACACACACACACACACACACACACACACACACACACACACACGCACACACACTTTCAGTCTTGTTTTTTAATCTAATACCTTTTTTTCAAGGCTTTGAATGCAGGACATTAACTCTGTTGTATTGCTACTCCGGTCGTATATCTGAGGGTGTAGAGATCTACATTAGGAGTAGATAACGTGAAATGAACCCCACTTTTACCCAGAGAAACATTGAAATGTAACAAATCGTATTTTTGGAAGCTAATATCTGTTTTCTAAGGTTTTGAATACAGGACTGTATTGCTGCACCAGTATAATATCTGAGGACTAACAGGACAGACTCTGGATCAGCGCGGCGGTCACACAGAGCCCCATCAGCAGAGATGTTGATGTTTTGACCCCCGCTCTGCTCTCCAGCCGCAGTGTGTAGTCAGCCAGCACTCGGGTGAACCCCCTCTCCTCCGACACACACCTGTACGTGCCCTCCTGCTCCGGACTCATCCTGGGGATCAGCAGGAGGCCCGGAGAATCCTCCAGGCTCCAGGAGGTGTTTCTCTCCAGGTGGATCCAGGTGTACCTGGCCTCATGAGATGAAACTGGGCACTGCAGGAAGTATTTGGAGTTCAGAGGGAGCTCGATGCTCTTCGTCACATCGTCTCTACCAGGTGGATATTTACTCACTGAGAAGAGAACACATACAATCATTTAAAACATATCTTCTAATACTCCGATTGCCTTTTACACCGTTACATTGTATTTTTAGTCTTGTATGTGTTTAACAGAGACATATGTTAAGGATTTACATTTCTGGAGGGCAAAGGAAGTGTAAAAGGGGGAGGGGTTTAAATGGTTAAGGACGAGGGGGTTTAATGGTGGGGATGTTAGATGATGAGGGTGGGACCAGTTGGCTCTCTTCTATACAGTGTGACTGTAAGCTGTGTTCTGGGTGCAGTCACTGTTATGCAATGTCTAATAAATATGTAAAAATGTGTATATTACAATATATACAGTGATGTAGTATTAGGTTTACAAATACTGTTGACCTTTCATAGTAATAAGGAAGTGTTTGTTTGTTGATGGCAGAAACTAGAACAGGATTAGGAGAATAGAGAACTGAATCAGAGGTTAATTTAGTTTCCTACCTGCTTTCTTTTTAGTTTGATTTTGTTTCATATGTACCCAAGCTATTCCTCGTTGTCAGTGTTTTGGTTTGTTTTGTAGAAAGGTTTATAACATTTTGAGTAAAGAGGTAAAAATGAAACTTACATTTTGTTCTACCTTTTAACTTGAAGTGCCTTCATCATTTCAAGTGTTAAATGTAGAACAAAATGATCTCTACACTGGGACAATAATCAGCAGGACTACATTTTTCAGTATTTTAGAGAATACGGGGTTAAAGCTCTTTAAACTGCAGCAAAATATGGTACCATGGTCATGGATGAAATTTGAATATAGCAGTGACATGCGGGCAAAACATTGGATGTTCAGCAAGATAACACACACTTATTGGAAAGCGGCAGGTATTCGTTTTGCAAATTTCCCATATCATTTAAAGCAGGGGTGCATTTGCCACTTGATTGACGTACAGGTAAGCCAGTCTGAGTTGCATTGTGCCATACGGGTTCATGCAGTTATGAGGGGGCCTCACCTCCTCACCTGAAGCGCAAACACAGTTTATCCGCCGTTTAGTCCACTAGCCCCAAGCTGAAAAAGTGTGGGCACCCCTGGCATGCGTTGAGATAAGATGTCTTAGTATCCGCCACACAAACACAGCAATATTTAATAAGCCTGAAAGACGTGACGCAGTGGCAGAAGAGAAAAACTTTAAATCTAATTTCTCGGATATAGAGACAAGAAATTGGAGAGAAATAAGGTATAAGAGTAGTGTGAGTATCTTTAGAAGAAACACTTTTGGTAGGCGAGCTTAAATGAGTTGTGTTTGAAGACCATACTGTTCATTTGGTGATACATATGCATGTGTTGAGAGAAGGCGATTGATTTTCTCTCAGTGTCTAAAATTAAAATATAGTATTTATGCAGGCACACCTCTCCGAAACACACATTTGACTGCCTTCCCGCACCCACTAAGCTTATCAGGCAGGGACATATGTAAAGCTCTGTATACTTTGACTAAAGGCAGTTATTAATGCGCAAAGTATTTGCATATTACTGTATGATCCTTTCTACAGAAAGATCTATGTTATCCTAATACAGGCCTATTGTGTTCCTGTGCGTGACGACAGAGTCAAGGCAGAGCTGCAAATGTGTGTCATATTCACATCTGAGTGCGCAGACTTGTCCCCGAAACTCCTTACAAATATAGAACTTGCAGGAAGGAATGGATAAAAGTAAAGAAAATAGTATTTGGTTTGTCGGCCTGCACTACAGACTATCTACTGATGTAAGGTTGCAGAAAACCACGTGGTAGATAACATCAAAACTACATTTGGTAGATAACAGATCAAATCCGCTCTCATTCCTGTGTGTTATAAACCCAGTAGCCTTTTAGCTTAGTTTAGCGACTAGCAGTTTCCATCCTTTTCCAGGAACCTGGCTTTATCCAATGTTCACTCAAGAGTTCTACATCCTGACGCATCCTTCATCTACACTGTCTCAACTGAAAGAGGACCAGAAACACATTAAAAATATTATAAAATGTGGAGACTTTGGGATATTTATCTCCCATTCTTTTACTTTTCGGGCATTTTACAGACATGTCGTTGATGTCACTGTTTACCAAACTACCACTTTTTCTGAAGAATGCATAAAATGATGCAATATATGTTAAATACATGGTTTATTATACATGCAGTGTTTCCCACAGAACTTGATTCTATTTGTGGGGGCACCGCACCCCCCCCCCCCCCCCCCACCCCCCAACGTTCTTGTTGCTCTGTGTTGCGTTGTTAATGAGTGAGACACACCGGAGTTGAGGATCTGTGGGATTTATTCTCCCAAAAGTATTATTTACAATTCAGGCATTTAGCAGACGCCTTATCCCAAAGCGATTTACAATGACCAATTACAGGGACATCCTCCCCGGAGTAACCGAGGGCTAAGTGCCTTGCTCAAGGGCACACTAGTAATGATGTTCCAGGCAGGATTTGAACTCGCAACCTTCCGATCATCAGCCCACCTCACTATCCATTACCATCAAAAAAATATATATATATTTTTTTAATTCTTTTTTTCTAAAACAAAATTATTATTATTAATATATATATATAAAAAAACATTTTTTAGGAGATCCATTTGTGGCGAACGATATTTAATTGTGGCGCCCCGCCACAATTAAATCAATGTATGGGAAACACTGACATGTAATTACTGGGGTTCCATTTCTTCTGATTACCTTATTTGGGCGTTCACATTTGCACAACCTACCTCTTTTGGATTTGGAAAGGTTGGCATGTTTGAACTTCCACAACTATGCGACACTAAACTGAAATGTAGTTTTGATGAAGCTATAAATAACTTCCTAAATGAAATTATAAGACTTCCCGATATTCATAACTAACCTGTTTGACCATGTGTTGTGTGACTTTAATTAACCACTTTAGTACACGTCAAGCTGACGTTGCAGTCACATGTGTTTTTATCTGTGTCGTCATTTCCCACCACAGCAACTTCTTGTTTTTCAGCACAACATTTACATTTCTCTGCTGACACAGCTATTGATTTAAAACCAGATCGCAGTGCAAATATCTCCGTACCTGTTGGAGAGTGGCCAACCGTCCCTGAAGACACACAGATGTTGTGGTCTGCTCGGCTCACGTGCTGAAGCATGTCTCTGTGAGGGAAAGAGGATGGCTTATTAAAAATAAATGTGAATGCAGAGTATTTGACTAGATAGTACACAACCTGGTTACAATGGATTTGAGCTATTAACACAATTTGAACAGCCCTAATATCATACAAGACTTTACTGTCAACAATACACCTTAAAAAATATAAAAGCACCAATCAGAATAGGTTATGCAAGTTGTAGAAAATATAGAAGAGCTCTGAACCCGTTTCTCTTTCGATCCAGTACAGATCACTGCATGCTTTTATTACCTGTAGAATTGATTTCTGTATTGTTCTACTTTCTGGTCTAACCTAAAAGAATATTGCGTGATTTCAACTCCTCATCAGTTTATAAGAAATCAGGTAACAGTGGTCTTTTCTTGCACCAACTTCTGCAAAGTGGGTGGGGGGGCTTAAAGGGGTCTTTTTGCAGTCATTGCAGAGCAACACTATAGATTCAGTTAGACACTTCTACTCAGAGCGGATCAAGTGGGTGTGTGTGAGAGAGAGAGAGAGAGAGAGAGAGAGAGAGAGAGAGAGAGAGAGAGAGAGAGAGAGAGAGAGAGAGAGAGAGATTAAACACACACGCACAAGGATTACTGAGAAATCTAATTTGATGCTTTTGCATTAACAAGAACTCCTTTTGGCAAAAAAGTCTGGTTTACAGATAAGGTTCATTTGAAGTCTGTTATCATGTTGCTGCATATGTTAAAGTAAGAATGTAAAAATAATATCACTTTTTTTTTTTAAAGGGTTATAATGGGGTTAGTTTAGAGGTTCATATCAGTATGTAGTGTCTCTACTTTAAAGAGTCCTCTCCTGCTGATGTTCAGGTGTATATCAGTATGTAGTGTCTCTTCTTTAAAGAGTCCTCTCCTGCTGATGTTCAGGTGTATATCAGTATGTAGTGTCTCTACTTTAAAGAGTCCTCTCCTGCTGATGTTCAGGTGTATATCAGTATGTAGTGTCTCTACTTTAAAGAGTCCTCTCCTGCTGATGTTCAGGTGTATATCAGTATGTAGTGTCTCTACTTTAAAGAGTCCTCTCCTGCTGATGTTCTGGTGTATATCAGTATGTAGTGTCTCTACTTTAAAGAGTCCTCTCCTGCTGATGTTCAGGTGTACATCAGTATGTAGTGTCTCTACTTTAAAGAGTTCTCTCCTGCTGATGTTCAGGTGTACATCAGTATGTAGTGTCTCTACTTTAAAGAGTCCTCTCCTGCTGATGTTCAGGTGTATATCAGTATGTAGTGTCTCTACTTTAAAGAGTCCTCTCCTGCTGATGTTCAGGTGTATATCAGTATGTAGTGTCTCTACTTTAAAGAGTCCTCTCCTGCTGATGTTCAGGTGTATATCAGTATGTAGTGTCTCCACTTTAAAGAGTCCTCTCCTGCTGATGTTCAGGTGTATATCAGTATGTAGTGTCTCTACTTTAAAGAGTCCTCTCCTGCTGATGTTCAGGTGTATATCAGTATGTAGTGTCTCTACTTTAAAGAGTCCTCTCCTGCTGATGTTCAGGTGTATATCAGTATGTAGTGTCTCTACTTTAAAGAGTCCTCTCCTGCTGATGTTCAGCTGTATATCAGTATGTAGTGTTTCTACTCTTCTATTTCCCTTATACGTGTTATATTAAAAGTTTTCATCAGAACGACGTTTTCTTGTTTAGACGCAACCCTTTTATCATTTCACATGATCAGATGGTTGATAAACTACACGCAAAATGTGTACAACCTCAAGAGATTAGTTTACTTCTATTTCCTGATAGATATAAAGTTCTGCAAAAAAATTCCATGACATACTTTATTTATTGATAACATTTACTCCCCGTCAAAATGAGGTACTTTTTTGTGAAAGAAAAATTCAAACATTACGGGTTTTGAGTGTCTGTTCAGAACAATAACACCATGTGACGCTGAGCCTTTAGTCTGCTGATTAGCTGCAGAAACTCCTGACAGCCATGTGTGCAAGGCTTTACTAAAAGAAAAACACACAGAGTACCCTTTCTAATTAACATCTGGTAAAACATCCTGTGTTGAACCAGTTTGGCTGCAGAATTTACTCAGTAGTGTTAAGAGACCTCAGAAATGAAAATGATGGCAGTAAGTAAGAAACCAGATAAATGCAATGTCTTTTTGACTAGAAATAATATAGCATCATTTGAACTGTCATTTACTGATTGTGTGACAATGGCCTAAAAAGACTCTTTAATATCATCTTGCTTGGACCATTTAAAATATACACAATTCTCTTTTTACTAGAGTGGAAGGTCGAGTTATGAATAGTTTAACCATCATGAACAACATAAGTCATTATGGGAAGTGATGACGCAAAGCTGGGTGTTATTGCACTCATTGCTTCTGGTAAGGAGGTGATCTTTTTTGTTTGTTTATCTGTAAGCAGGAATGTTGAATCATGGACTTAGAAAAATTCCAGTACATGTCGGAGCGCCTCGTCACTTATAGCGCATACACATCTTACGTTTTACTATTGTTAACAACCAGAAAAAGAACTTCCTAACCGCAGTGTTAGGCAGTGTGTGTGTGTGTGTGTGTGTGTGTGTGTGTGTGTGTGTGTGTGTGTGTGTGTGTGTGTGTGTGTGTGTGTGTGTGTGTGTGTGTGTGTGTGTGTGTGTGTGTGTGTGTGTGTGTGTGTGTGTGTGTGTGTGTGTGTGTGTGTGTGACAACACCTCCACTTTTAGGGTCGACGTAGACCCACCCAAACGTTGCCCGGAGGCAGTGGTCGTGTTAACCGATTATTTTCAGTCTATGACGGATTTTTTTTAACAATGGCGGAAAAATATGAAAGCTGTCAGTCATTTTGACAGATTAGAGCAAACTCGGAACAGCGCAAAAGTTTCCCCGCAGCAAGGCTCCGGCGTTATGCCGTGTTATGCATGCCCTCCAAAAAGGAAATGATATTGTTTCCAAACAGATCATTGAAATGTCTGGGACTTTTTGCTTTACAAAATAAAGGGCATGGATAACACCGGCGCAACGGTTCACGAGCGTGCTCTCGCTAGCTGAAGCTTGGTCGCTAGGTTACGAGCTGGCTGTTCTCTGATAAGGGGCCGGGGGAATACAAAGTTAGTGATTACTGGTTCCATGTTGATTTAATTCAATACAATTTGTTGGGGGGAACTAAAAGGCTCTTACCGTACTGGTTACTTTGCAGCCTGGACATTTCCCCCAAAACACAGTTAGACGTGATCGCAACACAGAGGTACCTTTCAAAGCCGATCATATTTAAGACCTTTCTAATTTTTTGGATCATATTTAAGACTTTTTACGGCCTTAAAATTCTGATTACCAAATGTAAGACTTTTTAAGATCCTGCGCGAACCTTTTATGATGTCATAACGATGTGTTGTCTTGTGTAACCATTAGCCAATCACCAACCAAGGTAACCCCCCCCCTTATCACCTGAATCTCCTCCTAGAGCACCATTGAGTTATTTCTAACCAAATCTCTCGTGTGGAGGGGCGTGGGGAGGGGCTCCTTATTTTCATCTAAAGTAACAGATCAGATGAGAATCAGCACTTTTGAAACAGGGCTGAAACAGAGGGGATTATGGGTAATGCTGCAAAGATCTGTTTGGTGTTTCAGCCAATCAGAGACAGGTTCTGGATATATCTGAGACCTGTAATATATTGATGAAAAACAGTATAATAGGGGACCTTTAAACATCCATAGGTGTATAACGATGGGGTTCTTACTGAGTGTGGGGGGTGCAGTGGGAGCCGTTCCAGCCGCAGTAGGGGTCTCTGGAGAGGACACAATCCCCACAACTGTCTCCGTACTGGGCACAGTTTCCCACATCCAGCTGCACCAGTTCAGTCCCGGAGGTCAAATACAGCTTCATCTATAAAACACACAGTACAGAGGGGGGGGGGGGTTATTGTAACAAAGAAGAAGACAAAGTCATTAGAAAGTGTCCGGACTGAAAGAGGTATTAACGGTACGTCTACACTACAGGCATCGAAAAATGCTTTCAACGCTTCGCCCATTCACTTGAATGGGGTGACGTAGAAGATTTTTAATCTTCGCCAAACTGCATTGTGGGGAGGGGAGCATGGCTTTGCAAGCATCACGAGCATCTATCGGCATCAAAAGTTGAACAATGTTCAACTTTTGAGGCTCGATGCTTGGCATCAGCCAATCAAATCTCGTTTATGCAATTCCCGCCAGTACAAGCGCTAGCCAATCAAACCGCGTGCAAGCTGGGAGAGCCAGACCGCAGTTCATTTCCTCATATTCCAAACGAGAAATTACGGTAGCAAATCACCCGGTTCTTTACGACCAGAACTATTTACCGGGATACAAACCGGAGGAACCAGGCATGGAGGGAGGTGGCAGAGACAGTGGGTGAAACTGGTTTTCGCCTGTTTGGAGAGTTTATATCCAGTTTACTTTGTTTTAACATTGCTATTGCTTTGTATGTCGGGGGCGGGAGATTCATGTGATTGGTTGTTGGTCGCGTTGCTCGCAAAAAATCGCCAAGCTTCAGACACGCCCAGCTTCAAGATTTTTTTATGCCTGTAGTGTAGACGGGCCGTAAGAAGCAATAACAGTGTAAAAATACTTTCAATCTTTTTTTTTAAAGCCCTGCATTCATAACGTACGTTAGTAAAAGTGCATGGGTATTAGCATCAAAATACCAGAAGTAAAAAGGTATTAATGATGCAGAATTGGCCATATCTAATCTAATAAAAAAAATAATCTTATATTATTTCTATCTTATTGGCTATTAAGATAAAGACAATGCGTATTTTTTTATTTCCTAACTTCTTTAGCTTTTATATTATATTTACATGTTCAACCATTTATCCCTCTTTGTGTTGACCTCGGAAATGATTGGGGTTTAAAGAGTAATACAGGAAATACAAAAATAGTACCCAATAAGATCACATTTAACAATGACATGTGACTCATTCAAGTAATAATTGATGTAAAGAAATCCGTTATAATAAAGACTTGTATTCCATATCCAGTGCTTATCCAGGAAAATGTAAAAATAAAACAACTTTTCATTATAAATTTGACCTGATTTGACCCCTATATTACTAAGTAAGTTATCCATGTTGTGACTCACTATAACCCCATGCACTCTCACTATGTTTCATATCAAGTTACTCACAGTAGGGGGGTGGAGGAGGAAGGTGAGGACGTGGTGTCTGTGGTGGAAAGGTTGATACTCAGCGATGACGAAAGTCTGAGTTTCCTTCTGCACCACCTTATGAATGTTTCCCTTATCTGTTCGAAAAAAAGAAACAATGATTAAATATCCAAACATGAAAAGCACACCCATAGAAGAAAAGCCACCCACTCCTGTTTCCCCACATCCAAATGACTCCTCCATTGAAACCCATGCAGTGGTCGGAGGAAATGTGTAAGAGGAGAAAGAACAGCTGCAGGATATGATGGTTTACTCTGAAGGGTTATTGGCCAATAGAGGATGAGTAATCGAGGTGAACACAGCCATCTCTTTCATCTACCTATTTGCTCTCAGGGTATTCATTTGACACCAAACCGGATCTACCAAACCCCGCAAATGAATCCTAGGTGGCAAGACGCCAAGAAATCATGTTAGCCTAAGGATGTGTCATGTTTCACAACAGCGCCTTCAAAAGGTAGGATTGTGGGACGAAATGCACCTAACCTTGACTCTCAAAAGAGATAAGGTCACAACAATTTACATAGTTTGGGTCCCTGTCGGTGTCCAAAAGATGTAAGAGATGGAAAAACAAGTTGTCAGATTGTGATTTCACCTCCTTTCCTCTCTGTTATCCAACTTTAAAGGATGAGAAACTTAAGAAAAGGAATCGAACTTAGTTTTAGACTCCACATTTCACTGGCACTGGTTACCTTGACGTAAAAGATCAATCATACCCAGCGTTAGGGTTACGATCGAAATGTGTTTTGAGATTTCTATTGCCATTTATTTCATCTATCTATATTCTCTCAGCGTATTCATTCGACGCCTGATCCACTAAACCAGATCAACCAGAAGCTGCAAACACTATCAATGAATCCAAGTGAACTTAGGCTCTCTGTAATACCTCATTCACACCAACGCAACTCCGGTTCAAGCTCCGTGCTAGAGCTTTTCAGGTTCAGAACCGGTTCTTCAGTTTAGCTCCGGCTCTTTTCACACTGCCCAGAGTCCGACTGGTGCTGCGTCATTGCGTCATCGTTTGCGTCATGACGTAACCGTTTGCGTGCCTGCTTCATAAAGCCAAACCGCGCAGAAACCCCTCACAGCTGACACCGACAACAAAAATGGCCGATTGTGCTCCAGCTTCCTCTGCACCTCTTCGGAAGACCAGACTCCCAGTAGGTAGCTGGTCTCTTCAGTGGACCACTGCTGCTTGTTAAGTTTTTCTATCGTTGTGTACAAACTGGATAAAACGCCAGCTTGTTGTTGTTGTTCAGGAGTTGATCCCGCCCCTGCCCCCGCCTCAACGTAAGCGTGACGTATGTGGTGCTTTTGCTCTGGCCGGACAATTTTTTGGTGCTTGAAACGAAACGGATTCCGGAGCTAAGAGGCTGCTCCGCTGCGGTGTGAACAGGAAAACCTGGTGCTTTTCAAGCTCCAGCTCCGAACGGGCCCTGAAACACCGTTGGTGTGAATGAGGTATCAGTGTGCCTAAGGGACGGCAATTATGACCTGAGGCCTACTGTGCCGTGTTAACCTACTTAACGGGAAGAAACTAAGGATGAGTCTTTCTTTATTATTTGATGATATACTGCGGCATGTCTTTACCTTCTGTGTTATTGTTTTGAATGTAAGTCTCACATGTCTTCATCTTGTTTTTCAGGAGTAAAATAAGTCAATGATTCACATGTTATGTTATTTAAGGAAGTGAAATAGAAACTACTATTTGTGTTGCTCTCATAACATCATGTGGGAAATAACATCAAAACTCCAACACAAATAACACGAATGACCTCTCTTACGGATCAGTTGCATCTGGAGAGGCAGGATATCCAATCTGTTGTTTGGGTATTGAATGTACTTCTTGTACTGCATACTTGTACATCTCTTCCTGGTTCAACTACAGGTTATCAGTCTCTAAACGGAGTCTTGTTCAGTCTTGTTCTGACTCTAGTTATAGTAGTCTTTGTAACAGCTGCTAAGTCTTCTTGTTAGTTGAAATGTAAAACAAAGGTTGTTTAAATGCTTCTTTCTTCCAGTATAGCAGCCATTTTAGGAACAACGGGTGTGTATTGTCATGTGTACTCGGTCATTCTGTTGCTGCTTTAACGCCTGCATTTCCCTCAATAAAAGTCCATCTGGCATCGTGTCTCGCTTTGGAATAATTAACCTCTGTGGTGAAAGGGAGAGTAAATACATTTAAGGAAATAGGGGACACTTTTCCTGGAGAGTGATCTAGCGGAAACTGATGAGTGGAATTGATAAATGTCAAACACTGATCAAGAATAAAGAATAATACTAACGCTGCCTAAAATAATAACTATCTCTAAATATAGAAATGATTTATGCTTCTATACTTGTCTTTTTAATTGTTGTACATATTAAGGTATAATATCTATTTTACTATGGCGTGTGTGTGTGTGTGTGTGTGTGTGTGTGTGTGTGTGTGTGTGTGTGTGTGTGTGTGTGTGTGTGTGTGTGTGTGTGTGTGTGTGTGTGTGTGTGTGTGTGTGTATAGGGCTGCACGATTTTGGGAAATAATCTAATTGCGATTTTTCTGACTGATATTTCGATTTGCGATATTTGTTTTTAAGCGACCCAACGGAAGTTTATTGTAAAATGCGGCCATATCTCCGGCTAGGAAGGTCGCATCAACATGCTCCCGTCTCTAGCACCCCCGCAGCCCGAGCTACGAGTGAAAGAACTAAACTTACATGAAACTTCCGTTGGGTTGCTTTAAAGTCAAGCTTCAGTTTAAGACTCACCCTGTGATAGAAACATGTGATGGAGCATCACTAACCTGGCTCAGGTGGTTTCACCAAACTATCTAGGAAAGCTCCATTGGAAGACATTTGGAAAAGGGCAGGCACTTTCAAAAAGACTTGTCAGGTGATTGGATCAATCTGCCTATCAGCTTCTATCATGGGCCACTTCTGATTGGTTAACAATGGCTGGTACATGTGGAGCACAGGACTTCAGATTGGTGTGGATGACTGACACACAACAAAAAAGAAAAAATCGCAGGCTTTGCGATTTGATAATCGCATCATTTAAAATTGCGATTTCGATTTAAAATCGATTAATCGTTCTGCCCTAATATGTGTATTATTATTAGCTATTTGTTTTTTATATATTATTTAAAGTTATTTTGCTTATTCTCATTCCTTTACTTTATTTGATCCTATTTCATTTCAATCTGAGTTCTCCCTGAATGTTCGATGTGTGACTGTATGTTTGTCCAATGTTCAAAATACAATAAATGTAACAAATAAAAATAAAGGCCCATCTTATGTTATCTTAGATGTACATTACTCACGTAGAGAGAGGTAGAGCACGGTGTGTTTATCGCTCCTGTTGTTCTGAGAGTCGTCAACGTAGATGTGTGTGTAGTTGTGATGATTAAAGAGAATCGGACCGGAGTTATCGACGGGCCGAACCCATTCCTCCATCTCCGAGTTCTCCTTGATCTTGTTCAGGATGTCCATGTGAATCGCGCTGCTGTCCTGGACACACTGAAGGGGAAGTATGATGTTACGGCACATGTTTAATGACGGTTCACCTACTGTTGGTATGCCCCGCTAGCTTTCTCATGCAAAATGTGGCCGTTTTTTTTAAATAAAGTAGGATTTTGTTTCTAGATTTCAGACAGAAGAAGACAAAAGCTGGCTCTTCAATTGAAGTGATTAATAACAGAAGATTAGATTTAAAAGTCCTGATTGTTTCTTTAAATGCTGGAGATTCAGTTACACACAGTGTCACCGTCATATTGTCTAATGGGTAAATGTTTTCGGCTGACTTCTAGATAAAAACACTTTTAAAATGGTACCTGAGATATTTTACAATTAATTGAATGGCTACAAACATCCAATTAGGCTCAAATTAGACGCATACAGTTCATTAAAACCAAGGAGGAGATTATGTTGTGTGTGTGTGACATTCCTGAGGCTTTGTTTCAGGTGAATCATAGACTTAGAAAAATTCCAGGACATGTTGGAGCGCTTCGTCACTTATAGCGGATACACATCTTACTATTGTTAAAAACCAGAAAAAGAACTTCCTAACCGCAGTGTTAGGCAGTGTGTGTGTGTGTGTGTGTGTGTGTGTGTGTGTGTGTGTGTGTGTGTGTGTGTGTGTGTGTGTGTGGTGGTTTTAAAATACCAAAAAAAGAGAACAATGATTATGCATTTCTTAAATGTAAAGTTATTTTTAACATATGAATGGTTATGATTTGAAAAGATAAAAAAGTCATAATTATCCAAGAAGTGCAGACGTTGAATTATCATGTTTTTTACTCATAATTAAATAAATCTTCTACTTTGTGTCTGTATTCATGCACATAGTTTGAAAGCTAGCAGTTATAATGATACCGGGAACTATTTCTTAAAGTTATTATTTCAGTTGTTGTTGACACATACCGCTCTGGACCTGCCGGGTTGGCGGTCTTTGCCTTTAAATGTGGACGATCTGAAGATGCGTTCAATGTCTCTTATGGTGTAGACACACACCGCACTCATCCCCCTGCAGACACACACACACTCATCAGCTGATTCACACACACACACATCTGCAGCAACAGGGAACTGTGGGAGGTCAGTTAAAAGTTGTGAGACAGCTGAGCATACAGAAACCAAGATTAGGAAAAAGGAACTAACCAAGAAACTCTTTTGTGCATACAGTGTATGTGAGTAACACTTTGATCCCATGGACCACCATGAGATCAAAGTGTTACTGACATCAGTCCACAGAAAGAAGTTCACACCAGTGTGGTTGTTTACTTTTGGATAAATTAGCTGACATAAGCATTGACTCTGCAGTTTTAATAAAGTACACCACAGCAAAGTCATGCTGGTTTTCATCTCTCACCGCTGTGGCTGACTTTAATCTGATGATGCTGGACGTGTAGTCATGAGTCAAATGGGGATTATATTTCAGGAAAAAACCCATTTGGTTAGGATCATGCAAAGGTGACTCGAGTCCATATAAACTGTTCTTAGTATTTCATTTTATATTCTACTTGTATTTAATCTTACTCTGCTTTACATTAATATATTTTGCCTATTTCTGCATTTTACTATATAATATCCTTTCTTATGACACGGCTTATTTGAATACGCGATTCTGATTGGTCAATTTAAACATTCCAGAGGTTGTTAATTTTCAATAACAGACCGTTGCTAAAGCAGAACAGACTTTGTGCAGTCATATCAATCCGCAGAAAGAAGTCCTGTATACTAAACGTCATCTTTGGACACCAAACTTTTCCTACATCAGAAAAACACCAGGGAATACTTTTTGATTCTTCACTTTATATTAATTGGAGAGCAGGAAACGTTGGATTCATGATGGCTAAACTGTCCTCAGTAAAGAAAAGAGGTTAGAGGACAGAGAGCTGGACGACGGATAAATCAACAGAAGAAGACAAACAGGAAGTAAACACGAATAGGACCAAGGTCTGGGCTCTGACAGCGTTTAAAGACTGGTTAATGCTTAAGACAATGTTAACAGAAAACATCGATCAGTGCTGCCGTCATTTAAAGTTACGTTTCTGTAGCCGCAAAGTCATGCTGGCTTTTCACCTCTCAGCATTGTGGCCGACTTTAAGCTGATGATTGTTAAATGTAGTCATGAGTTAAATATGGATTGTATGTCAGGAAAAAACACATTTGGGTCGGCTCGTGCAGAGGCTACCTAAATATAGACACTTGCTTCGTTTTGTCTTACCCCATTTTACATGTATATCGTTGACATATATCTGCATTTAAATTGCACCATTGTGTCCCTTGCACGGTTTTATGTATATTACTTATTGCAGTATTTTTACGATAAGTCTTAGGTATATCGTTTGTGCATTGAATTGTTGGGAGGAGCCTGGGACTTCAGATGTCCATGGACAAAACTATGCTGTAGCTTTTGTGCATATTGAGTTGAACACTTTATTCTGATTGCTAAGGAATCACTTAGAGGAACAGCAGAAGAAGACAGACAGGAAGTAAACACTAACAGGAACAAGGTCATGGTTTCTGGTTTGTGTTTAAAAACTGGTCCAATGGTAAAGAAAATGTGAACAGCCGTTGGTGTGAACCATTTTTTCTTAGTGTAAGCAATACGATCAACTTAAAATCAACTAAATTAATATAGAGACAAGGTAAACTTAATTAATATGTATTTAAAAAAAGAGGAATAGTTTTGGCGAAAACTAAAAGGTACCATGGGGTCGGATTATAACTTTCCAAAGGGGCCTTCGTTTAGCATGACACACTTGAAATAACTAAAGGATAAGTTAACAAAGAAAGTAGAAAGAAAGTGAGGTCATAGAAAACTATTTCTGCTAAAAAGTGAGCAATGATTGAGAGTCAGAGCTGAACACTTCAGATGTGTGTTTCTCACACTGCTCTGTCACTTTAATTCATGTACCATGTTTTATAATCTTTGCTTTGAAATTAGTGTTCTTAAAGGCCCTTTGATAAAATGTTTCTTAATGTCTTTCATTTTTGTAAAGCACTTTGAATTGCCTTGAGGTGAAAGGTGCACCAAGGCTCCAGTAGATGGGCCCACCATCCAAAGTGACACCTTTTCTCAGAGGAAGAACCGCCGTGCCGCTTTTCTTTTCAAGTGAGCCTGCAGCTTGTCATAAAGATAAAGCAACACTTTCTCAGAATCAAGCAAAACTCACGGCCCGTCCACACGACAGCTTCGACAGCTTCAAAAACGGTTTCCAACGCGTCTGCCCATTCACTTTGAATGGAATCATCAAATCATATGCCAGTACAAGCTCTAGCCAATCAAACCGCTGCTCGTGTGTCAGGGGCGGGAGATTCATGTGATTGGTTGTTGGTCTAGCTTCAGACACGCCCGTCGGCAAGCTTTTTTTGAAGCTGTAGTGTGGACGGGCCGTAAGAGTTCAAGAGAAAAACTGAGTCAAGCTAAATACTTTTAATTTAACAAAACTAATCCCATGCAAAACATAGAAAAACAACGACAAATATGATTATATAAATAAACTTGCCTTGCGTTATCCCTCACTTGAATGCATGATAACGGGTTCCTACCATTCATTTCTGAAGAGTGCGTAGACTCTGGTGTCCTCCCAGTGATCTTTCTCCACAGTAGCTACATCCACCAGCTCAGAGAAATGTCTTCGGCTCTCAGGCTCTCCGCAGAACAGCCGAGCGTTCATCTGGGACGTCCAGCTGAACTGCAGAAAGTTCTTCGGACCGCCACGATCTCCCTGGAAGAAAGTGTATTGATTACTCGATGAAAATGCACGTGCAATGAGTCATTTGCAGCATATATAATGAATTAGGGCTGCACGATATATCCTGTCGTGACGAGAATCGCGATATGCGCATATTCACGTCGCAGGAGGTGCGATTTTTTGATGTTGTTTTTTTTAGGATATTAAGTAGGCAAATTAACTCAAACACGTCATGTTACAATTATTTTGCTGCTTGCTACAAAAGTAAAACTTGCGCGGCTCTCATGTCAGAGGTACTTGAGTGAGTGACAGCAAACCACCAATCACAATCAAATCTCCAAAGCAAACGGACCCGGTGATTAAAAGTAGAAACACTGAATAAAGTAGTTCCATGTGTTTCTCCAGGGCAGTTCGGCGCTGCTAACCGAGCTAGCTTAGCTTGTTGCTCTGACGTCCGTGACTGAAATCCTTCATCCGGTTAAATATAGTTAGAAAAATACAAATTGTATAGCATAACAGTTCAAGAAAGGATGGTTTACGGGGGGGGAAAAACGGTCTTTTCTTCAATTCCTGTATTTTTTCATATCGTAATATATATCGTAGGGGAAGAAAATATCGCAATGTCAGTTTTTTCCTTCCGTGCTTAACAGAACAAGAATAAAAACAATATTAAAATAGTTTGACTGGAAAAAAAGATCTCAACAGGCTATTTCAAGTGGGCAGAAGTAACACAAATGTCCTCTGACTGACCAGAGGGTTTTTTTTAAATTGCAATTCTAGCGTACTGTATTTAGGAGAAAAACACTTCACCGAATTCAGTTTGTACAGGAGATTTTTAAACATGACACAGAAAGAGAGAGGGTATATTTTGAGGTATCTAAACTGCAAGTAGTTTCAAAGGAAATGAGGTCTTTACAAGTTATTTTTAAAAAGATTGAAAAAATCAACATCCTGTTCACGACCACTGATCTCAACACTCTTTATGGCTTCAATTTCAACCCAAGCTATTTTGTGCACATATCTGCTTCTAAAAGAGTGTTGCTATTCTTGAAATCTAGCTTCAAACATTACAAATTAAATATGCAATCCTTATTATTTAGTCCTGCAGGTCTTACCATGCACACTCGGGTCACAAAGGGGATCCACATATCACTGTACAGGCCTGGGTCTTTGTTTTTCTCCTTATAGAAGCCGAACACTTTGCCCTGAAGGGGGTCATCTCTCCGTCTGCTGGGCACCAAACCCACATAGTGCTGCTCTGAAGACGGAAAGTCAATATGAGTCTAATAATCTGGGCTAACATCATTTAATGAACCCAACATCTCGAAGCATTTACCTCTATCGTGAATCGTGGGTCCAACTCTGTTCCTCCCAAACCTGTGGATGCCAACATCACCTTTAGATCCAGAGTATGTGACGTAGAGGTTACTGTCTGCTGATTCTGCAAACACACAAGGTGTTATTTTTAGAAAGTTATCACAACACCATCGAGGGGCTTTTGGTTTGTATCAGATGCCCTTTTTAAATGACATGCAGTCTCTCCTGTATGAAAAACTGCTCTCTGATAAGCAAGACTTGTTTAGAAGATTTAATAGGATTGTGAAGGATGGGAGGCGTGTGGTGCAGTGGGTTGTGCGTTGGTGTTCTGATCAGGGGAGCACAGGTTCAAACCCCACTGCAGTCAGCATGTCGTTGTGTCCCTGAGACACTTCACCCCAAAGTGCTCCTGTGGGGATTGTCCACAGTATTGAGTATGGAAGTCGCTTTGGATAAAAGCGTCTAACAAGTAACATGTAATGTGAAGACAGAGGGAGTGTAGTGTCAATATTCAAAAGGTATCATCGTGATGTTCGTTTTCCTTGTATCGTGTCTTAATATTTGTCCTCGTATCATATCATATCGGTATCAGTAGTGAAATAAGTATTAAGATAACATGGTGTCCGAGGAGTGGAGACCTTTTCATTGCACCCTCTATAACAGGGGTCGGCAACCCCTGGCACGCGGCACCGTAACCAGTGGCACACTAGGAATAAGTGTGCAATAATATTTAAATTGTATTTTCGGATCCTGAACGAGACCGCAGCCAGAGCGCGATTACCTGCAGAAGGAAGTCATATGCAACGCAGCCCCGCTGACTTTCTGCCGCTTTCCTCCGTGGTGCAGTGCTGATCGTTTCACCACGGAGGAAAGCACTAATTGCAGTACCCATAAGGAGCTGTACAAATGACGCAGTTTTTGTGTGGCTGTGTCTTTAGTTGAAAGCCCAGTGGCGATCTGCTCATCGAAATAATATGCTACAAAGGGGCGGACTGGCCATCTGTGTGTTGAACTTTCCTGTCGGCTCCCAGACCGTAGTCGAGGAGGGCAGCAACAACAAGCTTCAGGTTCAATAACCCACTTCAGCTTAAATGACTGGAGAGAGGCGAGCTCTTCTTGGGAGGCCGTTGCATTTATTTAGCTGTTCTTCTGTTTCACAAAATACATCACGGACCTCTGTTTTTCTGCTTCCTCGTTTCACTTCCAGAAACATACACACGTGCCCCCCTCACTGTCGCTCTGCCATCCACAAACACACATGCACAAGCCACACCTCTCTCTCTCTCTTAAAGGGACAGCGATCTCATCTCACTTTGCATGACCCTAATATCATAGCATGTGTGCTCTGGAGAATCACAGAACGGACGATCGTCCTTATTATTATGCCGTTTAAACCAACTATTTAAATGTGGTAAATGTGTAAGTTTCGTTGACAGGTCCACACACTGCTTCTCCGCAGCGAGGCTCCCCCGCCATCCGGCTGATAGTTCACGAGCGTCAAGCTCCTCACCACACCCCCCCCCCCCCCCGCCGTTGATAATTCTCGATTGTCGGCACGCTGATAACATTTTTTTTTTTTAAATGGCACTTCATATCAAAAAGGTTGCCGACCCCTGCTCTACAATAAAAGATATTGCAGGATAAACAATGGGTGTGCAAAGGTCAAACTTTCATTGAACATGTCTTAGACATTACACAGTGGATGCAAGTGTTGCTCCACCACCAACATACTATCTGTCCTCTGACAAAAAGGGAGTGTAGAGTGAATATTAAAAAGGATAATCGTGATGCTATGCTATTGTTTTCCATGTATCGTGTCTTAATATTTGTACTCTTATCATATCGCATCTTATATCTCTATCAGTAGTGAAAGAAGTATTAAGATATGTAACTATTACTTAAAAGAAGCAATATCCCAGTGTGGATTTACTTGAAAGACATGCATTCAATATCTAACTTAACTAGAAGTACCAAATATGCATAAATAAAGTAAATACAGTTTAGGAAATCAGAAAGCAGAGACTTTGTGTACGGAAACTCACCCACGAGAGCGGCTGGTTCTCCTTCCTTTATGATGAAACCCTGTATACTCCTTTTTATTTTCTGGATCTTTGCAGAGGACATGCACCTGGGGGTCTTCTCTGATAAATCCTAGAGGAAAACAGACAGAAAACATTGTGCGAAACAGATGTTATTTAGAGATTTAGTATACCAAATTAACAAAAGCTGGTGCATCTCACAGGTAAATAAAAGCAGAAGTTAATTTACTTTTTCGTGAGACAAACACAGAAGAAGAAGTGACACAGTGGAAGTGAAGCTCTCCCAGCGATGGCCGTCTGAAGCTGACTGAATCTTTTACACAATGCATGTTTATTGTTTAATGTGCTTAACGACTGACTGTGTGACATATTAAATCAACCAGTGTATTGAATGAGATAAATCACACTACAAAAATCTGTGTTATCAGGGAGTCAACAACAACATAAAATATTAAAATATCTAAACTTAAATACACTAAAGGTCTTGGGACTTCTTAAAGTTTAATCTGTAACTGTAATCTGAAATGTAATTATTTTATATTGTAATGTGTCTGTGTTCCTTATATCTTACCTATTTTAAAGAGGACCTATTGTGCTGCTGGTCTTGCCACCTTATTCTAGTTTTACCAGGTTATGTGTGAAAGCTGCAAGATGCAAATGTTCCTTAAAGCGGGCATATTATGTACATTTTCAGGTGTATATCAGTATGTAGTGTCTCTACTTTAAAGAGTCCTCTCCTGCTGATGTTCAGGTGTATATCAGTATGTAGTGTCTCTACTTTAAAGAGTCCTCTCTTGCTGATGTTCAGGTGTATATCAGTATGTAGTGTCTCTACTTTAAAGAGTCCTCTCCTGCTGATGTTCAGGTGTATATCAGTATGTAGTGTCTCTGCTTTAAAGAGTACTCTCCTGCTGATGTTCAGGTGTATATCAGTATGTAGTGTCTCTACTTTAAAGAGTCCTCTCCTGCTGATATTCAGGTGTATATCAGTATGTAGTGTCTCTACTTTAAAGAGTCCTCTCCTGTTGATGTTCAGGTGTATATCAGTATTTAGTGTCTCTACTTTAAAGAGTCCTCTCCTGCGGATGTTCAGGTGTATATCAGTATGTAGTGTCTCTACTTTAAAGAGTCCTCTCCTGCTGATGTTCAGGTGTATATCAGTATGTAGTGTCTCTACTTTAAAGAGTCCTCTCCTGTTGATGTTCAGGTGTATATCAGTATTTAGTGTCTCTACTTTAAAGAGTCCTCTCCTGCTGATGTTCAGGTGTATATCAGTATGTAGTGTCTCTACTTTAAAGAGTCCTCTCCTGCTGATGTTCTGGTGTATATCAGTATGTAGTGTCTCTACTTTAAAGAGTCCTCTCCTGCTGATGTTCAGGTGTATATCAGTATTTAGTGTCTCCACTTTAAAGAGTCCTCTCCTGCTGATGTTCAGGTGTATATCAGTATGTAGTGTCTCTACTTTAAAGAGTCCTCTCCTGCTGATGTTCAGGTGTATATCAGTATGTAGTGTCTCTACTTTAAAGAGTCCTCTCCTGCTGATGTTCAGGTGTATATCAGTATGTAGTGTCTCTACTTTAAAGAGTCCTTTCCTGCTGATGTTCAGGTGTATATCAGTATGTAGTGTCTCTACTTTAAAGAGTCCTCTCCCACTTAGAGATGTCCCGCCCCTTAGCGTATCACGTACATAGTGATGTCACTCCCGTCTCAGGACCATACTCTCTGCAGAACCTCACCATATCACAGCATGCCGTTCTCTCCCGATCGGTTCCACACAGGAACAACTTGTTAGCTTCCATCTTCTGGACAAGATAAATGTTAAAGCTGCAATCCTAAATGAAAAGAGTGTTTATGGTTTTACAATCCAATCCCACCAACGTTTAACAGTCTGCTTTTTGCTTTCATTTTTTTTACCGCTTTCACTGTCTGCTGAGGATCACTTTTGTTGCACTCTGTCCACGGTACATGTATTTCTACTGGAGTCTGGGAGGAGAATAAAATGCCTTGTGGTGTCAGTCATTTTTACACTTTTATATCATTTATGGTATTGTTAGTATGATACCGTTTGTATACATTTTTGTAGCATGAAGGGGCTAAAGCTTACATTTCAAAGTGTAGGTTGTATGTGGATAATGCATTAATGTGAGTGATATTTTAGTTGAAAAGTGTGAATTATTGTACGCTTAAATGCTTTTAATTAGGACTCTTGGACTGTTTTGCATCACTATAAAAACTCATGCCATGCGTTAGTCGATTGCAGATATGTACTTAATGTCATTCAAACAGTGTCAGAGATGTATTTTACCTCGTGAGGGTTTTGGAAGTTGAATGATTTCAGGTGTTCCTGTTCAGCAGATATGACCGTGTTCGGCTCTTTTTCCAGAACAATCCCTGCAGGTGCATGGTGTCCGAGGAGAGGAAACCTCTTCATTGCGGTCTCTGCAACACAACATATTAAAGGATACATACCTTGAACACACCTTAGTATATACAGCAAACAGTGAGTGCAAATGTTGCTCCACCACTTCCGTTCAGACGGATATTTCCTCAACAAATATTGCATTCATCGTTTTTCTCCAGTGCTTACATTTACTTTACATTTAGCTTTTTTGTTTAATATCTCAAGGACATTTGGATGCATTTTCTCAACATTTGGTACACGTGCTATCGACCCTCTGACAAAACATCCCCTCAAGTTTGGAAATCCTCTGGTTTTTCCCACCAGTGTTACCAGAAGTTCAAATATTTCACTTGTACAGTAAACATCTCAACATTTACTTGATAGATCGCCTTTTTTTTTACAGAGATGGCAAACCAAAAGCCTTTTCTTTTATAGGAATGCAGTAGTTCTCTCTATTTTTCCATGTATATTGTAATGAGAATTCCAGTTTCCTATTAGCAAGTCAAATTTATTTTAAATAGCTTCAATGTAATATGGTCCTGTGACTCCTAATCAATGCAGCATTGTATTACTACAATGGACAAAGACCGATGTGATGTCTGTTCGTGATGCAGCAATTCTCCCATGGGAGACAATACAAGACAATTTATTCAGATACTACGAATACACAGTGGTGTAAAGTAACTAAGTACATTTACTTAGTATCCTTTTGAAGTACTTTACTAGAGTATTTCCATTGTGGCTATACTTTGTACTTCTACTCCACTACAGTTCAGAGGTAATGGTGTACTTCTACTCCACTACGTGTATTTAATCGCTTTAGTTACTTTACAGATCTGGATGAATGATGTGAAATATAATCAAGTGTTAAATCAGACTTTAGTTCCACCTGGAGTAAACCCACCAGCTACCCTGCAGAATACAAAGTCATTCAGACTAGCTGCACCTTTACCAGCTTTGAGAACACTTTCATGATCAATCATTATAAAGCATATCATATATATTATTCTGAAATGGACCAATCTGCACAACGACTACTTTTACTGTCTTTCACTATATTTTGATGAGAATACTTTCTACTTTCACTTGAGGAACATTTTGAATGCAGGATTTTTACTGTAACAGAGTATTCCTACACTCTGGTACTTCTACTTTTACTCAAGTACAAGATCTGAGTACTTCTACTTTTACTCAAGTACAAGATCTGAGTACTTCTACTTTTACTCAAGTACAAGATCTAAGTACTTCTACTTTTACTCAAGTACAAGATCTGATTACTTCTACTTTTACTCAAGTACAAGATCTGAGTACTTCTACTTTTACTCAAGTACAAGATCTGAGTACTTCTACTTTTACTCAAGTACAAGATCTGAGTACTTCTACTTTTACTCAAGTACAGGATCTAAGTACTTCTACTTTTACTCAAGAACAAGATCTGAGTACTTCTACTTTTACTCAAGTACAAGATCTGAGTACTTCTACTTTTACTCAAGAACAAGATCTGAGTACTTCTACTTTTACTCAAGTACAAGATCTAAGTACTTCTACTTTTTCTCAAGTACAAGATCTGAGTACTTCTACTTTTACTCAAGTACAAGATCTAAGTACTTCTACTTTTACTCAAGTACAAGATCTGATTACTTCTACTTTTACTCAAGAACAAGACCTGAATACTTCTACTTTTACTCAAGTACAAGATCTGAGTACTTCTACTTTTACTCAAGAACAAGATCTGAGTACTTCTACTTTTACTCAAGTACAAGATCTAAGTACTTCTACTTTTACTCAAGTACAAGATCTGAGTACTTCTACTTTTACTCAAGTACAAGATCTAAGTACTTCTACTTTTACTCAAGTACAAGATCTGATTACTTCTACTTTTACTCAAGAACAAGACCTGAATACTTCTACTTTTACTCAAGTACAAGATCTGAGTACTTCTACTTTTACTCAAGAACAAGACCTGAGTACTTCTACTTTTACTCAAGTACAAGATCTGAGTACTTCTACTTTTACTCAAGAACAAGACCTGAATACTTCTACTTTTACTCAAGTACAAGATCTGAGTACTTCTACTTTTACTCAAGTACAAGATCTGAGTACTTCTACTTTTACTCAAGAACAAGACCTGAGTACTTCTACTGTTACTCAAGTACAAGATCTGATTACTTCTACTTTTACTCAAGAACAAGACCTGAATACTTCTACTTTTACTCAAGTACAAGATCTGATACTTCTACTTTTACTGAAGTACAAGATCTGAGTACTTCTACTTTTACTCAAGTACAAGATCTGATTACTTCTACTTTTACTCAAGAACAAGACCTGAGTACTTCTACTTTTACTCAAGTACAAGATCTTAGTACTTCTACTTTTACTCAAGTACATGATCTGAGTACTTCTACTTTTACTCAAGAACAAGACCTGAGTACTTCTACTGTTACTCAAGTACAAGATCTGAGTACTTCTACTTTTACTCAAGAACAAGACCTGAATACTTCTACTTTTACTCAAGAACATGATCGGAGTACTTCTACTTTTACTCAAGTACAAGATCTGAATACTTCTACTTTTACTCAAGTACAAGATCTGAGTACTTCTACTTTTATTCAAGTACAAGATCTGAGTACTTCTACTTTTACTCAAGAACAAGACCTGAGTACTTCTACTGTTACTCAAGTACAAGATCTGATTACTTCTACTTTTACTCAAGAACAAGACCTGAATACTTCTACTTTTACTCAAGTACAAGATCTGATACTTCTACTTTTACTGAAGTACAAGATCTGAGTACTTCTACTTTTACTCAAGTACAAGATCTGATTACTTCTACTTTTACTCAAGAACAAGACCTGAGTACTTCTACTGTTACTCAAGTACAAGATCTGAGTACTTCTACTTTTACTCAAGTACAAGATCTGAGTACTTCTACTTTTACTCAAGTACAAGATCTGATTACTTCTACTTTTACTCAAGAACAAGACCTGAATACTTCTACTTTTACTCAAGTACAAGATCTGAGTACTTCTACTTTTACTCAAGAACAAGACCTGAGTACTTCTACTTTTACTCAAGTACAAGATCCGAGTACTTCTACTTTTACTCAACTAAAAGATCTGAGTACTTCTACTTTTACTCAAGTACAAGATCTGATACTTCTACTTTTACTGAAGTACAAGATCTGAGTACTTCTACTGTTACTCAAGTACAAGATCTGAGTACTTCTCCAGCTCTGCTGATTTAAATGTGTTCCTCTAACACACAGTTTCCTCTTACATTAAATCCTAGTGAAGGACAAAAACTGCATGAATCCTCTGAATTTGGTGCCAGAGAATCACTTTAGAGATTAAAGCAGCTCTCTCATGCCTGTCTTGTGATCCCTGTGTGTTTCAGATTAACAAGGAGGACAAACATGGTTTATCCCCGCGTCCCATGCGTCCAGGCAGGATAGAGGATGCGGAGGGTTTCCTACCTCTGAGAGTGAAGGTCATCCTGGCTGCAGACTTTGAGGTCGCCTCGGTTAAAGTGTGAAGGCGGGAACATAATAAATAAAGTTTAAATAATAAGAGAAGCATTCTTCCTGTGAAGTGTGTGAGGCTCTGCTCGGACGGAAACACACTGCTGCAGGGCGTGAGGATGTGTTGAGAGTTAGTGCGTTTGTCTGCTGATCAACTCCACCCCCCAAATAAGCATTAACCAATCACATGATTATCTTAAATTCCAAGATCTGAGTACATCTACCATCTCAGGATTTAACATTAATAAAAAGAAAAAACGTTTCTTTATTTCCTGAGTGCGGAGGGATACGAGGGATCTAGTTACCCTATCTTTTATGTCATAAATAATATAATTGTGCGACTAGAGAGTTGAAACAGGTTGCGTGGCAATGTGTGCAGGTTCATTTTGAATAATGCCTTTCATTCCTTCCTATCACGTCACTCCCATGAGATAATAAAAGACGGATGGATAATAAAACGATAAAAGATTCAACACCGCTAAAGTTAGTTTATGATGGATATACAACGACAGACATTCACTGTGCTTCTCTTTTGGTTAGCGACCGTCAACAAGTGACGAGTGAGATGTAAAGACAATGTTAATTTAAATACCCTCCGTGCCAACTTTCTCATATTAGTACAAAATGCACTAAAGAAATGTAATAAGCATGTAGCCTATTGTGTGGCGCACCTTTTTGATCACTGAAAAATATGAGTTAATAGTTAATTGCTGTTTTTTCAATAGCTGCCATATCATTGACTATTAATATATCAACACAGAAAATTAGAGACCACTCTTTTTAATTGTAACATATTTCTTTCAATTTTATATGTAAATCTTTTTTGAATAAATAAGCATTTTATAATTAAGTATGTAGCTCCATTTTGATGTGACCAAATTGTGGCAGATACTGAACAAGTTGGACATACCTCTCTTAATTGGATTTCATTCCTCAATGATTAGTTTCTAAACTCAAAACAAACACTTTTCTATAGGAAAAGGGCGTTTCTTTTATAATTACTGTAAGTGATTATGAATATTGTAACAAACATTCAGGGGTTTTCTCATTGAAAAAAAAAGTTTAAAAGCTTCCAAGTCTTGTGACCTATTGACTCCAAATCTATTGCAGATTTCTATTTTTAATAGCACACCTCTTTCTATTGGGTTTGAGGGTTTATTTTATTTCAAATACATCTTGTTATTAAACTGTATTTGTTTATGGAAACGTCTAATTTATTTACAACAGCTTCCAAATCATGTGACCTATTGCATCTGCTCCTCTATAAGGTTTAATAATATCTACAATTAAATCATCCTTGAAATAACATTCACCTTTAAAGGGGACCTATCAAGCAAAAGGAAATTTTTGATGTATTTTCTACATAAATATGTGTCCCCGGTGTGTCGGGGCCAGTGGCGGCTGGTGGAAAATATTTTGGGTGGGGCTGTTGATGTAGTGAGTAAACACATTTTTTGGGGGAGAAATGACCCCTTAAATTGGGACTTCTGGTGATGTAATGGCCCCATAAAATCGTGGTTCTAGGGCTAGGAACAACCAGGCTGAGTCGGGCTGAGTATGCTAAACTAACTGCGGTCAAGCCAGCCTCCACTCGGGAAAACCTAGTCAAGCCAGCCCTCACGTGATATTGCGGTGCGCGAATATCCTATGCATTACGGTAGAGTAAAAAAAAAAAAATCACCCCTCTCTGTTTAGATGAGAATAAAACAAAAACTGTCCAGTATCAAAGACTCATTTCACTTCAGGGGGATAGCAGGACATCCCATCTAGTCACTCAGAAAAAATCAGGACATTCTGATGTAGAGTTTCAAAATAAAAGACCTTTGAAATCTCTATTGTATGAGCTATCATCCCTGTTTTTAGATGAGAATAAAACAAAAACTGTCCAGTATCAAAGACTCATTTCACTCCAGGGTGATAGCAGGACACCCCATCTAGTCACTCAGAAAAAATCAGGACATTCCGATGTAGAGTTTCAAAATAAAAGACCTTTGAAGTCTCATATATGAGCTATCATCCCTGTCCCCAAAGGTCTTTTATTTTGAAACTGTACATCAGAAGGTCCTGATTTTTTCTATATTTTGTTTTTCTTGTCATGCTGCTGCAACACAAACATTTCCCAAATTGGGATCAATACAGTAATATCTTATCTTAATTAAGAAATATAACTATTATAATTAGTGTAGCAGCTGACACCTATTTTCAATATGGATTAATCTACCATTTATTTCTTTAGTTCAATTTTGATCTATAAAAATGTCAAAATAGTGAAAATGTTAACGAGACTTATCAAAGTGCAAGGTTATATCTTTAGATGTTTTGTTTTAGACCAAAATACATTTCTGACCTCCTGCTAAATTATGAACGATCCAGATCTCTCAGAACTAAACATGGAGAAGCAGCGTTTAGTTATTATGTTCCAAATATCTGGAGCAAACTCCCAGAAACCTGCAGGTCCGCTGCAACTCTTACTACTTTTAAATCCAGACTTTTCTTTTTGTCGCTGCTTTTAATTGAACTATTCATATCTTAGACTGCACTGTAACTTTTATCCATGTATTTTTTCTTTTAATGTTTATTTTATTAGCTTTTCTTTTGAATGACTGATTTTAAATGCCATTTTCTTAATGTCTTTCATTTTTTGTAAAGCACTTTGAATTGCCTTGTGTTGAAAAGTGCTATATAAATAAACTTGCCTTGCCTAATAAAGATTTCATTTGACACATAAAATGGATTTGTTGATGGGAATTAATGTGAATAAATTAACTCTAGGTTAACGGTACTCTTGCTATCACTACTCACCGACACTATAAACCTTCTCCCTCATGCTAGCCCTGACAACACCGGTAAGCACACCTTCATCTAGGCTGCACTGTTTTACGTGTCCTGACTTGTAGTGGTTCTCTCCTATCTACACTCTTCTTGTCATCTTTGTAAAACGATATCAGACTGGCAATTGACACAGCCATGACTTCTAGTTCAATTCAGTGTGGCTAAAATGAAAAGCTTTGTTAAAATATGCAAGCACGCGAAAGTCAAAGTCAGCTTTATTGTCAAAAATTCTACATGTGTTATACATCCAGAAATATCGAGATATCGTTTCCCACAGTGTGACATGTTACATGTATACATAAAACAAAACAAAAACGGCCTAGATAAACGTGGTATACATTAAACAAAACAAAACGGGCCTAGATAACCGGGGTATACCGTTTAAAATGTTAATATATTTAAAGTGTTCAAAGTGCAGTTTCAGTGCAAGTCAGTTGAAACGATCTTAAGTTGGCGTGACGTTGAAGTCGTGCGACCCTGCTGCTGTACTGGCTTGTAGTTAGTTTATAGCATAACGTTAGCATTTCGCTTTTGGCGACTAGATTTATGATTCAAAAATTATAAAAGTAGGGTTGACATGTGGAGATTATCCGGCTGAACAAAACGTGATCCCTCTCTTAAATGGGTGTCAACCACAGACCTTATTTCGAGCTATTTTCCAAAATCCTATGGAGAATTTGCATTGGTTTTTCACGAAAGAACCGGAAGAAGTTTACTCCAGGTTTTACGACGCGTCACTGCGGTTCTCTATGGCAGAGTCCAGTAATATTCCACACGAGGGGGAGGGGCTTGTCACCGAGTCAATCCGTCAGGACCATGGTCAGGACTCGCTGCCTCGTCCTCCTCGGCGTCTCTCCTAGGCTCCGCCTCTCGTCACTCCTCCACTCTGCAACACTGATGAGGCGGGGGTGAGAGAGAGAGAAAAAACCCTCAGTGGCGCAGACACAGACGTTCAACAGCAATAACAGGACACAGACAAACAGATGGGTTTTTCGGGTGACTTCCCTTTACTTAGCTGTTTTCAAGCGTTGTATGTGGTCTCCCCCGGTCCGATTGCTCCCAGCGTCTCTGCCGCCTTTCCTCTGCTCTGCTCCTGGTTTCCGCTTTCCTTTCTCTTCGTTTCTCCGTTCGTTCCTCTCCTTGCACCTCTTCCTGTCTTTTTTCCCCTTTCTCAGCTGTGTCTGATTGCTTAAAAGCAAAATGTGCCAAAAATCGGCCAATGATGCACCATGGGGGTTTATCCAGCCAGACGCAGCGGGTTTAAATAATGCCAATAAAAGTCAATCCCAAGAAATACAAACAAGATTCCCAGATAAAATCATGCAATGATCGTTATAAAATCACACCTTAGATTAATGTTGATTAAAACCAAACTTGAATAAATAATAAAAAACATGCACATTTTGGGATTTCAGGCCAATAGAATACGGCCACTCCGACATTTCCCCCCCTCTTTAAAAATGGTCGTCCCGACCAATTAGCTGCGATACCTGGCTGGAGGAAGCCCAAAATGTGCTCGCTGTGAGTGACGGGGGCTTCGGTTGTGCTGTCCTGGTTCATTATTGAGGGCTATTGGTGCTGCTGGAGGGTCATGTGGATTAGCCTGTGCTGGGTCCCTTTCAGGTTCTGCTTGCTGGATAGGATTCATGATCAACCCCGGAAGCCACCAAGTAGGAGGGGGAGGGTGATTTGGCTGGTCCATTGCCAGGGGGCTTGGTTCTTCTGTTTGCTCCCTGATTTCCTGCAGCATGTTCAGAGGGCATGGCCGGAGGTTATTACGATGTACTGTGCGTGTAGGTGCCTCCTTACCCTCTGGCCGAACGACATACACTGGGTGGCCCTCCCGCAGCTGCTCACCACGACAAATGGTTCTGGGGTCCACCTTGGTGTCAACTTTCTTCTCGCCCTCTTACGGAAATTTCGAATTAGGAGCCGTTCACCAGGGAGTAGGGGTGCTATCTTAGCTCGTCGGTTATAACGGGTCTGGTCTCTTTCTTGTTGGTGCTGGGACTGCTGCTTTACCGTCTGGTATGCGTGGCTTAGTGCTTTTTGGTGCTGCTTTACCCAGCCCGGTAGAGTGTGAGACTCTACCGTGGGGCTAAATTGCCCAGTCTACTGGTAATCTAGCATGTCTCCCAAACACAACATAGTGTGGGGCAGAGTCCTGCATCGGGTCGGGTATCCGTGGGTACCCGACGGGTGACCTGCAAAAAAGGTGATTTGCGGGTTGTATTTTTTCAAACGCTTTTTTCCGGGTTCGGTTCTGGGTAAAATAACATTCCGGCAATGTCAGGTATTGAACAATCAATAAATAAAGATCACAGAATTATTAAATATAAAACACAGAATTTGTGTGATTATACGAAATGATTTACAAATAAACACCACTGCATATTTACAACTGTTACACATGCTGATGTAACGCAAATGTTTCCAACTTGGGATCAATAAAGTATACATAGCCGTGGGAACATGTTTCAAATGGGGGGTGCTGTGGGGATCACATCCTCTAGGGGGGTCAGGGGGGAAGATTTTTTTTTTCAACATTATAAAGTAAAATGCTTCAATCTGGTGCACTTTGAGCTGAATTGCCAGAGACTAGATCTAAGGGGTACAACTCTAAACACCCATATCGAAAAGATCGGTTTACATTTTAATAATCAAATAAGTATGTGGACATAACCAATAACCTATCATAGCCAATAACAAGTAAATGTAACTTATTTTATTTTTGTTGTTCATTTATTTCTTATTTTACCAGTTAACATTTATTTATTTATGCATATTATTTAATCTCTCCAGATTTAAACAATATTTCTGGTTTACTGTCCTATAGTATGCACTGGAATGATTTCAAACCTGTTTTTATTTATCCCAATAATTATAAAGGTTGCCTTGGAAATATTTGTTTACATAAATTGTTAAACCGTTTGAGACCCTCTGAGATAACTTGGACTAAAGTGAACTATCTAAACACTCAGTCCTTTACCTCACTGAGCCTCTCAGTCTGTCAGGCTATCAGTCCTGTCCAGACAGCTGATATCTGTCCTGTGTGTGAGCTGCGGGCGCCTGATAAGCCAACATCCCCCTCTTTCATCGTACAGGGCAAATGGAAACTGTAACCGGGGTGAAAAGGGTGTTATCTTTACTTAATTATGAATGTTGTTACATCAGGGCTGAAAATTCGTTTTTTTGTATTATTAATCTTGTGGACGTGCAGATTCCCTGGCCTCCATCTGGGGGTGCTGCCGCACCCTCAGCACCCCTACTTCCCACGGCCCTGAAAGTATATCTTATCTTAAGATGATCGATGGCTACTGCCCTATTTGCAAAATTTGCCTCTGTACCTTGACAAGTACATGTTTCAGGCTTATCAATTAACAACAGGAGGGGTCACAGACATAAGACCAGCTGTTAAATAAAGCTCTTCTGACCTTAGCTAGCATGTGGGTATATATTAATGCTGCCCATTATGGTCACAAGCAATTTTCACCCATTTATTAATTATATGTTTATAAATTTGAGTGTTTCCTATCCCCTAAACCTCCAGGGATGTACACAGTTTAATACTGGCAACTTCTTATTATGGGATATACGAAAACGTCTTTTAAAACTACAACTCCCAGTAGAGACGTGCCATAGATAGAGAACATGTTGCGAAACACAAGAGCCAGCATGTGTAGTTCTGGGGACGGGGTGGGGGAGGGGGGGACGCGGTGGACCCGTTCAAATCCAGTTTTGGACAGTCTGCCGTGGTTCCATCCCATTTCAAGTGCTGTTTGACGCTCGGCGTAACCCTCGGAGCACACTCTCCAATCACAGAGCTTGAGGACTATCACGGGGTTTGTCAAGCGAAGCGGAGAGAATACTTACTTCCGGGTGTAATATTCTCTAAAGCAAATGAGCTGCTCCGACCCTCGGTCCTGACGGACTCCAACTTGTGTTTATTAATCAAACAAATAAATAAACACAAGGATAATTATGTGTTATTGTTGAGTAAATGGAGAATTGCACAGGGGAAAATAACGTGTCTATGCCACAATTTTAGATGCAGATTTTGTTAAACTAACCAACACTATACATTGATGGGGAAGGGGGTAGCAATAAAGATAACACCATTAAACAGTTACACAACATAACAGAAATAATATCGATAGCAGCGTCCATAGCAACAAGTAACAAGTAGTTAATAATAATAAAAGACATTAAGAAAAAGGCATTTTAAACAGTCATTAAAAAGCAACACAATCTACCTGCATTGCATTACTCTAAACGTGTAATAACGTGCTTTAACCAGTAGGTGGTTTGGGTTAAAAGACTGTCAAGTTTACAGTGTTAACAAAATAAAATATACTGCTGTTTCTGGTTTAGTTTACGACGGATATATTTAGTTATTGTTTTGATATTTGCAACGCAAAAGCGATGGAAAAAACCCACAGCAACACAGAAAAGATGGTCTTAACATGACCCAGCAGTCTAGTAGTTAATAAAAAACAATAATATCAAAACAAAATATTACTACTAACTTTATTGCGAAATTCAAACTGAACGGTAAAATAATAGTTTCCTATTCTGAGCCCGATCTCTGTAGATAAATAAAAATAAAGAACTACGACTGTAATATATTTAATGCAGCCAAACCATTTATTACAATGCATTCATGTGATGACTTTCAAAGAGTAAAGCAAGCACTGCTGAATAAAGTATGATTTAATTTTTTACGAAACGGTTTTTTTCATATGGAATGCAGTTGGAGGTCAACCAATCACAGAGCTTGAGAACTAATCACGGGGTTTGTCAAACAGAGCACATGGTATAGTCCTAAACCATAGCTGGGGATTCTGGGTAGTGTAGTGTCTTCTGCCATCCTTTACTGCGAAAAAATATTTGTTTCTCCGAATCGAAGGGGAAAAATACAAAAGCATTGCACACAATTTAAACCAATCAATGTTGTGTAATTAACAAGGATAATCTGGTGTTTTTTAGTCGATGAGTAGTGCAGATATCACTGTAAAATCAATCGACAGTAAGGGGAATACTTACTTCCGGGTGTACAATTCTCCGTTATCCAATGGGAATGGACGCTCACATTGCCTTTAAGGGCAGCCGACACAAACGAATGCCGTGCTTCCATGAGCGTCAAATCCCGCCGCAGATGGGAATACATTGCAATCAGTTGAAAGCTATTTGCGTCCCTTTATGAAGCTGAAGGAGCCTAGGAGCGTCACAACTGCACGCCACGGGACCCTGACCAAGCGTCGCTCCTGGACGTTTATGGAGTGAGAGTGTGTTGGCCAGACGCAGCCGGTTTCAATAATGCCAATAAATGTCAATCCCAAGAAATACAAACAAGATTCCCAGATAAAATCATGCAATAATCACTCCATTAAAAACCACACAACACAAGTAAAACATCATGCAATGATCGTTATAAAATCACACCTTAGAATAATGTTGATTAAAACCAAACTTGAATAAATAATAAAAAACATGCACATTTTGGGATTTCAGGCCAATAGAATACGGCCACTTCGACATAAACATGGCTGAGTCAGCGATAACTTTCGAGGGGTGGAGGTATGCCCATTATTTTGAGTTTGTCCGAAGAATAGAAAGGAATGTGACGGTGAGGTGCAAACTGTGTCCAGGCCAGAAGCTGTTATCCACTGCTGTAAACACCACGTCATAACCTCAACAAACACCTGCAAAGAACACATGCTAAGGTGAAGCTAATAGCTAAGGACCCCCGAACCCAGAGTGAGGATGTTGTGAGTGCGCCGCCGCCGACTCCGAAGCAGCAACAATTAGAATTTGGAGGACCGGTAACCAAAGCAGAGATGTTGCCCATTTGCAAAGTGGAATCACCATCGTTCAGAGATATACTGTGCAAAATACAGATAGCAGGAGACAGGACAGCCATGGTCAGATAGGAAAACATTCAGGAGCTATCTGGATCAGTTTTATGTGACAATGGAAACTGAACTAAAGAGAACATTTGAAACTTTAGCAGTCTGCGTGATCTGCCTGGGCAGGCCGGCCCTGCGCGTAAAGTAACGATTAAAGTAACGAGTTACTTTATGTAGAGAGTAACAAAGTAGTGTAATATATTACTTTTTTTAAAAGTAATATGTCACATATTTTTTGTTGCATATTTTTTAGTAACGACCCCATCTCTGCCCACGGCCCTATCAGAAAGTTGCTATCAGGAACAATGCCCGACTGTTTTGGACGTAATATGGTCGGTGTTTACATTAGCATGGCTAACACTCAGAGCTAACCTGTACTGGAGAGCATGTGTGTGAAGAAGCAGGAAGTAAAAAGGAACTCACCTTGTGGTATAACCGGCAAGAGAGAAAGCCTTTGAGCTCCATACTGTTTCAGAAACAATCCTTGATAATCCATGATATGGCGTTTCATCACGGCAGTATTTAGTTTAGACAGTAGCTGCCGGGTCCCGCATGAGCTCAGCCCCCTCCTTTTTTATTTAAAGCTTTATACCCAAAATCAGTGCTTTTGAAACAGGAAGTGAAATAGAGGGATATGAGGCATGGCTAGAATGGGTGATCTGTTTGGTATTTTGAGCAAAACACTTGATAGACATGTTTTTTATATATTTGTATATATCTGAGACCTATGCTATTGCCTAAAAATAGCATGATAGGTGACCTTTAATTTAAAACCTAATATTAATCATACTTTAAATTACCTAAAACCTCCAGCAGATGACAGCGTACTACTGACTGGAAAACAATTTATGTTTTTAAAGAAAAGATATGGTAAAAATATACCTTAACTCAACAGATACAGCTTCCTGTTTGACCAACACTTTTATGAAAGGATAATATCATTTAAAGACAGAATTGAATGCCTTGCAGATCTTCTTCAATACTGAAAAGCTGATGCAAACAAATCCTAAACACAGCGTTTCCCATCAGCACCTGAAGATGTAGAATAGTTGTTATATAATATTGTGAATATATTTACATTTTAATGTCAAATTTACCCCAAAATTATTTACAAAAATCATAGTAAAGCAGCTTTCAATATCTCAAACAAGGGAAGCTACTTCATAAAAACAGCTTAACACTTTAATGATCTTTCTTTGACTAAATTCAACCTTTTTCTATAAATGTATTGGGTGGTTTTAAAGGAATTATATATCTCTCATGGTTTTACTCAGAACCCTAACTTTAATTGCTGTGTTTTGTGTCAATCTCTGGGCTTTTTTATGACATTTTGAGTGTAATTTTTGTGTCATTTTATACTTTCTTTCCTACTTTCATAATATTTATTCATAATTTTGGTGTTTTTTTGTAAAGCACTTTGGATTGCCTTGTTTTGAATGTGCTTAAAATAAATGTATTTGCCTTTACATCGGTTCTTAATACCATTACATATTTATTTAACTTGTAAAGCATTTTGAGCTGCATTGCATGTTATAAAAAGTGTTATATCAATAAAGTTATAAGTCCTAAGATCGTTTTTTGGCAACCAGGCATTGTTTTCAAATGTTAACCTGGAGAACAAGCAACATCAATGCATCTGTCTCACATCAAATGAAACACACTCATTATATTACTGAAAATCAAAACAGAACAGGCTTCATTTTTGCAAATCACTCAGGTCTAAAAAGGGTGAAACCGTCCCCGTGTTTTCCTAAAATTCCCAACTTCTGCCAGAGCTGTAAGAGGGTTTTCTGTTGTGTGTCTTTGGCCGACAGACTGCAGTTTTGACTGGAAGTTTGCCAGCTATACAGTTAATTCTGAATGTGCTGACTGCAGCTGATAATCACTGCTAACTCCACCACACACCATGAGGGGTGCCACCAGGGAAAAGGACCAGAGAGAGTGCATTATATGAGAGATTAGTGTTTGCTTTATACTGTGAGGATTACATCTGACAGCAGAACAACAGCCAATAGATGCTGGCTCTGATGAGGAGAGAAGATGCGCAACTCATGTAAGTAAAAATGTTTTATTGGATATGAACATGTTCCTGCAGATCAGCTGCTCTGAAGAGGAGACGTTTACAATAAATAAAACATGTTGTGCACAAGATTTCAGAGATTAATTTGCAGTAATTTTATGGGGTTTTCCCTCTCCTGTAGTGTGTCCTATGGATTTTTGTGTATGTATATCTGCAAAGGCTAAAATCCCTGTGTTCCCTCCAGAGGGAGTTTATAGTGACATCACGATAACACTTGCGTTTTGTTGGGGCAGAATCTCTGCTTCGCGCCATTCCACTATGAGTTTTTTTTAAAAGAAGGAAAAGTCAAAGCACCAGGATGAGGGTTAAACAATAATCTGCTTTAATGGTAGGAACATACAATACATCATCCAATCACCTAATCACGAAGCACTCTGCAACAGCAGCTTCAGAATGCAGATTGCTCCGGCTCTGGTTCATCCAGCCGGAAAAGGACTTACCATTTCAGCAACAGGAGGAAAAGAGAACGAACTTAGAGCAAACACAGGCTTTCATACTAAAAACACAGGAGGAGGTGTGTGGATGCTTCCCCCAGAAGTCATCTTATTGGGAGAGACCAACACATGGCCTGTCGTACCCAATCAGCGCGACGCAACAGAAGAAACCCGGAAACAAAAAGTCTCTTTCAGTTTGACGAAAACCAGATACCTTTTGCTGTCTGGAACGAACCTGCTCTAAACAACACGTTTCCTTATCTTATTTCACATCTTGCAGCCAGCACACACATATTCCCTTTTATGGCTCTTTGTCTCTGTGGCCATCTTTCCCCCCTCAGTTGTCAAAGCACCTTTCGTTTCACCTACTCTTGGCATCTTTTAAGATATAGTTGGATTATACAAATATCACATGTGAGTTACCTTAATATCCACAATACCGAGGAAAACATGACTGCTATTCTTGATACAAAGTAATTAAACACACACATATATTTATCATGTAGACTTCCCTAATATTTGACATGCTGGAGATCTTTTAAGAAGAATGTCTCCTCCCCCAGCTCTTCCAATCTACTGGAATGCAGAACTGCTCTCTGTTCATACAGAGTAATAAAACATGTTTAAGCTAATTTCTCCACAATGTTTGTAGCCATTTAGTACCCACACATGAAAGAACAAAACAAAGAAATCAAATAAAACACCAACACAGATATGGTTCAGCAATAATCACATCTAGCTGCTGCAACAGACACCCTTCTTTATGGGTCGACAGGAAACTAATTATTAACTTTAACAAGACTTTAACTACATTATCTGAAAATGTATCTGGGAATTCCCCTGTTAATTGCAAGGACTGTTGATAATTAACAGAGAGACCCTAGGAGCCTCTTCTTGGTATCTGCTAGGCAGAAGTCACTCAATGCAGAAATCACAAGTTTAACACACATTCTATATAAGGTGACATTAAAATGAATATACCAGATTGAACTTGCCTGCCATAACACGTTACTTTAATCCTTCAAATAATTCAAATAATACTTCAGTTTCTATTGGCTAGCGCTCCAACACATTGTATGTGATAGGCTAAGGGGTGGGACATCTCTAAGCGGTTGACCAATCGCAACAGCTAACCAATCAGAGCAGACTGGGCTCTTTGAACATTAAAGCATGGAGACATGTCACAGTAGAAACACTAAATACTGATATGAACCTGAACATCAGCAGGAGAGGACTCTTTAAAGTAGAGACACCACATACTGATATACACCTGAACATCAGCAGGAGAAGACTCTTTAAAATAGAGACACTACATACTGATATACACCTGAACATCAGCAGGAGAGGACTCTTTAAAGTAGAGACACTAAATACATACACCTGAACATCAGCAGGAGAGGACTCTTTAAAGTAGAGACACTATACTGATATACACCTGAACATCAGCAGGAGAGGACTCTTTAAAGTAGAGACACTACATACTGATATACACCTGAACATCAGCAGGAGAGGACTCTTTAAAGTAGAGACACTACATACTGATATACACCTGAACATCAGCAGGAGATGACTCTTTAAAGTAGAGACACTACATACTGATATACACCTGAACATCAGCAGGAGAGAACTCTTTAAAGTAGAGACACTAAATACTGATATACACCTGAACATCAGCAGGAGAGAACTCTTTAAAGTAGAGACACTAAATACTGATATACACCTGAACATCAGCAGGAGAGGACTCTTTAAAGTAGAGACACTACATACTGATATACACCTGAACATCAGCAGGAGAGGACTCTTTAAAGTAGAGACACTACATACTGATATACACCTGAACATCAGTAGGATAGGGCTCTTTAAAGTAGAGGCACTATATAATGATATACTGTAGTGCCGAGAGATGGGGAGTCAGAGGCGGTGCAATGATGGTGTAAAAGGGTACTTTATTTAAGAGCTGTTGACTGGTTGCAGTCCGGGAAGAAGAGAAAGAGCCAGAAGGGCACACAATATACTATATAGGGAACCATAACATGTCCGCGTGGGAACAATAGTCCCAACTTGTAGTTCCTAGATTGAATTATGTCCCAGTGTATAAATAGGTGGTCACCACACAAGCCCCCACCAGAATTCAAACATGGCAAAAAATCCCCGCGTCCGAGGAGGAAGCACCACAGGGGCCGAGGAGGGTGGGGTCGCAGGTGAGGGCCGGGCCATGGAACGGGCAGACAAAAGGAGGCCGCAGGAGAGGGTAGGGGCCCTAACGAGGGCGAGGGCACCCCCACCGGGGGCGGGCCGGAACGGGCCTTCGTAAGGGGGCCGCAGCAGGCGTCGTGGCGAATGAAGTCTTCACCCGCCAGTCGGTGAAAGCCGGGTCGCTGAGCCGCGGCGGGCGTGAATAACCCGGTGGTCCCCAGCAGGAAGGAGAGCTGCCCGGCTGCAGGCGAGGGCACGGCGGCGGCGGGCACGGCGGTGGCGGGCACAAAGTCCTCAGGAGGAAGGAACCGGGTCCCCGGGGGGCAGGAGCAGCATCCCCGGGAGGAAGGAGCCGTGGACAGGGGAGAGGCCAATGCGGGAATGGCGAGCAACGTCCCCAGCCATTCCGCGGGGCGCGCACCGAGCCTCAGTCCGCGCGCCGGTGGCAGCCACGGACGTCTCCAATCAATCCCCGGCATTTCGAGAAAGAAACCCGAGTTCCTTTTGCCGTGTTCGGTTCCGTCCCGGAAACTTCTCGAGACGTGTCAGGGTCACCAATGTAGTGCCGAGAGATAGGGAGTCAGAGGCGGTGCAATGATGGTGTAAAAGGGTACTTTATTTAAGAGCTGTTTGATTGGTTGCAGTCCGGGAAGAAGAGAAAGAGTGAATGTTTGTTTAATGTTTTCCCACAGATATCTACTCTCCTCACATGATGCCTCGGCCCGTTTCAGAGGACGACCCTCAGCAGCCCGAGTGGCAGCTGTGTGTGTGTGTGTGTGTGTGTGTGTGTGTGTGTGTGTGTGTGTGTGTGTGTGTGTGTGTGTGTGTGTGTGTGTGTGTGTGTTTGTGTGTGTGTGTGTGTGTGTGTGGTACAAGAAAAACTAGCAACCAATGTCTGCATATTCATGTCAATATTACGATTATTATTAGTCATAAATGTGTTGAATGTGACTGCAGAGCTATTTTAAGCGTCTATTCAAGTGTAAATCTGCAGGAGTATTACAGTGTAAATTGTATCTTGAACAGACACACTGATGGATAATGCAAAGTTGTGTGTGTGTAAATGGTTGCTCACACATCTGCATGAGAGGATATTTGACCCTCCCACACAAAAGCTGAATATAAATTGACCGCGGGTGAAATAAAGGTTTAATCCGGAGTGACATGAGGCTTCCTTTAAGATCCCCTTTGGCCCGAGGGCACACATATTTATAGAACAACAGAGAACATAGTTCAGTGTGTTTGCAAACAGGCATGTCAGTTCTCTGAAAAACACAGTTTGTATTCAGCTTTGATCAGGGTGAATGAGTCACAGTATACTATATTCTCATTTAAAGGAAACTCCACCCACGAAATGGTCATTTGTTTATTAGTAACCTTGCATGAAAAACTTGGTTTTTCTCGCATACGTTTGAATGAAAATCAGTAAAAGTGTTAATGAAGTAAATGGAGTCCATGTTTAAAAACGGCAACAACTGTGTAGTTTACAAAATACAGGTGTGGGAGAGAAACACCAACCCAGTCTCACAAAAAAACGTGTAATAACTACGTAGGACGTAGTATTTCTACAAAAACGCCTCTGAAATAGTAGGATCCCTACGTTTTTTTCACCATTCATTCCAATGGCTGGCGTCCATGTCACGTGATCTTCAAATTTCTCCCTGCAGAATTAAAAAACATGGCCGAACTTCATTTTATTCTCGGTGGAAAAGGCCTTTTTTAAAGTTGGTTTGGCCATTAAAATGCGTTTTGATGTCATTTGATGCGAGAAATATGAGCTGTTTTTTCAGATTATGTGTGCAGTGGATGTACATGATCTTTAGTTTGCTAGTTATTACCAGAGATGGGGTCGTTACTAAAATGATGTAATATATAACATATTACTTTAAAAAAAAGTAATATATTACACTAAACTCGTTACTTTACTCGCCGAGCACGTACGAACTGTGCATGCATGAGTGGCAATAACTCTCCTTACCAGCAGGTGGCGGTAGTGTGTATTCGTCATTCAAAACAGGCAACAACCGGAAGACAGAGAAGAAGAACGGACTACGTGATATAAACAAACAACACATAGCGTGTGCGCTAGCTTCACCTTAGCATGTGTTCTTTGCAGGTGTTTGTTGAGGTTTTTGACCCAGTCTATGGGTTTGACGTGGTGTTTACAACAGTGGATACCAGCTTCTGGCCTGGACAGAGTTTGCACCTCACCGTCACATTCCTGTCTATTCTTCGGACGAACTCAAAATAATGGGCATAATCAGGGTTTCCGTTAGTCGGTAATTACCGGTTTTTAGCTGGTCAAATTTAATAAAAAGCGGTAAATTCAAAACCTGCCGGTCAAAATGTCAGATGTTCTGATCGATCAGGCGCAGATCATTATCGGCCGATATTCACTCGTAATAGTTTGATCTGTGCTCTCTATAAAGGCCGATCAGGAGAGCTGGATCTGACCGATATGGACATAAACGTGAGTGAAGTGTAACCGGACGCGAGAGAGATCAGATCAGCTGCTGAGTCTGACCTGAAGCCCCGCCCACTGTTTAGCGCGCTACATGAGAAACTGACGGGTTGTCAGGAGAGAGGGAGAGAGGAAAAGAGAGGATCCGTTTCTCCCGTGTTATTATTCAAAGTTAATTTAAACTTTTGAATAATATACTTCATCTACTACAAGTAGTTTGTTTGAATGTAATTTGATGTTGTTTGTTGTTTCTGGAATCATTTATTGAAAAATTAATCTGAATTTTTCCATCTGTTACGATTATAAACTGAAGCAATATAAAAATGAGCCCCATTAACTGAGTTTTTAACATCAGCATATCCGGTCCTAGTCCGGTAATTACCTGCTAACGCAAACTCTGCTACACAATTATTATTATTATTATTGAAACATGACCGATAAGTTTCAAATTTGTCCGGTAAAATTAATTCTGTCCGGACATTTGACCGGTGAGAAAAAATCCGAACGGAAACCCTGACCTCCACCCCCGAAAGTTATCGCTGACTCAGCCATGTTTATGCAGCACTGCACGTGGAGATGTAGACGCGCAAGTTGCGCAGATTACGTATATATAAACCTGCGGCGGAAACCCCTCTTGTCTGTCAGTGTGATTATGACTGATTTGAGTAAGTAACGAAGTAACGCGTGTTGGGGCAATGTTAGTAACTGTAGTGTGATTACTGAAATATAAAAGTAGCGCGTTACACAACTCCGTTACCGACAAAAGTAATATTATTACAGTAACGCGTTACACCCAACTCTGGTTATTACGAAGATTACTTCAGGAAATGGTATCCATACAACTTTTTCATTGTTACCAAGGTGGTTGCTAGGGACGCTGCTATCGATATTATTTCAGTTATGTTGTGTAACTGTTTAATGGTGTTATCTTTATTGCTACCCCCTTCCCCGTAAATGGATTGTGTTGGTCCACAGCGCAAACGTATTAGTTTAACAAAATCTAATCTAAAATTGTGGCATAGATACGTTATTTTTAGGGATGCACGATATTGGTTTTTTGAAACCGATACCGATACCGATAACTTCCTGCTTCTCAAGACCGATACCGATAACCGATAATAATATAATATATATATATATATTAAATGTACCTGTAGTTTTTTCCTCGTTTTAGCCCTGGGGTCGTCTCTGGCAAACTTCTTGCCTTTTTCAAAAGCCTCGTCGATAGGTAAAAGCCCCGGTGCCTTTGCAGCTGGCTTTGGATTTGCCGCTAGTTTAGCAGCGCAGGCGTCTTCGTAAGCTTTTAACACACCATCGTAGCGATGGCGATGTTTCAGGTGACTAATCAGGTTGGAAGTATTATAGCTCGTTGCCTTTTTCCCTCCTCGTGGAACTTCTGAATTGCATTTGTTAATACAAGCAAGCAAACTATCTAACTCTGAAACTTTGAAATAGTCCCATACTACCGACGACATGTTTGTTTACTGTTCTGGCTTCACGGCCGCACACCATTTACGTCACAGCCAGGCATGAGTTAGGGAGCGCTGGATTCGTGAAAAACTCCCCTCTTCCTAAACCACTAATACCACAGTACTGGCAAAACGGGAGGAGCCGAGTGAAAAACAAGCGCCCCTCATCCCAATCCACCCACACTGCAGTATTTTTATTTATTTTTGACCCAAAAAATATATTGCATATTATCGGGGCTATTAATACTTTTATCGGGTTTATCGGGATGACGTCATAATTCCTAATATCGGACCGATAATTATCGGGCCGATAATTATCGTGCACCACTAGTTATTTTCCCCTGTGCAATTCCAGTCTCACATCTCACATCACATCGTCATAAACAAATACCGGAAACAGACCGAAAACATTTAAAAAATAAATAATAATACTTTATTCCGAGTGTGCTTGCTTTTCTCTTTGAGAGTCATCACATAACAGCATTGTAATACACGGTTCGGCTGCATTAAATATTACATATTGTAGCGTTCGCGGCTCCGCCGCACGGGTGGCTAACTACTTAAATGAGGAGGACACGATGGCTGTAATTTATCCGGGTTTTATTACCCTACAAACAGACTAAACCCCGGGGTTGGAAGACTGCCCAAAACAACAAAGATAGGTAGCGGTATTGTCTCTTAGCTCTCTCAGGATCCCTCACTAGCTCTCCCGCCGTAGCTTGACCCTCTTCCGGTCACTTGTAAACCCCACCCCCTTTTTCTCCCCGCCCTATCCGGCTAACTAGGGCAACGTCTTCCCCCCAACAATCCCCTTGTGAGTCTCTCCCAGTTCAGCACTGCAGGGTCGCTACATTGCCCCCCCCCGGTAATTCCTCGTCCCCGAGGTAGAGCAACACTTTGAAAGCGAACCGGCATCCGTCGCTCCCTCTGCGACCTCCTTACTCCATGATTCACTTGTGGAGCAGTATTCCGTGGCACTATTGCTCCCAGCGGGGTCACCACCTCCCCTTGAAGGACATCCAGTGGCTGCATCGGTGGGTCTCTCCTTCGGCGGGGGGGCCCGCGCCGTGCTCTAGTAGGGGTCACAGGAAAGGCTGGCTGTTGGTCCCCTTTGTAAGGTGCCATCCTATCCCGGTGCAGTACCACTGTGCGCCCTCTGGGAACCAGTTTGACCCTATAAACCACCTCCCCCACTCTCTCGACCACGTAGCAAGGGCCAACCCATGTGCTATCCAGCTTGGGGCAACGGCCCTTCACTCTCTTTGGTCCATACACCCAGGCAAGGTCCCCAGCCTGGAAATCCTGACCTTTGACGTGCACGTCATAGACCCGCTTTTGGCGGACACCTGCCTGTTGAGACTGGTTTCTGGCGAAGCTGTGGGCCTTTTCTAGACGATCCTGCAGCCGCCTGGCATACTCCAGACCAGCCAAGGCATCAGGTGCATCCGGAGGCCGTCCATACATCAACTCCGGTGGCGTTCTGAGCTCCCGGCCCAACATCAACAACGCCGGAGTACAGCCGGTTGAGTCTTGGACTGCACTGCGGTAAGCCATGAGGATGAGGGGTATCTGCAGGTCCCAGTCACTTTGATCCGGGGCAGTGGTGAGGGCCAGCTGAGCACCCAAGGTCCTCATGAACCGTTCCACTAAACCGTCGCTTTGTGGGTGAAGTGGGGTGGTCCTAGTTTTCTTAATGCCAAGCTGGCTACACATTGCTGCGAAAACCTGTGACTCAAAGTTCCGTCCTTGGTCGGAATGAAGCTCAGAGGGGGTGCCAAAGCGGCTGAACATCCCTTGCACCAAGGCCTCTGCTACGGTGGTTGCCTCCTGGTCAGGCAGGGGATACGCTTCCGGCCATTTTGTGAAGTAGTCAATGGCGACTAGCACATACCGATTCCCTCCAGTAGTACGGGGGAGTGGCCCCAGTATATCGACGGCTACTCGGTCCATCGGTGCCCCCACACAATGTTGCTGCAAGGGTGCACGGGACTGGCCCTGGGGTCCTTTACGAGCCGTACAGGCATCACAGCGGCGGCAGTAGTCCTCAACATCCCTCCGGCTCAGGCCCCAATAGAATGTCTGTCTTAGTCGCCGCAACGTCTTTGTTACCCCGAAGTGTCCAACTCCAGGGGATCCATGATGCACCTGGAGCACTTCTTTGCGGAGGTCTTTAGGTACAACGACTTGCCAGCGTTCCTCTCCGGTGGCGGGTTCCCGCATGCACCTCTTCAGGACTCCTTCCTGGAGTTCCACTCCCGGCCATTGAGACCAGAGTCCTCGGACGGTGGCAGAGAGGGCAACCACCTCATCCCAAGGCGGCCGCACGTCGGACTCCAGCCATCCCATGACCATTTTAAGGTCAGGGTCTTCAAGCTGCATCTCTCTCCACCTATTCGCATTGTTGGGTAAGAGGGCCCGACAGACCACCATCCCCGGGTTCAGGTTCACCGCTTCCCGCTCATCAGCACGGTCACAGTGGGAACAACCTGGGGCGCACGGCCGGCGAGAGAGACTGTCTGCGTTCGTGTGAATTTCTCCAGCCCTATGTTGTATGGTGAACTGAAAAGCCTGGAGCTGTTCGATCCACCTTGCTACTTGTCCTTCCGGTTCCTTAAAGGACATAAGCCACTTCAACGCAGCATGGTCGGTTCTGATGATGAATGGGAGGCCACAGAGGACATGCTTGAAATGCCCCACAGCATCAATCACCGCCAGCAGTTCTTTGCGAGTTACACAGTAGTTCTTCTCCGGTTTATCAAGGGTGCGACTGTGATACGCGACAAACCCGCTCTCCTTCTGGGGTTAACTGCGAGAGTACAGCGCCAATGCCCGTGTTGCTGGCATCCGTGTCAAGGAGGAATGGCAGCTCTGGGTTAGGGGCAACCAGCACCGGGTCTTCGCATAATACGCGCTTCAGCTGTTGGAACGCTGCATCCTGGTCAGGTCCCCACTTAAAGGGTGTGTCCTTGCGCATCAAGCTGAACATAGGCGCAGCGACCGTCGAGAATCCCGCCGGTAGTAGGACGCTAATCCTAAAAAGGACCTCAGCTGGTGGATATCTGTGGGGGTGGGCCAGTCCCGGACGGCTCCAACCTTGTCCGGTTCCGTCCTGATGCCGGCTCCACTGACTCGGTGCCCCAGGAAGGAGACCTCACGTCGCAGCAACATGCACTTCCCAGGATGAAGCTTTAGGCCTGCACCCTTGATCCGCTCTAAAACCTCCCTCAGGTTCTCGAGCGCGGAGTCAAAGCTGGGTCCATGTGCGAGGAGATCATCCAAGTAGATGAGACAACGCTCCGGGGGCACACCAGCGAGGACCTTCTCCATTAGCCTTTCGAATGTTGCTGGGGCATTACACAACCCGAATGGCATGGTTGTAAACTGCCACAGGCCACGTCCTGTGGTGAAGGCAGTCTTGGCTTTGTCCTCTGGGGCCATGGCCACCTGCCAATAACCGCTCCGGAGGTCCAAAGAGGAAAACCATGCAGAGCCGGCCACATAGTCAAGAGACTCATCTATCCGAGGCAGTGGATAGGAGTCTTTTACAGTCTTGTCGTTCAACGGCCGATAGTCGACACAAAACCTCCAGCCTCCGGCCTTTCTTGGGGCCATTACGACCGAGGAAGCCCAGGGGCTTTCTGAAGGTTCGATAATGCCAGCCTCTTTCATCTCTTGTATCATTTGGTTAGCAGCTGCTTTGCGGGCGTAGGGGACTCGCCTAGGCCGTTGCCGGATTGGCTGTGCGTCCCCTGTGTCGATAGAGTGCTGGACCAAGTGTGTGCAGCCTACATCGTTGGGGTGGGTGGAAAAACTGTGTCGATACTTATACAAAAGGTCCCAGAGCTTATCCTGTTGATCTGAGGTCAGGCCCTCCCGATTCTCCTCCCAAAGGTCTGCGACCGTTGAATTCGCTGCGGCTTCCATTTCAGCCTCGGGGGTTACAGTTGCGGTCTGTACAATGGCCGGTACCGGTGGCTGGCCGTGTACCACCGAGTCTGATGGTGGGTGGTTTTCATCCAGTGGGGGAATAGGGCTCTCTGCGAAAGGGGGCCCCCACTGTGGAGGATCCAGCCAACCTGGTGGGTCTCCCTGCACTACAACGTCCCGGGCGCCCTCCTTGAGGAAGGGGATAGACTCCCCGCCTGGAAAGGTAATAGCTTGTGCGTTAAAATCCAATGTTGCTCTTGCCCTAAACAGAAAGTCTTGTCCAATCACACAGTTCTCTCTGAGTTTTGCAACCCAGACCGGTTGCCGCACTGAATATGCTCCTACTTGGATGTGTGCTTCACACCTCCCCAGCATGGGAGCCTCTCCCCCGGTGATGGTAATGAGAGGGACCTCGGTGGCTTGGGGTTGAGTTCCGGCTGGCAGGAGATCCGGGTGTAGAACAGTTGCAGTGGAGCCTGAGTCCAGCAGGGCATGGGTCCCTTGACCATTGACCAGTACAGGTATTCTGCAGCAGTCTGTGGGGAAGGTGTCAAGGGAGCAAAGGGCGTGAGCAGAGGGGAGGTGGAGTATTCTAATCACCGGTTGAGTGTCACAGTCTCTGGGGGGCAAGGGTTGGCTCGGTCGACTCCCCTCTACACCGAGCCCCGCCCGTTTCCCGGCGCTGAACCCTCCGGAGCGGTGACAGGAGCTGGACAAAAGCGCCATGTATGGCCTTTTTGGTGGCAATTATAGCAGGCTTGACTCTGTCGACCCTCTGGGGGCAACGGTGGGCTCTCTGTGCCGAGCGGAGGAGGGTTGGGTCTAGGAGGCTTATACGTTTGAGCCTTAGGTCGTGTCAATGTCTGCGTGGAGCCATTTTCAAAACCCTCCAGGAAGATGTCCTCCACCACCAGTGCTTTCTCTAGAGCTGCTCCCAAGGTCTGTGGGTCTGCGAGCCGGACTTGCTGCCGTAATGGGATGGGCTGCAGGCCACGGATGAATGCCTCCTTCGTTAGCACCAAGCGGGTTGCATCATCGAAATCGGGGAATCCTCTTTGAGCCAGGTAGCGCAGTTCCGCTGCAAAAACTCCTAGCTTCTCTCCAGGACCCCGCATCCGCTCATTAAACCTCTGCCGCATCACAACTGCAGGGGCAGTGTTTCCAAAACGTCTCTCCAGTGCTCTGGAAATAGCTAGTGGGTTCTCAAGATCAGCAGCAGTCACATCAAGTAGTACTTTTCTAGCTTCACCCTCCAGGGCGGATATTAAATGGACTGCTCTCTTTGCAGGGGACCAGCCATTCGCAGTCGCTAGGAGGTTGAACTGGGCCCAGTACGTTTCCCATGAAGTGAGCCCATCATAGCGTCCGACCTTTAGCTGGCCTTCCCTGGGGAAAGGTGTCGGTCCGTGCACATTCATCAATGCCGTGGTGAGGGCGGTGGTCAGAGCAGCTACCACATCGCTGGTTTGGCTATTGGTAGTAGAGGGACTAGCCGAGCCCGCAGTCAGGGAGCTACCTTGGCCGAGTCCATTGGCGGTGTAGGTATTTGCTTTGGGGCATGTACTTGGGTGGGGGGTTGTTGTTGGGCATGGGACATCAACAGTGATATGAGCATCCTTAACGTTAGCAGGTTCGGAGCTCACACTGGCATTGTCAGTAGCATGGTTAGAATTTACATTGCAATAGGGCTCATGAGGTTTAGCCCCAACATCTTGTGCTTCCCCTCCCCTCATGGATTTAATGTCACTTTTTGAGTTATTGAGAACATTTCCCAAAGCACGCTCCATTGCAATGCTCATTTTCTGCATAAAACGTTCCTCTAGACTTTCTGTAATGTCTTTCTCCAACTCAGGGATAGATTTTGGTTGGCCACCCCATTTCCCTGCCGTTATGTCTCTCTCCAACTCCGGGATAGATTTTTGTTGGCCACCCCATTTACTTGCCGTTATGTCTCTCTCCAACTCCGGGATAGATTTTGGTTGGGCATCCACCGGAGCCGGTCCACACGTGTCTTTGTTTACATCTGCTCTTTCAGTCAGCAATCCGGTGGCTGCAGCAAACTTAACCGGACTTCCTTTTATTTCCTCCGGAAGGTCCGTCAGCAGTGTAGCAAGGGGTGAGTAGGTTGTTTTTTTTTCCTTTCTCCTTACCACCTGTGCATCGCTGGTTGGCTTCCTCCGTGGTGTTTCTGGGGGGGTGTATGGGGCATATAAGTCCGTGTTCTCACCGTGTTCAGCCATTTCGGTCCTCCGGCGGTGGCTAGCGATGCTAGCGTAGTTAGCCAACTGTAGTGCGGGGACTGGGGGCTGGGGAGATCCCACTTCTGACACCAATGTAGCGTTCGCGGCTCCGCCGCACGGGTGGCTAACTACTTAAATGAGGAGGACACGATGGCTGTAATTTATCCGGGTTTTATTACCCTACAAACAGACTAAACCCCGGGGTTGGAAGACTGCCCAAAACAACAAAGATAGGTAGCGGTATTGTCTCTTAGCTCTCTCAGGATCCCTCACTAGCTCTCCCGCCGTAGCTTGACCCTCTTCCGGTCACTTGTAAACCCCACCCCCTTTTTCTCCCCGCCCTATCCGGCTAACTAGGGCAACGTCTTCCCCCCAACAATCCCCTTGTGAGTCTCTCCCAGTTCAGCACTGCAGGGTCGCTACATTATCTACCGTAGTTCTCTATTTATAGAGCCCTGATGAGAAGACTTCTAGACAAACATGAGGAACTGCCGCCAACACTGAAAACGTGACGTGGATCATAAATATATCAGCAATTAAACAACATCTTACATTTCTTTTCACACAATACGTCTCTTTGCAGGATCAACACTAATTCGGCTAACTTTTATATTTGATATTTGGTAGATAGGCTGTATTTACACTAGGGATGGGCATTTTAAGAAATCTCTTTAATCGATCATCGTGAGACGTTAACGATCAATTATCGATTAATCGTTAACATTTATACCCGTCAAAAAAACTGTATGACGTATTGTAACGTCCACCCGGACAGGTCGGAATGACGAGCGAAGCGTATACAATCTTAACAGCTTTATTGCGGTTACAGGAAGGGTCACTGTGGGCCGGGACCACGCCAAAACAACCAAAAACAACAAACCGCTCAACAACGTGCTGCTCTTCCTCTCCCTAACATGCAGCCTTTCTCACCCACACGCACGCGCCCACACAGACACGCACTCAAAAAGCCCTCTGCTCTCCACCCCGCCCCTAACTGCTCTCCTCACAGAAGCCTGACCATAAAACAACCGTTAACAGAACACGTGAACATTAATGCAGGTCGATACAGAATAACAGAAGTGAGAAACTCACTTTTATGTTTATTTAAATGTGCAAATGTTAAACAAAAGAAATATCCCCGACGCCTCCGCGACATTAAAAAAATAAGAGCCAGTGTTCTTAAAACAAACAAAAACAAAATAAATACAATTCCGCCTCTTTTAGACATAAAACATTAACTAACAATAGTATAATGAGAAACTCCTGTGTTTAAATGTGCAAACAATAAACAAAAGAAATGTCGCGGAGGCGTCGGGGATATTAACAAAATAAGAGCCAGTGTTCTCAAACAAAATAAATACAATTCCGCCTATTTTAGACATAAAACATTAACTAACAATAGTATCAGAAACTCACTTCTGTGTTTAAATGTGCAAACAATAAACAAAACAAATGTCGGAGGCGTCGGGGATATTAACAAAATAAGAGCCAGTGTTCTCAAACAAAATAAATACAATTCCGCCTATTTTAGATATAAAACTTTAACTAACAATAGTAAACACAAAACAATAACACGTTATAGGCCTCGGTCTGACTAAAGGCTACGGTGGTTAGGAGGCTATAGCTTACTTAACCTACTGGTTTTTGTTGAGGAAAATTAGCATGTTAACATGCTCGGGGGTGAGACGTGAACGGAGCCGAGTGACGGTCAGTCCAGCGGCTGAAAAGACCCGCTCTGACGGGACCGAGGTGGCGGGGATGCAGAGATAGCGTCTAGCTAATTTAGCCAGCCTGGGAAACTTTCCACCGTTCACTTTCCACCAATCAGTCGGGCTGCACTCCAGAGGTGGGGGTATGTCCCTCAGAAAGTTCTGAGTCTCTGTTTCAATGCCAGTGTCCTGTGGGGTAGATGAGTATTGCTCCCCCAGGAGAAGTGCCATCGCAGAAACGTGCGTAGTGGCAGTGACAGTTGTGGGACTTCCCCGGCATGACAACACCGCCTCCTCTCTCCCAGTCTGTGGGATAGCCGCCTCACCTGCATCAATTGCCTCTCCCAGTTCAACCAGTTTAGCATTAGCAATTAGTCTCTGTGGTGGCGAAAGAAAGCTCAAATGCTTGTGACGGGGATCCAGCATGGATGCAATCATTGGGGCGGATGTCACAAACTCGTCAGACCAAACCTGTATAAATAAATTATAGAAAAATGTCGGATGATCGATAAAAAACGTTTGAAAATATGCCATATCTAAATAAGCAAAGCACATAAGCGACATTTAGCTATGCCTATGTCAGTCTCGTCATCAGCGGCTATTTATTATGAGTGTCATGTCAACTAATTAGTTAGTTTACCTTCATTCTGTTGCTGAGGGAGGACTTCACTTTGGTCTTGAATTCGGTTACTCTGGTCTCGTCTCCTTCTCTCCGCATGAGATGGGTGTTGATGAGGCTGAAGCTTACTGGATAAATGTTTGAGATGGAGACGTCCTTCTCGGCAGACATGGCAGTTGTGACACACTTAAGTGCTGCTAACACAGGCTGTGCGTCCTCCATGAGCCGCCAGTGCTCATCCTTCAGCTCCAGGACCCTGGCATCTTGAAGCTTGGTCAGGGTTCTGTCCGAGAGGACAGCAACAACAGCCCAGCGCTGCTCCACAAGTCGCTCAAACATCTCACAGACTGAGTTCCACCGTGTTTTGCACGATTGAATAAGCCGGTGGGTGGCGAGGCCCATTTGCTCCTGCTTCTCCTTAAGCGCATTGGTTGCCACAGTGCTGTGATTAAAGTGGCTAACGAGTTTACCAGCTGCAGAGATGACCCGATGCAGGTATAGAGCAAACCCGTCATTTATGGCTAATTGGAGAGTATGTGCAAAGCAAGCAACAGACACCCAGCTGACTCTGGTGGGATTGTTGGCAGCCGTAATGTTGGCCGCGTTGTCGTGGACGCAGGCGATAACTCTGGCTTCAAATCCCCACTGCTCTACAGCTTCATTCATCTTCTCAGCGAGAAGGTCGGCAGTATGCCGGCCTGGAAGGCTTTCAGTGAGCAGGACCGCTGAATTCATTTGCCAGTTGTCGCAAATGTAGTGGCATGTGATAGTGATGTAGCTCTCCGCTGTTAAAGCGGTCCAACAGTCTGTTGTTATAGCAACACTAGCTGCTGTGGCTAACTTGTTTAGGAGCTCCTGTTTTCGCTCCTTGTAGTGGGTTTCTATGACCCTGGTGATAGTGCGCCGTGAGGGAATCTGATACGCTGGTTCAAGTAAACTAACCACATCTCTAAATCCTTTCCCCTTGACGACACTTGTGGGGAAGATGTCCACTTCAATCATTTTGGCGATACTTTCTGTGATTTTCTCCGCCCGCTTCGCATCACAGCTCCTCCGGTTTAAAACTGAGGTGATGGTGGGCTGAACGGAGGATTCAGTGCCTCTTAACACGCTGGGATGAAGGCTCTTTAAGTGGTACATCATCGGAGTTGTTGTCGTGTTGTACTTGTAAACCGTGTCGCAGTGTATACAGTGAGCGGACTCGTTTTTTATCTCAAAATGGTCCCACACCGGACTTCGTTTCGCGCGCTTCATGTTGTTATCTTTGTGAGTGAGCAGCTCGCAGGAAGTTTTCTCTGCTGTCGCGACTCCTTACGCTATATCGCCCCCTGCTGGTAGGATGTTTTATTCATCGATAAGAAAAATACGAAATGGACAAAATCCTTAACGATCAATTATCGATCATCGATTAATCATGCCCATCCCTAATTTACACCATAAAGGTGCACAGCTGATATAAAGGGACACCTAGTGGTTAAAGCATGTTATTGAATTTCATTATTTTTATTATTAGATATTAATAGGATCCCTATAAAGTATATTCATTACTCGTTATTCTCTACTAATAGTTCATTAAAGACTGTATATAATGACTATTTTGCACATCCCTTTAAAGATTTTCTAAGCTAAGGTTTATTGACATATCATATACACAAACGGTGTAGTTATGCAATGAACTTGGGTCGCAGGTTCCTCAATAGTGCATTACAAGACATCTATCAATATTTGTGCCTCCAGCAATGTTAACTATGTTGAAGCACTTATTTTAACTGATATTATACATATGTATTATACTCTTATAAGATGTATGTAGATATTTAATCTCCGGCCTTGTAAGGTATTGAACAATCAATAAATAAAGAACACAGAATTATTAAATATAAAACACAGAATTTGTGTGATTATACTAAATGATTTACAAATAAACACCACTGCATATTTACAACTGTTACACATGCTGATGTAACGCAAATGTTTCCAACTTGGGATCAATAAAGTATATCTTATGTTAAGATGATCGATGGCTACTGCCATATTTGCAAAATTTGCCTCTGAACCTTGACAAGTGCATGTTTCAGGCTTATCAATGAACAACAGGAGGAGTCACAGACATAAGACCAGCTGTTAAATAAAGCTCTTCTGACCTTAGCTGGCATGTGGGTATATATTAATGCTGCCCATTATGGGCACAAGCAATTTTCACCCATTTATTAATTATATGTTTTAAATTTGAGTGTTTCCTATCCCCTAAACCTCCAGGGATGTACACAGTTTAATGCTGGCAACTTCTTATTATGGGATATACGAAAACGTCTTTTAAAACTACAACTCCCAGTAGAGACGTGCCATAGATAGAGAACATGTTGCGAAACACAATAGCCAGCATGTGTAGTTCTGGGGACGGGGTGGACCCGTTCAAATCGAGTTTTGGACAGTCTGCCGTGGTTCCATCCCATTTCAAGTGCTGTTTGACGCTCGGCGTAACCCTCGGAGCATACTCTCCAATCACAGAGCTTGAGGACTATCACGGGGTTTGTCAAGCGAAGCGGAGAGAATACTTACTTCCGGGTGTAATATTCTCTAAAGCAAATGAGCTGCTCCGACCCTGGGTCCTGACGGAATCCAACTTGTGTTTATTAATCAAACAAATAAATAAACACAAGGATAATTATGTGTTATTGTTGAGTAAATGGAGAATTGCACAGGGGAAAATAACGTATCTATGCCACAATTTTAGATGCGGATTTTGTTAAACTAATGCGTTTGCGCTGTGGACCAACACTATACATTGACAGGGAAGGGGGTAGCAATAAAGATAACACCATTAAACAGTTACACAACATAACAGAAATAATGTCGATAGCAGCGTCCCTAGCAACCACCTTGGTAACAATGAAAACGTTGTATAGACACAATTTCCTGAAGTAATCTTCGTATAAGCAAACTTAAGATCATGCACATCCACTGCACACATAATCTGAAATAACAACTCATATTTCTCGCATTAAAGGACCTCAAAACGCATTTTAATGGCCAAACTAACCTTAAAGTAGGCATTTTCCACCGAGAATAAAACGGAGTTCGGCCATGTTTTTTTTTTCTGCAGGGAGAAATTTGAAGATCACGTGACATAGACGCCAGCCATTGGAATGAATGGTGAAAAGAAAACGTAGGGGTCCTACAATTTCAGAGGCGTTTTTGTAGAAATACTACGTCCCAAGTTGTGGACCAACGTTATTACACGTTTTTTTATGAGACTCGTTTGGAAACACGGGGATTTTACCATTTGCAGCCCACTTACATGCACTAAAATCTATAGAACACACCAAAGGAAAAGAAAACCCCACAAAGTAATATTTTAATTGACCAAAACACATCCCCTAGAAAATACCAATGAGTAAGTGATGCTTTAAATGTATATTTTAAGTCGCTGCTTAAAGTAACAAATACATACATAAGGCTTTCTTTCTGAGTTGTACAAATAATACCCATCGCTGCTTTGAAACAAGAACAGTAATTCTTTAAAACCAAATCAAAGATTGTTCTTCGATCTATCACAGCCTCTTTCTGTGGAATGAGAAAAGACCCTCATTCATAATGAAACCTATGACTGTTATGTAAAAACTTCACTTATTTTATTGTTTTTAGGAGGACATTGTGAAGAAAGGTAGGTAGTGAATATAACAGAATCCATTCAGGGACCCCCCCTTTACCTCTTTTTAAAGGAAAGGGGGGTGAAGCTGATGCAGGAAATGCTAATGTGGAGGTTTAGAGGAAGAGCCTTGTGTGGTGGGCTTTTGAGAGCTTTATGAGTGTAAGGGGATTCAGGTTTCAACTTTTAAAGAAAACATCCAGAGCTTTCACAGAATGTATTTGAGTTTATTCTGAGTCATAAGCTCCTTTTGCCTCATGCACTGCAACCCTAAATCACCAACACCTCACCTGGCCGAGCTGAATGTGATGCAGGAGGATTTAAATATCAGATGGAGACAGACTCTGAAGTATCTAAAACATCTGGAGGGTTAACGCATACATAACATCATATATATTGATAATCGGGGGGGGGTGTCTTTGGAGAAAAACAGAGGGTGTCGTAGTCTGCAAAGCTCCCTGAAACAAACTTGTGATATTGGTCGTTATTGATGACATTTGATAGAAGATGTGAGTAGTTTTTATAACAATGGTTATTTGCATTACTCATTTTTGATTGGTTGGCAGCACCTGTCGAATTTGCGTTACGTAAGTGAAAAATGAAAGGATCTAGAAGTTAAATAACATTTGCATCTTCCATAGGCCTTATCACACTATCATGTACAATCAAGCCCATAGCATAACATGCTAGCAAGCACTAACAGCCAGACTCTGAATATTAAAACCTTGTTAGCAGTTAGTGCTACCACTATGCTAAATTGGTATTAGCATTGCAATTACAGTAAAACAAACAACCTATGTTGTCCTTGTAGACGTCTAATAATATCCATCATATTGAAAGAATAGGCCTTCACCAAAGCATGTTGACAAAGCTAGTAACTACAGCGAAAGACCTTTACAATCCAAGTCAATTAACTTAAATATGTATTGTGATAATGTCCCACACAGCTAGTTGGTTACAACAACAATCTAGAGTGATGTCACAGGGATTTCAGGCAGCAGGTAGTTGAAGGTTGAAGGTTAATCCATTTGCTATGGCTACAACTGCCTCGTGGAACAACAAAGTTTTCCTTTCTGTTTGTTTAATATAGGAATGCATCTTTGTCTATCACACTTTGCTTCTGTAGATCTCCCATCTGACTTTATTGTGAGCTTGTGTTTTCAAAAAGTAAATTGAGCATGTTTTATGAGACTGAACAGTCACATAGGGTATTGGACTCTCTTAAAATCCAGGTAGGTGCAGAATAGGTTTCTCAAAAAATAAAGCAATCAGGAAGGTAGTACTATGCATGACTACAAATGATAGTAAACTATATACACGTTGATTAATACCTACTTAACTTGTACTTGGGACAGGACTGCAAAGTACAGATGGGATATTCCTGATCATAATCAAACTTATATAAATGTGCACCAACATTAGTTATCAGTGTTCTCCATTCTCAATTTAAAAAGAACAAACTGACAATAAAGAAGTCTTATAAGTAGAGTGGCGAAGTCCCTCCCCTTCCTGGTATGCTTTGAAGTCAATGGAGAGAGAAAGATTATCTTTCGATCCCGTTTGAATTGTGTCACAAATTACACATAGGCCTATGATGTTTGTCAATTTAAAAGATAATTTTGCAAGTCAAAAAATGTTGGGTCGTAAAACTGTGAAGTAACACATTTGTTTTGTGTGAAACAATGAATGAACTACATCTCTGGTCTCGCAGAACAACACACGTCACCAAGATGGCCGTCACTACTGTCTTATCAACAAAGGATTGACTACCCTCACTATCACCACAATGAAACACGTCCAGAAGAATGTCATGCAAAGCTGCCTGCCTGCCTGCCTTCCTTTGATTCTCTCTGAACTGCCTGGTCTTTTTAACGTTTAATGTCAACCATTTGTGCAGATAGCGTGAAGTAGAAAAGATCGCAGATGCTAATGTAGCGTTAGCATTTCTCCCCTGGGCATAAATTGTGTATTATAGAATGATCACACCGGTGACAGTACTCTTCAAAGGGTTCACGAAATATGACTACTACTCTTACTGTTTAACGTGTTGGGTTACTTAATGTTACTTCATGTTAAGGCTAATAAAAATAACAAGGCTGTAATGCTAACTAACGTGCTAGCTACTAGCTAGGTAGCTAACTTGATCCAGCCACTCCTGGTCCTTTCATCAGACGGGAAGCGAAAGAACGAGCAAGACCCATTGCTGGTATGATAACAACCTGGTACTAAGCACACAGGCCTCTTGTTAAAGTTATTTTATCTTAGCCAGCGCCATAAAGATAGATTATAATATGGCGCTGATCTTAGCTATCACTTAGTGGAGGAAAACAGTTATGACATCACTTACACGACTCTGGGATTTGTAGTCTTTCTAGTTGCGTATTTTTCATAGTCTTATATTTCAACAGTTTTACGACAAACTGTGACTTATTTGACATGGAAATAATTTTTTAAGATTGACAAACATCATATGTGTAATTCATGGTACAATTCAAACGGGATCGAAAGATCCCATGGACCGGAAGTAGATGGGCGTGACTTTGCCACTCTATAACATATTTTGCTTGTGTCTTTGGAAGGCCTTCAGTGTTTGTTTTATTATTTATCAACTAGTTACATTGTCATTTTGTAAATTAAGAAAATAAAATCCAAAGAATTAAACAATTATAATTGCAATGTAAATAGTTTGCACCCCAGTTTTTTACGTTTAAATTCATCTTTATGATGTGGTGTTACCATAGGGTGTTACCAATTCTTAAAATAATTAGACCCTCCAGAAAAACGCGGGCAAAAATCCTTGATTATGCGGGCTATGCGTTGAAATTGCGAAATATGTGGAAAGTTGCGAAAAAGAATAGATTTTTTTCAATATTGGGCTGTCTTATTTATTCTCTCTCACACAAAACATGCCACTAACGTTAAACCCCTTTCCTATTCAATTAAACACATTCAATGTTTATTTATTGTAAAAGCAATTGGGCTATTTTAATCACACACACACACACAACACACACACACACACACACACACACACACACACACACACACACACACACACACACACACACACACACACACACACACACACACACACACACACACACACACTTCTCCGCCTCATTCTGTTTCCATTTACTCGTTCGTTTTCTGACCAGCTTCAATCTTGTAGGCTACTCACTTCGTTTCTTGTAGCCCTCGAAATGGTTTTGGAGGTTGATCCCTCGGTGAACGTGAGTTGTTTGGCTTTGTTGTCCGCAGCAGCAGAAAACATTTTCGAATGTTTGAATGAATCAAAGTGGGTCGTCACCGTTGATTTTCTCTAAGACTTTTGCTCCAACACACAGTTGCACGGGGTGCAGAATAGTTTCCCCCCACTTTTGTGAAAAACATCGGGGTAATGCTTTGCCCGGTCTTTAGCAGAAATGTTCGTCGGTAAATGAGATGGATCAGATTTTTTCCTCTTGGTGTTTTCTCTCTCGTGTGAGTTCCACACGTTCACTCTACGGTGTTGTTTACTTTCTGTGATGCGCGAGCTGATGACGCCACGTCATCATCATCACTAGTTAACTTTTTTTTCTTTCAACTTTGTGTGGAAAAATTCGGGGATTATGCGGCCTTTTGATAAATATGCGGCCTTTTAAAAATCTGCGCCATTTTGCTGATTATGCGGTAAATTCTGCGATCGCAGAATCGTGTTTTTCTGGAGGGTCTAAATAATACAAGGATTGGATGTTTATCAAAGGATTTTCAGGGCAATCGATTTGCAGCCAATCAGAGACGAGACTTCTGCTGCATGCACCCATCATGCGCTGAGGCAGACAGAGAGCATACGCAAAGGCACTGACACTAGAGAGGCCACGCAGTTAGCATGCAGGAGGTGAAGAGCACGGCACGTGTCGCGCCCAGAGGAGAGAAATCAGCACTTTGAGCGGTAACGGTAAAAACTATTTATCAACGGATTCAAAACACTCAAGACTTAAAACATTGCAAACCTCAAAGTCCTAGCTATGGTATACATGTTGTTTAATGACCGAAAACAAAGTAATGTTAGCTAACGTTACCGTAGCTAGGTAGTAGCTAGCTAGCTACGGTAGCAGCTAGCTACCATGCTTTGAAAGTGAGCTGTTCAATGCCATCATTACGTGCAGGGTGTTATTTTTTAATGATGCACAAGATGCATGCTCGAGTGGCTGAGCGTGATGTGCAGTGAATGTTTCAGAGTTACTTTTTCACAATGTTATTTAATAAATAGTTTAGTTAGCTAACTAGCATACATTGTCACTAACTCCTAATGTTAGCTCAATCCTTAGTTTTATAGTCGATTTTTTTCATGGACATAATGTTACACACAATGCACATTATCCATATCTTTTAGATTCTATGTTAAGGCTATAAACAGAGGTGGGAGAAGTTCTCAGATCTTGCACTTGAATAAGAGTAGAAGTGCTCAGGTCTTACGGCCCGTCCACACAGCAGCTTTAAGAAAATCTTGGAGCTGGGCCCTAAAAGCTTGGGGATTTTTTGCGAGCAACGCGACCAACAACCAATCACATGAATCTCCCGCCCCCGACATACAAAGCAAAAAACCCCGGTTCTTCTCCACTCAGAATATGTGCAGAAAGGAGTATGACATTGTGTGCATTAATTTGATGCATATAGTCTATGATGTGGCAGAGGTAAAGTGTCAGCGGGAAGGGTTATGATGAACGTGTATGAGATTAATGTCTATGGTGCTATTTTATGCTACATTCCATGCTGGCTAAAGATACTGTCTATGCTTGCTAGCAATGTTTAAACGAAGTAAACTGGATATAAAATCCCCAAACCGTCAAAAACCTACCAGTTTCACCCACTGTCTCTGCCACCTCCCTCCATGCCTGGTTCCTCCGGTTTGTATCCCGGTAAGTTATTAGCGACTGGTCATAAAGAACCGGGTGATTTGCTACCGTAATTTCTCGTTTGGAATATGAGGAAATGAACTGTGGTATGTCTCTCCCAGTTTACACGTGGTTTGATTGGCTAGTGCTTGAACTGTCAGATTTGCATAAACGGGATTTGATTGGCTGACGCTTCCACCTCAGCTTCAAAAGTTGAACATTGCTCAAATTTTGAATCCTGAAAATCCTGGAAATCTTCGCTTTGCTTCCCCACAATGCAGTTCGGCGAAAAGCGAGGCAAAGTGACGTCACCCCATTCAAAGTGAATGGGCAGAGAAGCGTTGGAACATTTTTTTAAAGCTGCTGTGTAGACGGGCCATTATACTTGAAGTGGTATTACTGTACTTACAGTAAAGCTGCTGCTGTGTTATTTAAGTTATTTTTGCTCAAGCATGTGCAAACTTGTCTCTTTTTTCCCCTCAGCTGTTAGCTGCAGTACCAGTAATTGCAACCTACCAAGAATAAACAGCAGCCATAGATCCTCAAGTAAGATTTCTTGCCATATTACAAGTTTTATCAATTCTCAATGTCCTATGTGGTATTGCTATGCAAACAGTGAAAGGGTATGGAAATCATCAAGAGGTGGCTAAAATATGTTTTTCGCCTGACCCTGTCCAGAGCAGTACATTGCTTTGCTTCCAGGTGGTTGCTCCCGTCTGCATCTCCAAGTTCGGGGCATACCGGCCATCAGTGGCGGACTGGCCATCAGTGGCGGACTGGCCATCGGGACGTTCAGGACGAATCCCGATGGGCCGCTTGGCCCACTTTGGTACCGGCAGGGGCGGACTGGCCATCTGTAGAATCACAGAACGGCCAGGTCGGCATCATTGAAGTTGCGCTGACAGGCGACAGAGGTCCACCGTTTCCCAGTCCGCCCCTGCCGCCCATCATCTACTCTAGGTAATACACTGACTATAGATAAGTACTGTACCTTTTATAAAACCCCACTTTAAACACCCAAACTATCCCTTTATGATGTGACATTTTCTACACTGTTAACATTAGGAAACACTTAAGAAAGAAAAGAAAGCTGCAGGAGCTGATCATTCCTAAAATACAATTGGCCATATGATCACCAGTCAAAAACAACAACAATCTGCACTAAATATATTTTGGATTTATAAATGTTTTGTGACTTTTTCCTTTGTGTGGGAGTTCTCACCTGACAGCTGGACACTACATGACGGCAGAGGACCAGACCATCGTCAGTCGCAGTGTCCTGAATGTTGTCGACGCCCTGATACTGATGTTTGCAGCATATTACTGCGTCAACATCAGTTATCGCTCAGAACTAGGAGCTACCCTGGAGTTCTTGCTGAGGTAAGACTTGAATTGTGATTATTAAGTCATTCCATCTGAAACCGCAGAGTAGAGGATTGTGCACATTTCTGACACACGATAAGTGCTCCTGACAATACAAGATAATCGAGATTACATTACATGTTAGACGCTTTTATCCAAGCGACTTACATACTCAATACTGTGGACAATCCCCACAGGTGAAGTGTCTCAGGGACACAACGACATGCTGACTGCAGTGGGGTTTGAACCTGTGACCCCCTGATCCCAACACCAAGGCTCTATCCACTGCGCCACATGCCTTCCTATAGATAGAGATACAAAGATTATTGGGCTGCATTCTGATTTGCGTTATGCTCTCGTTTTGTCTTGGGTTGTAAATTCAGCATACCCCTTTCCTTTGCATTGGTGTGCTTTGGCTCCTCCCTAAAAGCCCAAACTCACTCTTAGCCAATCGTTGGTATGTTTACTTCAGCTCAATGAAAATGAGCGAAAGAGAGCCCTTTGTCGACAACAAAAGAAAACCAATTCAGTTATTTGGAAAAAGGAATTGTTTTCAAGGAGTCCTATTGAATTCAGGTAGGACTGTATAGGCGAAGGTTTCACTCGGAGTGACTTACACTTTGGGGTGTCGGTAAGAACACACAAGATTCTTGGTAGCGGTTGATTTCCTTAACTTATTCATATCAACACAACAGCACAGTAATACAGCCATGGAGCAGGTTTAGTGTATGTGTGTGGTCTATAACAGAGAAACACACAAGTATAATTAGAATATTGTACTTCTACCACCAAGTAAAAGCTTAGCGTGAGTGTCAGCACCTGATGACGATGGAATCTGACGAGGAAGACTCAACTATTTCTTGCACCGAAATGGGATGGGCACCGGAACCTGGTATTATTGCAGTGAACAAACACATTAAAACTTCTTTCAGTTAACTACGATGCGTTTACACCGCTCACTCTGCTGCTGACACGCACCTCATCTGCTCCAGTTACACACAAACCTCTCAAGATGGCACTTGTAGCTACCCACATTAAAATGATCTTCAAGTCACCGCTTGCTCCTGTTTACAGACCTGCTGCGATACTGTCCAGTGTGATAGTGATGCCAAGTGACGACTTTATCAAACAAAACTCTATTCAAACCAATGCTTTAAATGTACAGATATGATCATAACAGTTAATGAGAAGTACATTGAAGAGTAACATTGCCCTTTGACTTCAAGCTGTGTAACTGTAAAGACAATTAATGGCTGTATCATCCACAGGATTTGTAATTAAACACTAAATGTAAGTGTACTTCTGTCTTAACAGGTGCCTATTCAAGATCAATCCGGACAAGAGGACTAAAGTGGAGAGGAAGGAAGAAAAACAACAGCACTCGATAAAGGTGCATTCATTAATTACAAACGTCGCTGACTTTGAATGGAGAGAGTAGAAACACACACTCTGTTAGGGTTGAGCAGCGCAGGGAGGACCCAAGTGCAGACAGACGACTGTTTAACAGCAAAAAACCTTTATTCAAGACAACAGGATCCACAAAAAAACAGACAGGAACTCTATCTCCCTCTAAGCAAAAAAAGGAACCCACAAAACCCCAACAGAAAACAAGAACTTAAATACATACATGGCCAATCAAGACACAGCTGGGGAGGGGAGGGAAAACACAAAGACACAGGTGAACAGAATCAGGTAACCACACAGGAGGGAAAACACAGACAGGAAACAAATACACACATGACAGACAGGGGCCGTTTCTCCATCTCGAGGAAACTGGCTTCCAAGCCAATATTTCAAGGATGCTACGTCATCAAGTGGCACAGCAGGACTGTTCCAATGTCCAGCATACTTGGAATTCCACAGAGGCCGCGCCCTTGGTTTGGTGGAAATCCTTAAAATCCCCACAATGCTTTGCGCACGGACCAATTTCAAAAACCCTTGCAGAGAATGGCTGAACCATAGAGGGCTGAACCGACGCAACACACATTTAAATAAGTATGTAGTGGCGTAGAACATGTGTTGGTAAATATGTTACTTTGTTACATTCGTTATCACCAAAAATGTGTTCCATGAAAGTAAAGCAAGTTCATAATTAGATAGACATCGTGAGGTATTTATTTTCGGTACAGTTTATGTTGAAACCATTAGAGTGGCACACTTGTTAGCCTGTTCCATTCTTCTTCGTTTTCCGAAGCCTTGGCTTGGAAGCATACTTGCTTCGTTTCTGAAGGAAGTGACTTGGAAGTACGCGACTACCAAGCCAGCATCCTCGAGATTGAGAAACGGCCAGGGGGTGAACATCCTTGAATGAAAAAACAGGAAGCAGACAGTCCTAGGCAATTCCAAAATAAAACATAAAATAAACTGATCCTAACACACACATAGTCATGTACACACGCACACACATAACTGGTAGATTTCTTTCGTGTTTATAATTCTTATCTTTTGAACAAAATGTTGGGAAAATGTTGGCTATTGTTAAATGTTGAAATGTTTCATTGCCGATCTATTCTTCTATATATAATACATTTTATTTATTGTTTTTATTTTTGTGATGTATATTATTATTTTCAATAATATATTGTGTATATATAAATATATATATTTGTGATTTTTTTTCTACAAAACATCTGACAGTTAATGTAAACTTGGGCTTTTGCAAAGTAAAATGACATGTTTACATGTAAATAGCTTAGATTTCGTGAAGTTAGCTGACGACACGACCGTCATTGGCCTTATCACCAACGGCGACGAGACGGCGGACAGAGAGGAGGTCAAAAACCTGAAATCTTGGTGTCAGGATAACAACCTCCATCTCAACGTCAGCAAAACCAAGGAGCGGATTGTGGACTACAGGAAGCAGCAGAGAGGGACACGCCCCCATCGCCATCAATGGGACTACGGTGGAGAGAGTCAGCAGCTTCAGGTCCTTTGGTGTCCACATCACTGAGGACCTGACATGGACTCATCACACGAACAGCATCACCAAAACAGCTAGACTCCGGCTCTTTTTTTTAAATTGTATTCGTCAATGTATTGAACATGTTAGAAACAAAACAAACAATAATAATAATTCGTTAATAATGCGTTCATTGTTCGTGAAAAAAGGTTTAGGTCATCGTCATCAGCATCCGTGATATTGGATTCATTCTTTTGTACAAAACAACCAAAAAGAAATAACGTTTACAACGACAAGAAATAGCAAGCATCACTTCACAGGTCCTGCTCAGAACCATTCAGGATTTGGTTTCTAAGTGAGAGTTTTAGTTTAGATAAAGTTGCACAGTATTTCATCTCATCATTACAGTTATTCCACAGATGAACACCTTCTGTTGTGATGCAATGAAGTTTGGAATTTGTTCGTATCGGTGGTTTTTAAAAAAAATGCAGTTTCCTCTAAACATGTGTATGCTTTCTCTCCGTGTGAAAAGTCCCTGGACATTATGATGTAATTGTTCTGCAGGCTGAGGAGGTTCAACATGGACTCCAGGATACTCTGCATCTTCTACAGGTGCACCATAGAGAGTATCCTGACTGGCTGCATCACGGCCTGGTACGGCAGTGCTATCATATTCCGTTTACTTGCATATAGACTCTTCTTGCACTATTTCTATTCTATTTTATTTGTATTTACTTGCACTATTTTATCTGTTTTATTTGTTCTATGTTCTATATATATGTTGCACTGTTGGAGGAGCATGTGACTTCAGTTTTTCATTGACATGTCTACAGTGGTGTAGTGGTCCCTGGAGAAGTGGGTATACTCTTAGTTTTGCAATTTTTTTTAAGCAGCCCATAGTGCAAAGGATTATCGCCCTGTTTTATAGTGACATACTCTATTTAGTTCACCCCAAAAATATTAACCCAGTATAGTTACTCAGTATTACTTACACACAGTGGTGGACAGTAACGAAGTAAATGTAATTCGTTACTGTACTTAAGTACTTTTTTGAAGTATCTGTACTTTACTTAAGTATTTCCATTTTGGGGGACTTTTTACTTTTACTCCACTACATTTCAAAGTAAAATATCTTACTTTTACTCCACTACATTACGGGACATCTGTCGTTCCTTCTCATGAGTGAATTATTTGTTATATAAATAAGCAGAGCGTTCCACAAGGTTTAGGAGTGTGTTTATGGGAATTTTTGACCATTCTTCCAGAAGCGCATTTGTGAGGTAATTTAACCAAGAGATTTTGGACAATTCCATACTCCCAACTTTGAAAACAGTTTGGGAATGGCCCCTTCATATTCCAACATGACCGTGCACCAGTGCACAAAGCAAGGTCCATAAAGACATGGATGACAGAGTTTGGTGTGGATGAACTTGACTGGCCTGCACAGAGTCCTGACCTCAAACCAATAGAACACCCTTGGGATGAATTAGGAGCACAGCCTGAGAGCCAGTCTCTTCATCCAACTTCAGTTGCCGCTTCTGGAAGAATGGTCAAATATTTCCATAAACACACTCCTAAACCTGGTGGAAAGCCTTCCCATAAGAGTTGAAGCTGTTATAGATGCAAAGGGTGGACCGACGTCATATGAAACCCTATGGATTAAGAATGGGATGTCACTTAAGTTCATATGCACATCAAGGCAGGTGACCCAATACTTTTGGCAATATAGTGTATATATATATATATATATATATATATATATATATATATATACATAAATATCACCACAAATATTGAATATCATCATTCAAATAATTCAACAATAAATTCAAAACGATATGTTACAAAACAACAATATATAGTTAACAATGAACAAAAATATATACATTTTACAACATATCCATGAAAACCAAAGTGACTCTCTCAACCCAGTGCTGGGTTTCTAAGTAAGTGCTCATATTACAGTATTTTCCAGACAGACTTGCTTTCTGCAGGAGTTTTCACACCGCATTGCCTTGAACGCATAGAAGTGGCAGCACGGTGTCTCTTCAACCAGGTCCTCATATACTTTTGAGGATCAAACATAGAAGTAGGGGGGCCGTTGATATTAATCATCATCAAGTTTGATATGTTTGAGATCAGTAGTACAGCCCTTTTGTCTGAGCTTATATTGTTCATAAGGCTAAAGTTCCTCTCACACTCTGCTGTGCTGACAGGGAATGTCTTCATACAGTTCATGAGTGGTTTTAGGTCCTTGGGCTCACTATTGGGCTCTTCCAGTAGGTCTCGCATCCCATTCAGTGCTTGGTCTGTGCACAAGTGAAATCACTTGCACAGTCGCTTAACCTGGTCTTCACCATGGCGAATGCTGGGGTTTGATGGCCATTTACTCTGATCAAGGATGCTGAAGTCCTTGATGACCGCATCTTCGAAAGACAAGCGTTGCTCAAGATTGTTCACAAGGCTTTGTAAGAACTGGCCTGGATTGATTGACTTCAGCTTTGCATTTCCTACTAGAGCTATAGAGCGATACTCCCCAGCCTCTTTTGCCTCTAAAGCCTCACAGTATTTTTCACCTGGACTCTCTTTGAAAGACTGTATCACTCTGATTGAGCGTTTCAGCAGATGCTCTGCTCTGAGGAGAGTTATAGAATGAGCTTGAAGCTCCAGTGACAGGATACTTAGTTCATGGAGAGTGTCATACATGAGCCCAAGGTCACAGATAAATTCAGGACTTTGAAGACGGTATAATAAACCTCTGTACATTTGTTTCTCTTTGGTGGACCTCATCTCATCGGAAGACGCATTCTTAAAGTGCTGCACAAGACCTCCCAGGGATGTCCACACAGCACGAACAGTACGAAAGCTACTGCCCACCCAGCGTACATCTAAAACTCTGCCAATGCGAAGAAGTTGTGAGCCTACTTCAGCTGCTGCATCTTTGAGTTCACGCTCATTTTTGTTCGACATACTATAAAGTGAATATAGCTTCTGCATAAATATTTTAAAGTGGTTGACACCCGTCACCTCATCAACAGCATTTGACACAGCTAGTTCCAGCCTATGGTTCATACAGTGCAACACAAAGAGCCTTGGGAATCTCGAGGTAAACCTGGTTGCTACTCCTGACTTCTTTCCTAGCATGACACTGGCTCCATCAGACACAAATGTTAGCCAGTTTTCAAGAAGCCACTCTTCTGTAAAGCCAGCCTTCATTAAACAGGTGAATAAAGCCTGTTCTATGCCATCTGCTCTCTGATTGTCTAATTCAACTAGATCAAGGAATATGAACTCAGGGCTTGCTCCTTCAATTGACGCTTTTACAGAAACTGTCATGACAGGTTTGTGACTTAAAGAAGAGGCCTCGTCAATAAGGACAGCTAACTTCGTGGATTATGCTATTATGTTACTCACAATTTTGCTCTGCATTTCACTGGCAACATGTTGTATGATTTGTGTTGCACTGTAACGTGAATGAAGTATTGAGCCCATCTTAACACCATTCAGTTCCTGCAGCTCAATGAGGCTCTCATGGTCAGAAAAGGGTCTGTTCTTTTTGGCCAAATGGTAGGCTGTTCGGAACACAGCATCAGTTTCCTTCTTGTAGACTCAGTCATAACCTCCACTGCATTCTCAATGGCCGATTCTTTTCGTTGTTCTGCCACCTTCACAGCCTGAGAGTGTGCCTTGGACAAAGCATGTTTCCTGATCTTATTTCTCAAGACTGACAGACTTGTTTCTCTACTTCCCTGAGAAGACACTTGAATTTCAAAGTTCATCCATTCTCTTGAGAGTGATACACCTTGCTCCTGGTTGATCCCAATGGAGTTCACACTGCTACAAACCAGACATCCTGTGAAGCATAAACATACAATGTAACTACTGTATCCACAGCTGTATGTGTGCATGGTCTATTTTTCCCATATACATAAAAGGACACACACACACACACACACACGCACACAATATTAATGTGTGTCCACTGTTTCAGAAGCTACCTAAACTAACAAGATACCTAAACTTACCAAGTTTTTTGTTTTTGGATCCCAACCAGGGGTTCTTGGATTTAAAATCCTCTTTTTGATTGACAGTCCACAGGTCAGGCCAGTCATTATTGATGTCTAAGGGAAGAACAACAAAAGTGATTGAATTATAGGCTATAAAAGGGGAACAATGACCATAACCTATTCAAAAGTGTAAAGTTGTCACCTTCATAATCTGCATTATTAGATTTTTTCATTTTAGCCCCCAAATAGTCAAATAGTCAATTACACAGGGCCTAGCTGTAGCTTTATCCATGGCTGTGTCAATACAAAGTGTGAAAACTCTTCTAAGAAAAGGCGTTATGACGTGACTCAATGTTGCACACAAATTAGACCTAAACACAGACAAACCTTGTGCCCTTTTCAACCAGGTCCTTGGTAAACAACAGCACGTTTCCTTTCGTGAGGAAGACGCACTTTTAAACTTTTACCGTCATATACGTCTTTTACTTCCTACCGCATCCTGCCTTCAAAATAAAAGTACCCGTTTTCATAATGTATCCAAATTCGTGGATTCCACGTAGCGTCGCTATGCCCGAATCTGGCTGTGCGTCGCACAAGTTCAAAATGCCTTTGCTATTTTTAAGCTGTTGGCTGAAACAACAGTCGCCAAAGTAACACAGATATAAGACTTTATTCAATCCTAAAAGAGGTAGATCGGCGGGATAAATGGCTGTCTTTAATTAGAAGAGAGAAACCACTGGCAGCCAACATCTACCCTCAGATTGTGCAGTCTCCTATAAATTAGCACTAGCTACATTTGACCTCAAATTATGTAGCTGCTAGTGCTAGCTAGCTAATTTTTTATCTCCATTTGACAGGAAAACGCTGACAATCCAAAACACTAATCTTCAGTTGCCACAGCTAATGTTACAATTAAGCAGATAGCTGTGTCACGTCACCAAACACACGATGATCTTAGCATTATGTTAGCTAACGTTAGCTAAGCGCTAACGTTCTTCAGATTGCGTGGTACCTAGCTATGCTCTTGAAAAACCTTCAGGCTATCTCTGGTGTATGGGGATGGATTTTGTGTACAAGATAAATGTAAATGTCGGGAAAATAAAGTTGGGGCAGACACTTAGCATAAGGGACACAATAAAGTTCAGAGTAATAAATATGGATTGCAGCAAATAATGGATGTATTTTCCAAATGTCTTTCTGTCTCACTAAGGTGTGCTGTGCTCATTGCCATGAAGCCATAATAGCTAACTAGCGCCACTAGAATCAGAAATACTAAATTTAAAAGTTGAAACCAACTATTAACGAAAATAATGCTATTACTACTTTTATGTTAGTATATATGACTACCTAGCTACGATTTGTTACAAAAATCTTAAAATATAGAAGTGAGACCCACCGTTATTGTCGTCTTCATCTCCTTCCCTGTCAGCATCCTCTTCAACGGTGAGGGGGACGGAGGGAGCGCAGGTGTTGGGCTGATGTCAGGGATGATGATAACAGGGCTATCAGCTAACAGCTCCGGTGTTCTAGCCTCACTATCTGTAGCTGAGCTGCTGGCCGATGTAGTTCCACAAGGACGTTTATTGTAAAAGGAAATTTTAGTCTGAATGGCTCGCTTCATTCTAACAGTTCATACAATTTTTGTAATGGCAAATAGTTGAAAGTAAATTAACATTTGTCTATATGCAGTTTTTTTCCCTTATTAAGACCCGCCCTACTCTGCCTCTGATTGGTTTTTCATCAGTTCTCGCGCTGAAAACCTGACCAATCTAACCAGCGAAGGCATAGAGTTAGCCAATATGAGGCAGAGTAGGTTTGTGTCATGAGTCTTCACAGTACTATGAAATGACATTGAGCCACTACTAAATAATGCCAGCGGTGATTGAGAAGTGGGTATACGCCATGCTGTCTGAAAAATAAGTGGGTATACGCCGTATACCTGCGTATACCCTGGACTACACCACTTGATGTCTACACCGAAGCCAATGTACAAATGACAATAAAGCCTTGAATCTTGAATTTACGGTAGTTTTTAAAATGACAACAGTAGTCTTCGGTCTTTTTTTATCATTTAAAAAAACATGTATTCTGTTTTTTTTTAGAGGTGTATGACTATTCTAACAATAAATATATGTTAAAAGAAAAATATTTAATGGAATTACAAAAAAAAAAATTCTTGTGAAATTACAGATCTTTTTTGGCAAAAAATGTGATAGTTAATGTAAACTAACGCTTTTACAAAGTAAAATGACGGTCTTTTCTTTGTGTTTTACTTGTAAATGGTCTTAGATAGACGGTACTTTTTTGTAATAATAAAAGTAATTTTCTGTATTTTAGCTTTTCTTTATCATTTTTAAAAGATAATTATTTTGTTTTCTAGAGGATTATGACTATTCTAACATAATGTTAAAAGAAAAATATTTCATGTAAAATTACAGTAATAGAGGCTTTTTGTGGTCAGGTAAGTTACTGTTTTTTTTACATGTTATCTACGTATTTTATTTTACAGTTTTTTTCCTTTTTTTAACGGACATTTTCCCGTCGCCAGAAAATTTCCGTTTTTTTACAAACATTCTTTTAACAGTTTTTACAATGTGTTGGAGCACTAGCAAATAGCAGTGTTACAAAGTGATGGAAGAGTGTGGGACAGAAACTGTTTTTTGCCTTTGAAGACCATTAACATGCAATAAAACCTATAACACACTACAGGAAAGAGAAAACCCAAAATATCGTTTATTTTCTTAAACCAACTGGCTACTTGACTGATAAGTTGCATACTGTCCCTTATTGTTGCCTGGCTTGAATTTATCTGAATCAGTTTGTTATGGAATTTATATGCCATGATATTTTACTACTTTCTTTTCTTTTGTGTCACAATGAGCCTACCGAATAATCAACACAACTTATTTATGAATGCAATGAATGTCGCAGGAAGGCGGGACTGTTTTAAAGAGGCGCTGATTGGACGCTTCCTCCCGCCGACGCACTGTTTGCGTCGTATAAATAAATCCGAGGCAGCACAGGAGACGATTGGCTGCAGGACTTCAGGTCCCTGCGCACTGACACACACAAACACACTCTCACAGCTGTATGGCAACATGTCGCAGCACACTCTTGCAGGTAGGAAGACTTTTCATTTCTCACTTTGTCTACTTTTTGTTTGATCTCTGCATGTCGGTTTTGTGTCATCGTGTTGTGTCCTTGTTTTTTTCCGACAAGTGGGACACACTGCAAATATTGGACGTACACTTATTGCACGTATTTTGTTTTTGAAAACCCCCAAAACAATTAAGATAGAGAGAGAAGAAGAGTATTTTTGTTGCATTGCATAGGCAGTCTAAACTGAGGCATGCTCTGAGGAGAGACAGGCTGCAAGTCATTGTGAGGGTGTTTGCTTTAGATTAGCCTACTTTGTAATTGTATGAATAAGGACCAAGAGCTTGTAGGTAAATAGGAAAATATAATTCAAGCACAGAGGTTAGAATAAGCTTTACTTTCTGCAAGTAAAGTCAATGCATGTTGTTATTACAGATTGAGTGAAATCTAGCAACATGCAGATGTGGCACAACTCAGATTTAACTCTTTTAGTCCCAGTCATGTTTTAGATTGATCCATCAGCCTTTACAATCTTACATCACTGCTGCAGCCTTTCTACACTTTTCATATAATGTTGGAGGACCTGCCTCTTCCTGTCCCAATAAAAGGATGACTTGCTTTGTAATTTTACATTTGTACATATAATACATATCTTGCAGTGTCTTAAAGGGAGAGAATGGTTCTTATTGGGGCATAACCCTGAGATAATTATCATGTTTAGCTCCTAATTAACTCCTAATTGAGTGCCTAAACTCACTAAGCTGATTTATGAGGAAAACACACCCCGAAGAAGTGATGGATTGTCTTTTATAAGATCACAAACATCCCCCTCTCATTGCTGGTTGTTTACCTGGAGATGGCCCCAGTGTTTTCACCACTGTCCCCCAGTGATGCTGCATGACTCATCCCCCCCCACCCCCTCAGTTTCTGACATTAATGGACATTGGAGCTCAGCGTCACAGAGTGTTCAAACCCATTTATTTTATTATTTTTAATCACAAATTCACGTTTTTGAAATTTGTGTGAGAGCTGGGAATTAAAACAACTTTTCTAATATTAAATCAAGATTTTAAGATGAGTCTTAATGTTGTTATAGATTTTTTTTATTTGTGTTTATAAGTGTCTTTTTGTTGTTCTGAGAGCTTAATTACAGTTCAGTGATTTTATTGTCTTATTTCTAACCAGACTTTTTTATTATGTATCTTTAATCATTATACCTTTCTAACTGATAATATTGATTTAATAGTCATCTCATTGTTTTAATATTTTGTGAAAGCTCCAATAATAAACCTATTATGAATCTATAAATATTGATGTATTTGGTTAAAAAAAAAAGTAGAATTTCTATTGTCTTAAACCATTACAAGTAAAAGTCTCAAGTGGGAAATGTTAATTAAGTAGAAGTACACAGGTAATACATGTACTTACAGTATTAAAGTAAAAGTACTCATTATGCATAATGACACATTATATTTTCATATAATATTATATTATCCTTTTTTTATCACTAACATAAACGTGTCAGGGCATTTTAATGTATTGTTCGTCAATGGGAAGCCAATTTTAAATACTGGTACTGCATCATCATATCATATAACCAAAGTAAATAATAACTATGAGTGTTAAATAAATGAAGTGCAGTATAAAACAGCACAAAATTGAAATACTCAAGTACAATTTTGTCAAAATAGTATGATGGTGATTGAGTATATTCTTCCCACCAATGGTAAGTTGATATATAAAATGAAACGTAAACACATATGTTCAGAGATGTTTTAGTAAAGATGTTATTGTTGTTGTTTGGGTTATTTTTTCCTGGGAATGGTGAGAGCAATAACGAGTTTTATACATAATACTGAAGAATACCATGTATGATGCTCCAGTGATGAAATCAAACACACAATAATTGAATTAAAGGGAAACTGACACAGATGCATTGCATGTACTCTGCTCCTGCTTTGGATCGAACTGTGACAATCCCATTTATACAATTATGATGATGATACTTCCTCTTTGATCTGGTTAGGAGCGCAGACTGCAGACACAACATGACCGTGTTCGGAGTCAGGCATCACATCAACTCTTATAATGAATTCCCCATAAATTTGTCTTTACTGACGGGTCAATCGATGCACATAACGTAATACATTTGTTAATTTGCAAATGAGTATTTTCTCTGTTTGAATGGAATACAGAATTCCTGAAAGCCTTACTGCATTATATCCAATAATATTTTGGATTTTAACTGCCATCTGCCGTCATAAATGTGTCCAAAAAATTGCATCCAAATGCAGAATATGAAGCGTCTCATACCAAAATCTAACGGACCCTCCACTGAATAACTGTCATGACTAATACTGAAAGGAAACGTGTATTTCCTGGTCCTCATAAAACCCGTTAGCACAGCATTCATGTCTCATTTTGAGTTTTTCATCATAAATTGGTGCAAGAAAAACCTTGTCAAAATGCAGTAAAAGATGAAAATCGTCCAGACCCTCCACTAAAAAGTGTCCCGACCAATTTTGGAACAAAACCTGTACTTTTAGCTACTCGTTAAATCCATTAACATAGTTTACAAATGTCACTGCCTTGTGTATCTGCGTTCTCCGTCATGTAAATTGGTGCAAAAGAAGTTTGTCAAAATGCCGGAAAATATGAAAAACTTCCAGAATGTGGCCCGACCAATTTCGAAACAGCCTATATTTCCTGGTCCTCATTAAACCTGTTAACCCAGTATCTGTCCCTTTTTGTGTTTTCTGTCCTCAGTTCACCTGCAGATCCTTCTGGCGGTGGGTCTAGCTGTGTTTTGCTACTGTCTGGTTCTCGGCTGTGTCCTTTGCTGTCGCAGAAAAAAAAGCGTTTCATCGGAGGACAAGGAGGCCGTCTTCCTGTCTCCTCATCCTGCCGAGAGAGTCACTTTGACTCCGGTGAAGCAGCAATACGAGGAGCTGGATGGAGACGTGTTGGAGTTCCCGTCGTCTAACAGCATCTCTTCTCCATCAGAGGACGATTTCACCGCTCTGCTCTTTGACCCAAACCCCAATAACCTGTTGCCATCACCATCTTCTTCTTTCCCGATGCGTCGCCTCAGCACCCCGGCTGTCCCTTGCTCACCTATAAATAAATCCCCGAGTCATGGAAGAGCTTCCCTGCCCTCCCTCACTAAGTTGTGCAAGTCCAAGGGTCGGAGAAGCACCGTGAGTGGAGAAAGCTTCCTGTACAGCTGGAACAAAATACCAGAAACATGCAGGTCCGCTGCAACTCTTACTACTTTTAAATCAAGGCTGGAGACTTTTCTTTTTGCCGCTCATTTTAATTGATATATTCATATCTCTGTAACCTTTATTTTTCATGTAGCCTACCTGTGTTATTTATGTTTTATTGTCTTTGCTTTTAAGATAAGATAAGATGGACCTTTATTAATGTGCATGGGGAAATTCAGTAGTTTAACAGCAACAGGGTAAGATTGAAAAACAGGACAGCACAGATTCACACAGATTAGAGATTATTAAAAATTCAACATAAAATCAAAGACACAAATACAATTATATACAGTTAAGTCACTTTAAAATAAGAAATGAATTAAGATGAACATATATTTTGTGTTTTTTAAAATGCCATTTTATAATATCTTTCTGCTGCACTATTAATTATCTTAATGCCTTTCATTTTTGTAAAGCACTTTGAATTGCCTTGTGTTGAAAGGTGCTGTATAAATAAACTTGCCTTGCCTTGCCTTACAGCGGTCACCTGACACCTCCCAGCCACCAGGGGGAGCCATATTATCCATCCCAGTACGGCTCTAACTCCACTTTAAAACCAGCTCCTCTCCTCCACTTCACCCTGATCTTCTCCTCCACCTGTGGCACCCTAATGGTCAACATCCTGGGGCTTTCGGGGGTCAATCGAAGGCGTACGGGGGTGTTCGTTAGGGCTAGCCTACCCCCACTTTGCCCCTCCACTCAGCGGACGACGTCCAGGCGCCGCAGCCTCAGCACGGAGCTCCACGGTCAGAGCCTGGTGCTGCAGGTGGGCTCTGTGGCGGAGCTACGTAGCTGCACACTGAGGCTGTCGGTTTTAGGCCGGGAGTTCTCCGGCCTGAGGGAGGCGGCGTTGGGATCGGTGGAGCTGCCCTGTGAAACGCTCGAGTGGGAACCGGATAAAACTTCAACCTACAGCCTGCAGCTCAACCCAACCAAAAGCAAGCTGAAGAAGGTATATCCCATTCATTTGTTGACATAAACTTATTATTGGGGTAGGTTTTGGAATTTCAAGGAACTGTTGGGGAAATATTTTCCTAGGCCCATAACTTTGACCCAGTTTATCAGTCTGTACTGCCCTCACTGAGCACAGGCCCGAGACCTTGAGCCGCTCTCAGTGTTTTGTCTTCCTGTTCCTGCCTGTTGGCGTCAGCTGATAGAGGTGTTATGGTTTTATCTTGTTATGCAGCATGTTGATTATTCTCTCAGAACTACATGGGTCTGGGGTAGAGATCGTGCCATCACAGCTCCTGCTCTCTCTGTGTCTCTCTGAGTCTCTCTGAGTCTCGTCTCCATTGCTTCAGAAGTTTCCATCACAGGTATATCCCAAGTACTCATTGATTTGTTGACAAAAACGTAGCCTTTACAAGCATTAGTACTCAAAGGAAGTGTGCTGGAAATCGAAGCAACTTTTCATATTGCCCAAACGGCGGAACTACATCTTCCGTGTCAGGCAGTGATGTCATTGGGTCCAAAGATATGTTTTCCAATTGACATACATTGGGAAAGAGATGTCTGTAATTAAGTCAACCTCCACCTACAGCCTGCAGCTCAACCCAACTAAGAGCAAGCTGGAGAAGGCATATCCCAATTATTATTATAATTATTTGTTGACAAAAAACTTAGCTATTACAAGCATAAATATACAAAAAACACAAATGTTCAGTAAAGCATATGTAATACAGATATGTAATGCAGATTTGAAGTGGTCGACACATCAGTTTCTATGTTATCAGCCCATTGAATGGTGGTGATATGTCAAAGAGTCAATATTGGCATGTAGATTCGTATCATCCATGAGAAATCTTGAGCGTACTTGCGCTTGACAAAAGTTAAGCTAAATGGAGACAGATTTAAACACTTGCTTTATGTGGTGAAGTAAAACAACTTGTTTTAGGTTCAGGCAACACAACTACTTTGTTACGCTAAGGAAAAGACCATGTTTGGGTTCATTTGAATTGTTCAGTTTGGGCAAAATAGGCGAACTTCACCTAAAACCTGAAACTTCCTGTTGCCAGTGGGTGGCGCTACGTCAAAGAGTCAATATTGGCGTGTAGTCTTCAGGCCTGGACTCCTATCATCCATAAGAGATTTGGAGCATATTGAATAATGTGCGCTAAAGTAAAGCCCGGCAGCTCAACCCAAGCAAAAGCAAGTAGAAGAAGGTATATCCCAATTATTCATTCATTTGTTGACAAAAAACCTAGCTTTTACAAATATAAATACACAAAAAACACAAATGTTCGGTAAAGCATCTCCGATACGATAATACTTTGATGTTCAGATCAAGTCTGAAATTTGACTTGCATCACAGCAGCTCCATGTGTAACATCAACAGACAGATATCAAGACACAATACATGAAAAAACTATGGTATTTGAACTTCTCTTTTGGGACACTGACTTTATGCACTGCTCTCCCTGTACTGATGTCTCTCAAACAAGTTTTTTTAACTAAGTATGCATCGTCAGTTGATTTCACAGATAGGGAAATGTGCAGACCTGCAAATAGCACATATCATGTTTAATCCATGAAGGAATGCAGCGTCTAATCAGCTCTCCCATTAGCCATTTTTCCACTGTTGTTAGTCATGGTGACATTGTTGTTAGTGACTGCAGAGCAAACAACCAAAGTGCTGAAAATTGGCAGCGTGCCCACGCTGTGCCCTCTGAGACTCAGCCAGAGGGCACCAATAACTGACTCCTGCAGGAAGGAGGGGGGGGGGGGACATTACTTTGTTCTCGTCTAGAATGCATGCAGTTTGCTCGGCAGGGAGGACAGTATCATTTCCACGCCACACAAGGTTCGTCATCCCATTGGCCATCAAACTCTATAACTCTTCACCTGTCAGTAAAGAGAACTGAGAACTTCCACAACACCACTATGTGCAAAATAAGTACCATTACCATCATTATACACTCTGCTATATATCATGTGCAATGTTCTTCTTCTTATTAATAATGTTCTATAATAACGTGCAATTACATATCTTCCACTACGTTTTTTTGCAGTACTAAATACTCACTGTACAGTATTTTACATTAATTATGTGACCGTCTATGTTCCCTAGTTATTTAATTGCTCTTTTTACTGCACTGTTAGTGTAGAGTTTTATTTTTATGCTGCTGTGTTTATTTTATTTTTTGTAACTCTGGCTCAACAATTTCCTTCGGGATAAATAAAGTCCCATCGTATCTTATCTTATCTTTCTCTTGTTTGGTGTGAATCAACTGTTTGGATGTGGATGTGACGTGTACGGACTCTATCTTTTAATGTAGGCTCTTCCAGGATTTACAGTTCGTAGAATTGACGATTATTCATCTGCATTACATTCCCTGCTTTGACATTTTGTTGGAATAAGGTGCATGATGATTTAAGGATACAATCAATCAATCAATCAATCAATCAATCAATCAATCAATCAATCAATCAATCAATCAATGTTTATTTATATAGCCCAATATCACAAATGTTACATTTGTCTCAGTGGACTTCACAGTTTGTACAGAGTATCAGTATGACAATACGACACCCTCTGTCCTTAGACCCTCTGTCCTTAGACCCTCTGTCCTTAGACCCTCACATCGTACAAGGAAACACTTCCAGAGAAACCCCACAGTTTAAAGGGGAACATGGGAGAAACCTCAGGGAGAGCAACAGAGGAGGGATCCCTCTCCCAGGACGGACAGAAGTGCAATAGATGCCGTGTGTAATTTGTAAAGATAATACATTTGCAACATAGGTAGTCCAAATGTTTGGAAATGCATGTGTGTATAATAGGAAGATGAATCCACGAGGATATCCATCCAGGACTTATGATGCAGGACCACAGCCACGACTCAAGATCCAGGGTTCGCGATCCAGGACTCAGGACCGCAGCAACAGGCACAGCCATGACTCCGGATCCCGGCGTATATAGACACCAAAAAGAAAGAAATTTGGGGAAGCTGGGTTAATCGGAACATGAGAGTACACAGATATAGACAGAGAGAAGGAAGAAGTGAGATATCCCCCGACAAACTAATCCTATATCAGCAAAACTAGGGGCTGAATCTAATCAGCCCTAACTATAAGCTTTATCAAAAAGGAAGGTCTTAAGCGCACTCTTAAAAAAGGATAGGGTGTCTGCCGCCCGAACACAAACTGGAAGCTGATTCCACAAATGTGGAGCTTGATAAGAAAAATATACAAGCGGCCGAGATGGGTTTTCTCCGCAGGGTGGCTGGCGTCTCCCTTAGGGATAAAGTGAGAAGTTCAGTCATCCGGGAGGGACTCGGAGTTGAACCGCTCCTCCTTCGCGTCGAAAGGAGCCAGTTGAGGCTTTGAATTTAAATTTAAAAGGGAGAGTAAGGGTCAGTGTCTCTGAGTTAAAATGACGGAGGCGCTGAGCCTTAACTGAACTCACTTGTTGGGATAAAATCTCCTTCACACTCTGCTGCTCGACGTCTGACTCACCACCGCCCAACCGACGCAAGCTATAGAGATCTGACTGGAAATCAGATGTAAATGACCCCTTTAGAATTACAAATGAGCTTTCCCTTCTACCCAGAGTGCCTCAGTGCATTGCAGACGGCTGGATTATTTTAGGATGGGTGGTCAATGGCGAGAACATGCACAATCCTGACATCTACATAAAACCAACATCACAGATTAACTTTAAGTGATTGGAAATGTGATGCAGATTCTGAACAGCTGAGCTCCTCAGGCAGGGGAATCCAACGTGCCTCATGAATAAATGTGATTATATTTGTAATAGATCCATGAAATGAAGATAAACTCATTGACATTGAAGCTCCTACCCTTTCCTTTGACAGCCAGTGATTCACTGTGAATCCCTTTTAATGTATTCTGACAGTATCAATGCCTTGGGGGACTCATTCATTTACAGTAAAAATACTGAGCATGGGTTTGAAATGCTTTACAGTTTAAATCTGCTCCGTTCTCTTGGTTTATTTCCTCTGTGTCACTTCCTCCACTTCCTAAAAGGATGAAGGGAACATCTGCAGAGTGAAAGAAGACCATCTTTCTTCCCTTTTGTCACATGTTTCTTTCTCCCTTCTTTCCTATCCTCAGAGTGTGAGCTCCCAGGAAACTCTGGGTCGCAGGAAGAGCTCGGTGTGTGTGCCGCGGGTTTTGGGCCAGCTGTTCGTTCTGCTACAGTTTCAGACTCTGGCTCAGCGAATCAAAGTGATGGTCAGGAAGGCAGAGAATCTGGCAAAGCTCACACGCATCCCAGGAGCTGCAGGTAAACACTTAATAATAAGATAAGATATTTTTCTACTACTGTTACCCCCTGCAACATGGGGTTAATGATAATTATTTACAGTGGCAGTGACACAAATTTTCCTGTAAACATGAAAAAACATTTTCAGCAACTTGACAACACATTCAAATCAAATCAAGTTTTATTTATATAACACATTTTCAAAACGATTTTTGGTCGAGCCAAAGTTCTGTACATGCAATAAAAACACTTTACTGCGATAGCAAACATAAGACAATCAATTACAACAGCAAATATAAAAATCAAACACAGGTAAATGCCAGGAGTCGTACTCTGCTCTGACTAGAAGGCCAGGGAGAAGAAGTGAGTCTTCAGTAAGGATTTAAAAACCCCTAGGGTCTGGGCCGACCTCACATGGAGGGGCAGACTGTTCCAGAGCCTAGGGCCAGCTGCTGCGAAGGCTCGGTGCCCTCAGGTTTTGAGCCTGGTCTTGGGCACTGCCAGCAGCAGCTGGTCAGCAGACCTTAAAGCTCTGGCTCTGGTGTAGCGATGGAGGAGTTCTGCTATATAAGCCGGAGCCAGCTCATTTAGGGCTTTGAAAACAAATAAAAGGATTTTAAAATCAATTCTGAACCGAATTGGAAGCCAGTGCAATGAGGCCAGAATTGGGGTGATGTGGTCACGCTTTTTGTGGCCAGTGAGAAGACGTGCAGCTGCGTTCTGGACTAACTGCAGTTGTCTAATTGAGGCCTGGTCCATACCCACATACAGAGCATTTCAGTAATCCAGTCTCGAGGTAACAAAGGCGTTAATAACCCTTTCTAGGTCTTTAAAAGATAAAAACGACTTGGTCTTGGCCAATAGTCTTATTTAAAAAAAAAAAGAAGCAGGTCTTGACTACGCTGCTGACCTGCTTATCGAATTTAAAAGCGCTATTGAAGGTCACTCCAAGGTTCATGACAGAGGGGAGGATGCTTTTATTGAGGGAGCCCAGAATATCAACCGGAGAGGCTGGAGATCGGGGTCCAAAAAAGATGACCTCGGTCTTGCTCTCGTTGAGGTTGAGGACATTTTGGCTCAGCCAGGATTTGATCTCTGCAAGCTGCATCAATAGCTGTAATGAGTTGACATTTGAATTGAGTGGCAGATAGATCTGTACATCGTCGGCGTAGCAGTGGAAGGGGATGTTGTGTTTTGTGAGAATTGAATCTAGGGGCAGTATGTACAGTAGAAAAAGGATGGGGCCCAGAATCGAGCCTTGGGGAACCCCACAGGTAAGAGGGGCTTTAGCAGAGGAGAAGGCACCTAGCTGCACTGAGAAGCTACGGTCTGTCAGGTAGGACCTGAACCATGCAAGGGCAGAGCCTGTGATGCCTGCGGACTGTTCGAGCCGTGACAACAGGATGCTATGATCCACAGTGTCAAAGGCAGCTGTCAGGTCTAACAGCACCAGGACAGCTGAGTCGGCGGCTAGGAGCAGATCATTAAAAACTCTTAAAAGGGCTGTTTCAATGCTGTGAAAGTCAGACTGAAACTTTTCATGGATGCCATGTGTGGTTAAAAAAGACTGCAGCTGGGCATAGACTACTCGCTCCAGAACTTTAGATAAAAAAGGTAGCTGGGAGAATGGAGGGGTCGATATTTTTCTTTTTAAGTAATGGCTGCTCCATGGCATGTTTGAAGGCAGCTGGGACACATCCTGAGCTAAGAGAAGTGTTTATTATTAATATCAAAAACATCTCTGAGAAGGCGAGAGGGAATGCCGTCTGAGGTGCAGTTTTTCGGCCGCCGGTGCTTGACAACATCCGAGAGAGAAGAGAGGGATACAGGCTCAAAGTGGTCGAGGACAGCATACATTGCTTGACATCATATTATACTGAATATGTTTGGGTTTGGACTCGAGGAACTGCATGAACCGCTTTTAATATTTACCCAGAAAATAAGATGCAGATGAATCATTAATGAAAATAATTGTGAGTTGAAGCCCTATTGGTGAGGAGACTCTTAAAAACACAATTCAAACTGGTTTAGGATCATCTTACTCAGAAAAACATGTATTACAAATGTATTTTCTGGCAATAACTGAGTTGTGTGGACATTTCGAGGCAACATAAAAAAGCCAATACTGACATATCAGCAGCAGTTATTTAGCAAAAAATAGCTTATTTTTACATCCTACATCCTCTTGTGTGTTGTGTTTTTGCCCTATACTGTTAAGATCTCAGGCACTTAGGAGGTAGGACCCAATTGCACGACCCGGGAGACAGAGGTAAAGTATTGGTAAGATACTTTATTTTTCCAAGATATAGCAAAAATGAACAACAAAAAATGGTCACTATCAAATCTCTAGCTGAGATGACAAAAATGAGAACAAAAGGAAAAATGCTCACGTAGTGAGGATCAAACTTATCAAGAACACAAAAGAGCATAGACCTGACTGTGGCAAGAGACAAGAGCAAAGCACTGACCATGACAAGAGACAAAAACAAACTGACACTGAACACTGGGAGACAGGGGAATTTAAACACATGACAATAAGACACAGGTGGGAACAATCAGGGGCGGGACGGACGCTGATGAGCACGGGAGACACAGAAGGGGTGACAGGTGAAAACAATCAGGCAATTAGACACACCAGGGAAACTAACGACAGACAGGAAAACACGGGGAGAAAGACCAGACAATACACAGGGAGGAAAACATGACAAGGAGAACAGAAAAAACACCCACTACCGGACACACAAAACTAAAAACGTGACACAACACAAGAGTCGTAACATATACTACAAAACAAATGTCCCATTGAGAGAAAATAAGGTACAGATGACCTGCATATATGGAAACTGTACTCACACCATACAGGAGGACAATGGTTGGACATGTAATCAGGTCTGTGGGCCTCTGTCCTTATTTCCCTGTTTTGTCTCGGCCACAGTCAGACAGACCGGATCCTTCTTTGGCTTGTTTTATAATCACATTAGCCCGTTGTCATTTCCCCTCCTGTCTGCATCACATCTCACTGCAGCTGATTTAAAGCCCTGCCGTCGAGGAGAGGAGGAAGCAGGAGATGGTGCAAGAGGAAAACAGCTTTAATGTTTTGGTTTCCTGCAGTAAATGTGACAGTTTGAGGCTGAGTGGTCAGTTTCCTCCTTTGTGAGTTTGTGAGTTTCTGAAATTTTGTTTGCTCAGACAAGTTGTTTTTAGCATTTCTAATTAATTCCAATACGCCTGTAGAACGGATTTATTGGAGAAATCATATTTTGCAAGTGATTATGCAGATTTGGAAGAGTGATAGTGGAAAGGAGTTCAAGGAAGTATTAGATCAACACAAAAACTGCAGTGAGTGTGTGTGCATTCAAGACCAACAAAAACAACCAATGATTGGATTTTTTAGTCGATGAGAAGATTTCCAGACTTCTCACTTGATTTACTATCTCAGTAAACTCTTTCCTGAAAAGGTTTTGATCTCAATCTCTAGTTTCAAGTCTTCTTCAACCTAGCATGATGTTTATTTAGTCAATTATGGTCATATTTGGAGTAAAATAGAAGATAAAGCAGGGTGTGCTTTAAGGCGGGACTACTTTTTGATTGACAGGTTGCTAACACTGCATTGTCTGTGATTCCTTTTAAAAAGATGTTCAGTTCATGAGAGTTAACTGTAGCATTATGATCTCCTACACACCATCATGTTCAACACTCAATTCCACTTCCTCCTTTCCTGTAACTTCTGGTTGCAAAAAAAAAGATATCAATGGTTAAAATGTCAAACTTGACGTCTCAAAACCAGTCGACAAACCATTTGGTGACATCACTTTTTTCACTTCTTATATTCAGTCTGTTTTAATCAAAATTGTTTGCCTCTTTTTGGTTTATTCTTGTCAAAATGAACCCTTTAAATAAAAATATGGCAAAAATAGAAAAGCAAACTGAATTAAATAAATCAAATCATGACGGTGGATGTGTTTGCACAATAACTTTGACCTGCACACATACATGTAAATATATTTAACAATCCGGACTCAGATATGTATATATTTTCCTTTTAATTAATTTAACAACATTCTTGTTTTAAAAGTTACTTATCTGTATATCATTTTTAAATGAAAAAAACATTGTTTTCAAAGATTCAAGATTCAAAGGTGAGCTACAGTGTAGAAATGGCAATGACATTATTCTGACCTGAGCTCCTCCAACAATGCAACATACATAATAAAATACAAAGATACAAAATGTTTTTAATTGTATCTTTAATTGAATTGATCTTGTGTGAATCTGTACTGTAATTTCGCTCTCACTGTGTTGATGCTAAAACTCCTGAATTTCCCCACGGGGATAAAGGTCCATCTTATCTTATCTTCTCCCCACAGACCACTACGTTGTCATCAACCTGCGTCAGGATGGGAAGGTTATCGGTACGAAGGAGACCAAAGGGGCGAGCGGTTCGAATCCCGTCTGGAACGCTCCCTTCCTGTTCGACCTGCCGCCTGGAGACATCTCCCAGCTGGTGCTCGAGTTCATCATCATGCAGGTATTTCAAATTTCAAGGCTTTATTGTCCTTTGCACAGCAGCTACAGTGTAGATATGGCAATGAAACGCTTTAGTCACAGGCTCCTCCAACAGAGCAACATGAATATATATAGGACATAAAACAAATAAAACAGATAAAATAGTGCAATAGAATGTTTCGAGATGGGCAAGTAAATACAAATAAAATAGAAATAGTGCAAGAAGAGTCCATCCACAAGTAAATGGAATGATATATTAGATAAATTATTTGCAAAATGAAAACAGATTAATGTTTATGGATGTTCTTTAAATAGTTCAGGTGTTTGGTACGAGATTATTTAGCAAGTAATTACATAATAAACACTGACCTTCAGTTTTAGGTTACACAGTTCACCCTTAAATACCTCATTGACTTTTTCCTGTTTATCTATATATATGTTGTAGTGTGAGTCGCCCAGTGACGATAAACTGTAGAGATGTCTGCCTTCTGTCATATACGATGGAGGTAAATTTAACAACATTCGTAACTCAACAAACACTATGGACGAAACGTTATGGAAATGCACTTTTGAAGAAGTCATGACCCATTTACTCAACAGACTTCCATACGAGACATTTAATGTAGGAACTGTTTTCTTTCTAATGAAATACACCCGATAACAGTATGATTGTGTGGAAGGAAGCGTTCATACAGTACACTCATGGACAAGTGTAAATGCAGAATTCCTTCTGTGTTGTAAAAGGGTAGAAAGAAATAGTTCCTACTTGAAACTAGACAAACAAAGATATGTAGATTATTATGAGTTATGGGTTAAGACCAGGGCTGCCAACACTCACGCATTGAGCGTGAGAGTCATGCAATCAACCCATATCTCACGCCACACTTGCCTTTCCTCACGCTAAGTTTTCATCCAAAATAAATGTATATAAAAATAAAGTGAAGGAACAGCAAACCGAGCGGTCCACGAAATGAGACGGTGTTCTGGCTTTGTTCAGTAAAGTTGGAGCGATATTGGGAGATTCTGATTTCACGGATCAATAACTCATGAACAAAACGTTATTCAGACACAAATGACGTCTCCTAAGTACCGTGGTAAGGTTGACAACGAACTACAATCACATTTTGATCCAAAAAAAAGCACCTTCCTCCGAGCTGGACACATTACATTGGTCTCTATCCGCAGCCGGAGAAGAAACGAGTGTTCAGGGACCGTCTGCAAAGTGCAACTCCGAAAAAAGAGAATACAATAATATTCAATCACTATTATACAGCTTATTACTACCAAACTCACTACACACATCAATAGTCTCCTGGTGGTCATACTACAGCAGAGAGTTTGGAAGAATATGCCTTTGAATAATTTTGGGGAATATTTATAATGTAAAATCTTCAATAAATATGGCATCATCTTCAATAACTTATATATATATTTCTACCAAACTCACTATTTGCATTGTTGCTGTTAGCATCTGGTTAGCTAGCTGCGCTAACGGATATTAGAAGCTGTTTCTCAAACAATGAGAGGGAGAGCTCTGTCCTGTCAGACTGAGAGAGATAACTACAGCTCAGTGAGGTAAGGGACTCTCTGTTTAGATAGTTAACTTTAGTCTAGTTATCTCAGTTGGTCTCAAACGTTTTGGTCACCATTTATGAGAATAAATGAAAAACAGTTATGAAATACTATATGACAGTAAAACAAGAATACAGTTTAAAAGGTGAGTGATTTGTAGAATATCGATAAAGAAAAAGAAAATCTGTGTACAGTTGTGTTTCATCTGGATGTTGAGAGATGTATCCATAGATCTCTTAATGTTGCTCTCAAAGTGCACCAGGTTGATGCATTTAACTTCAATATTTAAAAAATAATCTTCCCGGGGGAGCATGCGCGGTACCCCCCCCCCCCCCCCCCCCCCCCACTTATAAAATAGCACTTTACCTCTGCTTACACCTATATGCCATTTTATATGCTGTCAGCTGATTATCGAGCCTTCATTGTAAGAGTCGCGGGTACACTGTGTATGTGCGTATTCCACTGTAGTGCCCGGTATATTAATGGGAAACCCTAGTTTGTAACACTGTACACATGAACGTTTCTTTTTTCGGTTCACCAAAAACAAAAACTCACTCCAAGCTGAACTCAAATGTTGGCAGCCCTTGTTAAGATTTCTGCAAAGAGACATTGTTGTTGAGCATCTTTTTGGTAGAAAAAGCAGACAGCTCTTCAATATTTCCAACTCAGCAACTTAACCCCCCCAAAAAAAGTTGATAAGTAGGAGGGCCAGTTTTGCTTTTATGTGGAAGTGACTGTTTTCAAAGGGTGAAATAAAGGGCATGAGACGTTAAAAGGGACTGCAGGCCAGATTTAAACCATATTTGTATCTGAATATCTTCATATGTTTTATTCAGTATTCTCCATGTGTCCACAGGGCCGTCTCTACACTAAGAGCAGTATTCTGGGTCGGGTGTTAATCGGCGGCGATACCTCAGAGGAGGGTCAGGGACACTGGAAGGAAATGTGCAGCCGGGGGCAAATAGAGACGGCTCGCTGGCACAACATCCAATCAGATGGGCTGCACTGAATACATCAACTCTCTGACTGAATCACCTCCCGACAGCGAAACACAGAGAGTGGGAATAACGTGCAATGGGGCGCCAAGGTATTTAATTTGAGCCCTTTAGGATCAGATGTGGATTTTGGTAGCTTTGGCAACTTTGATAGAAGCCATAATTATAATCATGCATTGAATAACTGGTCATGCTGTTTTAGAAAGAGACGGATATGCAGATACTGTATATGCAGCAGCTCTCTCCATATCAACAGTTTGCATCCCAACATTGCCTTTGTGATTATCTCCACTGTGACTTCTTAAAAACGGTATAAATGTACAACTGTGTCGTTCTGGTTGAATGCAACTTGTGCTGATGTGGTTGTTGTAATGTATGTAGTGGGGTAGAACAATAATGATAGATCTTAATGTCAATAAATTGTCTTTATTTCACATCATTAACCCAAATCTGTGAAGTAACTAAAGGTGTAAATAAATGTAGTGGAGTAAAAGTGCATGATGACCACATGAAGTAGTGTACTTGAGTAAATGTTCTCCCTCTGGAAAAGTTGTATTCATTGTGTTCGATGTTCTGCAGTTAACGGTACGCTGCACCCGGCAAAGATTTACCGCCAAATTGCTCCGGAAAAAACGAATCTAATCGTGTAACTCAAGTTCTAATAGTGTGTGTGTGTGTGTGTGTGTGTGTGTGTGTGTGTGTGTGTGTGTGTGTGTGTGTGTGTGTGTGTGTGTGTGTGTGTGTGTGTGTGTGTGTGTGTGTGTGTGTGTGTGTGTGTGTGTGTGTGTGTGTGTGTGTGTGTGTGTGTGTGTGTGTGTGTGTGTGTGTGTGTGTGTGTGTGTGTGTGTGTGTGTGTGTGTGTGTGTGTGTGTGTGTGTGATGATCTCCAGTGTTCAAACATCCCCCACACTTCTCTGCAGGACGTTTCCCTGACTCACTGCTTTACGGCCCCTACACACGGCGGCGTGCGTTGCTGCTTCAACGCTTCTGCCTATTCACTTTGAATGGGGTGACGTCACGATTTGCCGAACTGCATTGTGGGAGTGAAGCGTAGCTTCTCTCGCTGCAAAAGTAGAGCAATGTTCTACTTTTGCCGCCTCGACGGAGGCGTCAGCCGATCGAATCATATGCCAGTGCAAGCTCTAGCCAATCAAACCGCGTGCTTGTGTGTCTGGGGCGGGAGATTCATGTGATTGGTTGGCAAGCGACAACGCGCGCCACCGTGTGTAGGAGCTGTAACGGTACGTCCACATGGCAGCGTGCGTTGAAGCTTGCCGGTGGGCGTGTCTGGCTCGCGACCAATAACCAATCACATTACTCTCCTGCCCCGGAGACACAAGCACGCGGTCTGATTGGCTAGCGCTTGTACTGCCATATGATTTGATTGTCTGACGCTTCCGTCGAAGCTTGAAAAGTTGAACTTTTCTCAACTTTCGAAGCGAGCAACGGAGGCAAAGCGACGGAACCACAATGCAGTTCGGCAAAGCCTGACGTCACCCCATTAAAAGTGAATGGGAAGAGTCTCAGTTGAAGCAACACACGCTGCCGTGTGGACGGGCCGTTAGCGCCAGAGCTTCGCTGCGGGGAAATTGGCGCATTATTGCACTGCATTTGCGAATAAGATGAGGCCCGCTGCACTGCGTGTGTTCTGCGTATAGGAGGGGCGGCCCTGCACGGACATCAGCAGGAGAGGACTCTTTAAAGTAGAGACACTGATATACACCTGAACATCAGCAGGAGAGGACTCTTTAAAGTAGAGACACTACATACTGATATACACCTGAGCATCAGCAGGAGAGGACTCTTTAAAGTAGAGACACTACATACTGATATACACCTGAACATCAGCAGGAGAGGACTCTTTAAAGTAGAGACACTGATATACACCTGAACATCAGCAGGAGAGGACTCTTTAAAGTAGAGACACTGATATACACCTGAACATCAGCAGGAGAGGACTTTTTAAAGTAGAGACACTGATATACACCTGAACATCAGCAGGAGAGGACTCTTTAAAGTAGAGACACTGATATACACCTGAACATCAGCAGGAGAGGACTCTTTAACTGTATGTCTAGAGACAGTCACTATTCTTGCCTCACTGATAGCTGGAACTGAAACAGTTCTACTAAATCTAAAATAAACTCAATCTTCCGAGTCACCATCTCCTGTTGACTGTGGGTGACATCCCTCCGATAGTTATAAATATCCATACGATGTGCTATTCCAAATTGATTTAATTGAACTACAAGGGTGATTTTATTTTACATCACCAAGCAAATGTGATTACTGCCACCTATAAACACACACCCACACAGAATGGCTCCATCACAATGTGAAAAATGTGTAAATGTATATGTTGTGGGCCCAGATTAACACATCCTCACACTTAATTAAACTCATCATTTCCAGTCATGCTTCAGCTTATCTCTTCTCTTATAAATAACGTACAGCTCCTCTCCTCTCTGTCTTTTTTCTACAAACTGAGGTTCAAGAAAATATCCAGATTTACTTTCCAGTGTCCTGAGCAAAGCTAAGATTAATTTATATGCAATTATTATTTATTTTTGATCAATACAAATATATATATGTACAGTATATATATATATATATATATATACAGTATATATATATATATTTTGTGGTACAATACAAAGACGTAGACGTATACAAAACATAGCGAAAAACCACAAATTGTTTATTTGAGTGGGTTATATGACTTTATTTGTTTATTTATTTATTTTTACACTCACTGAACTTTAAATATGTAGCCTTTAAGATGAATACATACAAGCAATGCAAACAGTAGAAATAAAGTCCATTAATAACAACTTGTTCCCAATACCTATAGGGGTTCGTCTAACTTCACAATTCTTACTTTGACAAAATGTTTTCCCAAGATGCTTCTGTGCAGCTTGGGGTTAAACCCTTCATACATGAAAGCAGAGAATAGTGCACATCCTGTTGAGTGTGAAGGATCTGAAAGAAATGTCCTGGCATGATTTTGTAAAGCGTTTTCTGCAGACATGCTTCTCTTTCTTTAACCCTCTGACGGGGAGGCTGAGAAAAGGAGATTTTGTGATTCTTCTGTGTAGCAAAAGTAAAAGTAGTCATTTTGCAGATTGGTCCATTTCAGAATAATATGATATGTTTTATAATGATTGATCATGAAAGTGTTCTCAAAGCTGGTAACGGTGCAGCTAGTTTGAATGACTTTGTATACTGCAGGGTAGCTGGTGGATTTACTCCAGGTGGAACTAAAGTCTGATTTAACACTTGGTTATATTTCACATCATTCATCCACATCTGAGAAGTGTGTGTGTGTGTGTGTGTGTGTGTGTGTGTGTGTGTGTGTGTGTGTGTGTGTGTGTGTGTGTGTGTGTGTGTGTGTGTGTGTGTGTGTGTGTGTGTGTGTGTGTGTGTGTGTGTGTGTGTGTGTGTGTGTGTGTGTGTGTGTGTGTGTGTGTGTGTGTGTGATGTCACTAATGATGTAGCGGCTAATGATCTCCAGTGTTCAAACATCCTCCACACTTCACTTCACTGCAGGACGTTTCCCTGACTCACTGCTTTAGTGTCTGACATTTACTTCCTGTCACTGCACCGGCTTCACCCTCAGGAGACGGCCTCCATGTTTTTGGGGGGAGAAAGTGCATCCTCCACTATACTACGCTAAATTGGACGGTGACGCGTGACTATACATGCTCAAACAAACTGCCTTCAAGTGAAGCAATGAGAGAGGGATTAAACATGTGTCTTTAAGAAAAGCAGCAAACAGTCCAACCTTTGTTACCAGATAAAAATGGTGTTGTAATCTGAAACATTTCCCTGATTATGATAACATGCCTTTTTAATAATAAACAAATGCCTCCTTTCTCTCAAACTTAAAAAAAAGTCATATTAGGGTAAAGAGCGTACAGAAAAGTGAATAAAGTATGTTTAAAACATTAAAATCCCAATTTTTTAAACACTACATTTATGAAAGAATAAATGTCCTTATACTTATTAAAGTATATTTACTATTACCAATTACAAGCATGACTAGATTGGCCCTTTTGACAGTGGAAAGAAACACTATAAAATGTTTAGCATCAATTGTCGCCCTCTTGAGGATCTTTTAGGTAAAGCAGTTGATGACTGAAACTGAAAATGACAGATATCTTCAGAGTGCCTTTTTGGAGATCCAGTTGAAAGTGAGGGATAAAATTTCCAGAAAGATTCAACATTCAAAGACTCCAATGTCATATGCACGGTGTAGTTATGGCAATGCAAATCAAAGTTAAAGTTAAACAAATGTTTTTTTTCTCCCCACCAGCAGTTCTTAACAATGGTGTAAAGTAACTGAGTACATTTACTTGAGTAGTGTACTTAAGTGCATTTCTTAGGTACTTTACTTGAGCAATTTTTTTGCTACTGTGTACTTTTACTACACTACAGTTCAGAGGTAAAGGATGTACTTTGACTCCACTACATGTCTGTTATACCTTTAGTTACTTTACAGATTTGGATGAATGATGTGTCTTAAAGTCTTAAATCAGACTTTAGTTCCACCTGGAGTAAATTCACCAGCTACCCTGCAGTATACAAAGTCATTCAAACTAGCTGCACCTTTACCAGCTTTGAGAACACTCTAATGATCAATCATTATTTATTTGTGCTGTTGTATTTGTTGTAAAGTGTTTTTATTGTAAAGTGTTTTAATTGTATGTACAGCACTTTGGCTCGACCAACATTTTTTTTTTTAAATGTGCTATATAAATAAAACTTGATTTGATTTGATTATAATCAAAACATATAAATATAAAAATAAAATGTATGATCACAAACAAAAACGTGTTTCCCAACTTTTAAAATCCGTCATCATACCAGTCCCATGTTTATTATTATTATTTATTTTAATACCGTTAGTGGCCCTTTCTCATTTCTCTAACTCCCCTCCTCGACTCCTATCCTCGATACCTAGTCCCGCCCACAGGAGATGCGAGCGGAGGAGCCGAGGAGGGGAACCGAGGAGAGAGGAGGGGAAGCAGCAGGCGGTTAGAGAAATGAGAACTCCTCTCCTCTGAGCGGTCATTTTAAAGAGACGTCCATTAATGATGACAGGAGGCACAGCAGCACTCTGTCTGGTGGACAGATGTGTTCATGACGACTTACATATTTACTTTAAATTCATTCACAGTAAGGTATAATGAGAGAATAACAGGCTACAGATGCGGACACACACACACACACACACACACACACACACACACACACACACACACACACACACACACACACACACACACACACACACATACACACACACACTCATATGTATATATTTATATATAATTGTTAATATATACAATTTCAGAATCAAACAGAGCACTCGCATAATAACCGATAATAACGTAACACTATCAGAGACTGGATATATCCCCCCCCTGTTCCCGGAAATGCATCCACGAAGGAGTCGTGGAGGACCCATCAGTGTATCCTCGGTTATAGCTCCTCCAGAGAGCCTCCTCGACGCTCGATCCTCGGTCCTCGAAGTGCATTTAGAGAAATGAGATGTCCTTCAACATGGCGCGCTGAAATTCCTTTCCGGGTCACTACCGGATTTGAGGATGTTTAAAACCAACCTCGTCTCCGCGTGTCGTTTGATAAGCTGGGTAAATTCGTAAAAAGGAAGGGATTAAGAAACACCAGAATGCAAGTTAAACAATAATCTTGTTTTAATGACACAAAGTAACAATACAAATACAAAGGAAGTACTTCCTGCTCTTTCTCCTGTCTTACTCTCTGGTCAGCCTGAAGAAAAAGAGAGCGAACCAAAGGAAAAAACAGGCTTTCATACTAAAAACACAGGAGGAGGTGTGTGCGTGCTTTCCCCCAGAGGTCATCTTATTGGGAGAGACCAACACATGGCCTGTCGCACCCAATCAGTGCGACACAGCAGTAGAAACCCGGAAACAAAAAGTCTCTTTCAGTTTGACGAAAACCAGATACCTTTTGGTGTCTGGAACGAACCTGCTCTAAATAACAAGTTTCCTTATCTTATTTCACATCTTGCAGCCAGCACACACACATCCCCTTTATGGCTCTTTGTCTCTGTGGCCATCTTCCCCCCCTCAGGTTACCACACACAAGTTAAAAATATGTTTTAAGATATAGTTGTTATAGTTGGCTAAATATACGTAATACATGTAAATTACCTTCATATCAATAATAACGAGGAACACATTACCTATGCTCTTAAGCAGTATTAGAGATGCTTTTCAAATAGTCAAACTTCACACAGGCCCAGTATAGAGAACACACTCATTTGTCCTACAGCCTTTCCATTTGTTTGAGCTATTGCTCACATCTTTACTTCAAATAAAAGGTTTCACATTGCATATTTCCAGCTTCCTTTACACATACTGTTATTATTAATACAAAGTAATTAACCACACACATCTATTGAAAACAAGTAGATTTCCCTGATAATTGACATGCTGAAAATCTTAAGAAGAATGTCCCCTCCCCCAGCTCTCTCGTCCCTATCACAAAAGCTGCTTCCATTTCATACAGAGTAATAAAACATGTTTAAGCTAATTTCTCCACAATGTTTGTAGCCATTTAGTACCCACACATGAAAGAATAAAAACAGAGGTATAGTTGAACAGTAATCATGTAGCACATATATTTACTGCAATGAAAACACACACACATTTGCCCCAAGCATGTGTAACGCACCCCCTTCTTTTATGATGGAAACATTCCAGAGTTTTGGAGCTATCCCCAAATAAGGATGTCCCCTGCTCACATCCCTCTCTAAACACAAAGACTTCACCTCATTATATTGGGGAGGAAAAATGTAATTTTTCCCTTCAAATTTAACACACATGAATATATATAAGGTGACATTAAAATGAATATACCAGATTGAACTTTCCTGCTATAACACGTTACTTTAATACTTCAAATAATTCAAATAATACTTCAGGGGGCAGTGACATTAGTTTTTAAATAACACCTGAACTCCCATGATGCATTGCAGTAGTCCGTTGCTATTTTCCGGTCCTCAGAAGCTAGATGTTGCTGACCAGGCTCTTGGAAAGGATCCGGAGGACACGTGCTGAGACTGAGTTGACGGAGATAGGAGTGAACGTTGAAGTGAGTGCGAGATTGAGAGCAGCTGGTGGAATGGCTTCTTTGAGTCCTGGAGAGGAGGATATGGAAAGTGCATCTGAAGGAGGATGGAATGAAGTAAGGAAAAAGACTTCAAGAAAGAAGATAGACATGTCAAGTGACAGTCTTAGTGAATCTGATTCACAGAATGAATTGAAGAGAGTAAAGAAAAGGATTGAGAATGAAGAGTGGAAAGTGATTGTGGAGTTTGGTGAGCAATCCGCAGCTAAGCTACATCCAGTGGCCCTGACTAAAGCAATTCACAAAGAAATTGGATCGATAAAACAAGCAAGATTTCTGAGCAAAGGACGGATGTTGGTTGAGTTGATTAATGCAAGACAACAGGAAAAGTTACTGAAAATGAAGACCCTGAATGAAGTTCGAATTAAATGCCATGTTCCTGGAGCAAATCGGAAAATACTTAGTTATAGTGATAGTTAGTTATCAGTGGAGTTCCCATAGAAATAGGCATAGAAGAACTCAAGAAGGAAATTAAAGGGGGGAAAGTGACTGTAGTAAAGCGTCTTCCTACTAGGTATCAAGGTAAGATAGTGGATAGTTTGTCTGTTCTTCTTCAGTTTGAAGAAACAATGCAACAGAAGATAATGATCGGTTGCATGAGCTTTCCAGTAAGAGAATTCATCCCTAAACTTCTGCGGTGCTTTAAATGCCAAAGGTTTGGGCATGTGGCAGACAAGTGCAAAGCAACTAAGCCCAGGTGTCTGGGAGGTAATGTAGATAATTGGATTATGGATTTTTTGTTTGGCCGTGCCATCAGAGTCCGAGTTGGCAAGTCATATTCTCGTAGGCATGAAGTTGAAAATGGAACCCCGCAGGGGAGTGTCATCAGTCCTCTTTTATTTTCTATCATGATCAATGATATATATACACAAGTAGGATCTGATATTGGTAAGTCACTTTTTGCAGATGATGGAGCTATTTGGAAAAGGGGCAGAAATGTAAAATATATTGTAGCTAAGATTCAGGAAGCCATTACGGAAATTGAAAGCTGGTCTCTGACATGGGGGTTTAGATTGTCGGTGGAAAAAACTGAAACTTTATTTTTTACGAGGAAAAGGATAGGTGAGGAGGTTAGGTTAAAACTTTATGGACAAGATCTAAAGAAAGTGAAGACATTTACATTTCTGGGAATATGGTTGGACGAGAGAGTCACATGGAGAACTCACATTGATAAAGTAGTAGATAAATGTAAAAGGGTTTTAAATGTTATGAGGTGCTTGGCAGGCACTAAGTGGGGGGCTGATAAAGCTGCTTTGAGGAACGTATACACAGCCTTAATAAGATCAGCCATAGAATACGGACTAATAGTGTATGGGTCAGCTGCATATTCTTCTCTTCAAAAATGAGATAGAGTCCAGGCACAAGCACTAAGGATATGCTGTGGGGCAGTAAGATCTACACCAGTGTCGGCACTTCAGGTAGAGGTCGGAGAAGTACCTATTTCTTTGAGGAGAAAGCAGTTAATTGTTCATTACTGGGCAAATCTACAGGGTCATAATGATACTCACCCTACTAAACAAACTGTACAAACAAGTTGGGAAAGTAACAAAATAAAAAAAGAAAGTTTTTGTTTTTGTGTTTCGGAAATATGTAAGGAATTCAAAGTTAAAGAATGGAATATTAGTCCGATGGTGTTGTTATCAGCTGTTCCACCATGGTTGCTACCTCAACCTATAGTAGATTTATCACTATTGAAACGGGTACATTCAATGAAAAACAAATTCAATGTACAGGCTTATGTGAACACTGTTCTACATTAACAATATGGGCACTTTATAAAAATATTTACTGATGGATCCAAAAATCCAGAAAATTGTCTAACTAGTTGTGCATTTTATGTTCCTGAGTTAAAAGTCAAAGTGGGAAAGCGTACAAGTGATCACATTGCAGTATATACAGTAGAGATGATGGCTATCTCTCTAGCACTTCAGTGGGTAGAGGAAATACAGCCAATGCGAGTGGTCATTTGCTCTGACTCCAGTGCAGCTCTGGAGAGTATAAACAACTTCTCTTCAGAATGTCGTCAGGATATTTTACATGAAATTTTACAAAGCATGTTTAGGTTAGTTCATCTGGGAATTGTTGTTCAATTTGTGTGGATTCCAGCGCATGTGGGTATTAGAGGGAATGAAGTAGTGGATCAACTGGCAAAATGTGGTTTGAAAGCAAACCAGATTGATATTATGGTACCCATCAGTAGAGCAGAAGTCAAATCTTTTACAAAAGTGGTTATCAAGCAACAATGGCAAAAACTATGGGACAGTAACACCAAAGGAACATTTATATCAGATACAAAGGGAAGTAGGAACAGGAAGCACTTGGGGGAGTAGTAGAAGAGAACAGAGCAGTAACAGCAGGATAAAATTGGGACACTCTGGACTAAACTCATCACTGCATCTGATTGGAAAACATCCAAATGGCAATTGTGATAGTTGCCAACAACCAGAGACAATACATCATGTATTTTTTAGCTGCCCGGATTATAACAGACAAAGATTCATTCTGAAAACTGCACTGGAACAACTCAACATCAAGGACATGGATTTCAAGGCAATATATGAAACTAAATCAAGAAATGAAGCAAACAAGCTGATCTTCAAATTCCTCAAAAGCACTGGTCTGAGGACAAGGATTTAGTATGAACATGTAATAACTCAACAGTAGGTGGCGATATATGCTCCAAGTGGAAGTGATTCGCCATTTAAGAAAAGAAGAAGAAGAAGAAGAAGAAGCTAGATGTTGCTAACAGTCGTTGACGCAGATTTTATACCGAATGTAATGTGTTTAAGAGACTTTTAAAACACATACAAAGACTTAGATTATCCTTGGAGGGTGATTTATCCGTGCCTTTATCCGTTAAACCGTGTTTTTGTTGCCTCCCGTTCTTTGTTCGTAGCTTTTTATACCACGTGGCTGATCGGTAAACATAAGTAAAGGCATTCAAGGGAGATTAGTGTGTTTAACGGCAGTGTTTTATCAAGGAGAAGAAAGACTGAAGAACCAGGACGAAGAGGAGAGAGAGAGGTAACATATTTCTGTGTGTGTGCGTGTGTTTTTGTGTGAGAGAAGGTACAGCTTTCTGTTTTTGTTTTGTTTTTGTTTTTGTTTTGTTTGTCGACCTGACTCATAATGTAAAGCGTCTTTGGGTCTAGAAAAGCGCTATATAAATCCCATTTATTATTATTATTACAGCTAGTTTGAATGACTTTGTATACTGCAGGGTAGCTTCTGAATTTACTCCATGTGGAACTAAAGTCTGATTTAAGAGTTGATTATATTTCACATCATGCATCCAAATCTTTAAAATAGTCTAGATTAACACCAAAAACATTTAGTAAGTAAATAATTGTAATGGAGTAAAAGTACAGAGTAGCATTACATGGAAATACTCAAGTAAAATACAAGTACCTCTAAACAGTACAGTACTTGAGTAAATGTACTTAGTTACTTCTCGCCTCTGCTATTAACCTAAGACTTAGCTGTAGATTTGTTTTGTTGTGTCTGTTGGTTGTATTGAGTTGTCTTGTTTTGTGTCAGCTGTAGTTGTGTTGATTATTTCAGAGACACAGCCGGAGAAGGAGCACTGAGAGCAGCATGGAGGAGAACAAAATGAACCCTGGAGCTCAGGTCAGTGTGCACTTCCTCACAATATATTCCTAACACTGTTATCCCCAAATGAAAGATCACAACCGGTTTAGAAAATACAATATTAATGCACAATATGGTTAGATATAGGTTAGAACGTTACTGTAGTTAGAACGTTGTTGTATAGCAGAGGTTGGGAGTAAGTCATACATCACATTGCAATTAGCTGACGCTTTTATCCAAAGCGACTTACAATAAGTGCGTTCGACCAACAAAGTACAAACTTGAAGAAAACAGAGTCATATAAGTACATCAGGTTTCATAGAGCTAAAACATTTCAAGTGCTACTCAACTGGCTTTAGATAAGCCAGTCCTTTATTAGTCTATAAGTGCTTTGTTAATAGTTCTATCGCTCGAAGTGGAGTCTAAAGAGATGAGTTTTCAGTCTGAAGAAGATGTGTAAGCTTTCTGCTGTCCTGATTTCAATGGGGAGCTCATTCCACCATTTTGGAGCCAGGATAGCAAACCCACGTGTTTTTGCTGATGGGAACTTGGGTCCCCCTCGAAGTGCGGGTGTAGTGAGCCGTTTGGCTGTTGCAGAGCAAAGTGCACGTGCTGGGGTGTACGGTTTAACCATGTCCTGGATGTAGGAAGGACCAGATCCATTCGCAGCATGGTACGCAAGTACCAGTGTCTTGAAGTGGATTCTAGCAGTTACCGGAAAGTCAAGTCTTAACCTACAAGTCTCAAGAAAGTCCCAAGTTACTGTGGTGAGAGTCAAGCAAGTCAAGTCATACAAAATTCTGATGAATAACCCCATTTTCCGCATTTAAATCAGTTCAAAGACGGTGTTTATGAAAAATTTAGTTTTATTTTCACATTAACAACAATGGAGAATGGGGCAAGAATCAGGTCTTGTACTTGAGTAAAAGTAAAACTGTTTTAACTTTAGATTTGTTGGAATTAGTCTTTTAAGGACACAATAGAAACATCTATAGTCAATTAATCACTGAAAATGAACTATTACCCATTTTTTAGGAACCCCAAATACAGCCCTACATTATTATTTCTCTGATGTGGAAACGGGTGAAAACTTTTAGATTGAAAAGTTGATGTTTTAGATTTAAACTGTATAGGTCTTTAAGGGGGCGTTCACACCTAATAGTCCGTTTTCTGGTGCGCACCGGACGACAGTTTGTTACATTGTTTCATTTTTCAGAAAGTTCGGTTTGCGTTCACACGGGCAAAACTGAAACAGACTATAAACTTTAAACATAAGTCATGTGCTCGGAAATGCTGTTCAACCATTGGTCAGACATTAAGGGGGTAAAAACGCAAATCCCAGCAATTTCTACCGGAGCCTCCGCCATGGAGCATCGGCACTTTCGGCAGGTTATTCTCATGCTGCTGTTAATCTGGAGATCAACAGACACTAGCGCAGACACTAGCGCATATGATTATATAATCAGACAACGTCCGTTAAAAAACATTATAACACATATAATGAGACGCTCTGCAGTAAGGAGGGCGTTTCACCGACGACAGGTGTTCTTACTTTTATGTAGCCTAGCTGACGGAGAAGAACACGACACTGTTCAACACTTCATTCTGCTTCACTCTTTAACTAAACAACCACGGATGTCTTGAAAGACTCTTTCGCTAAAGAGTTTTGAAGATACCGGCGTTCTTGTGACACGTAAATACTACGCTTCCTATGTTTTGGTGCGGACTGCGTTCACACCAACAATGAACACATGAAATATTTCACATCAAAAGAAACAACAATGTTTTAACAAATGGTATTAAATAATGTGATGACAGAACTGTAAACAGAAGAGCTGAAACTTTAACAAAATAAATAACTCAGTTACCTCTAATCATTAGCCCATGTTTGTATAATTGAGTTAACTCCGTGTGTTGCTGCTAGCATAATACCTGACGTGGAAACGTTACTCGTGGATGGGGCTACAGAGCTACTAGAAAGACGGTTGAAAATGATGCATTTCTCCGTCTAAATGTGGTGCACTTTTGCTAAATGTTTAAACAAATTGCTCATGCGCCTTTACATGCTAAACTCTTATTGCACTTTTGGTAACGAGCATTGTCCACATCAAGACGGGTAAAGTTTAACCACACCTCGGAGCGCGTTCTCTCCGCCATCTCCTCCGTGTGTGTGTGTTGCTGCATGTAGCAGCTGTGTGTGTGTGTAAACTGCCCCGCTCCCTCACAAGCAGGCGGGGGAGAGAGATCTCTCGCCTGGGTTGGAAAGATCGAAAATACTAAAAAATACGCATTTTGCACGCTTTTTGCGTATTAGAAACAGAGTTGGCGACACTAAAACTGCAATATAATGTTTGTGTAGCAATAATACATATATTTTTTACATGTCTCCAGTAGCCTACCGATAAAAAGACCGTTAACGTCGGAGCTTAACGGTACCACGGTATTGAATCATTCAGCCCCGGGGCCCGTTTAATACTGGTGCTCGGTACCCATCCCTAGCCACGACTCGAAGTCCAGGACTCAAATCCAGTGCTCAGGATAGAGGATCCAGGACACACGACCACAGCAACAGAATTAGCCTCGACTCAGGATCCCGGCGTATATATGGACACAAAAAAGAGATTTGAGGGAAACTGGGTTCATCGGAACATGAGGTTAAGAGGTCTCGGATTGTGTTCACACCGACCCAAATGAACCGCACCAAGCGGGTAAACGCACCAGGGTTCGATTCAACCGGACTATACAAGGCAGGTGTGAACGCACCCTAAGTGTTTTGACTATAGGAAGATTGCTTAACATTTAGATTGAATAAGGACACAAATATAATTATTCTATAGTTAAAATATATAAAATAAACAATTTCCATTCAATTTTTCAAGGGACTCCTGTTATGTCAAGTCTTATGCCTAGTCACATGGTAGGCTATACCAGGTCTGTTGAGTTAAGTTTCCAGATTTAGAGAGGCCCATGGGCTCTTTGCTTATTATTAATAGATGTATTCATTTTAAAGTGAGCTGACACAGAGTGTAGAGGAAGTGCAAAGAGGCGCTGTTTAGATAATACAGTTAAGCAGTGGCGGCCGGCCCATAGGGGTGCTAGGGAGCGCCGCCGCCCCTCTTCTCACATGTTTGATTGTCATTAAAAATAAATAAAAAAATATTTTTATTTTTAATGAACAAGGTAAATATGATATAGTTGGTCACATGTTTCCTGCCTGGCCGCAGCGTGTATCATTACCCTCTCTCGTCCGGGGGGTAACAAAGGAGCCCTCAGCCAGAGCAGCAGCAGCCAACAAGCTGACTGTTGCTATCTGTAAACTATGCCCCCGAACATAATTTCAGCCAATCAGCGTCGTCAGATCTGATGCTCAAAGGGCGCCTGGTCAGCGCCCTGGCCTGTGTGTCTGTGAGTTGTTTGGACTCGTATCCAAGGTGACGCTACAGTCAGTAGTTGTCGAGGGTGGCTGCGTCTGCAGGTGGAGACTCCGGTGCTAGTGGATCGCCGGAGCTGTAGATTAATATTTATATGCTTATTGTAGTTGTAAGGGCAATGCCTGTAGCTCCATGGAGCATATGTGTGGGCTGGACCTGTATTTTATAGGAAAGGAGTGAGCAAAGGGTCGAGTTGTCGATTCTTGTTCAGTTTTCATCTTCCTCACCCTCTCAGACTTTGCGTTGCGCGCGCTGCTAAAGAGACGCGCTACCATGGAAACCAAACAATAGTGTAGCTGTATTAAAGTCAGAGTGGAAACAGTCGTGTGTAAATCTGATTTGTCAGAAATCGGGAGAAATGTGGGAGAAATATGATCCCGGGAGGAAATCAGGAGACACACACACACACACACACACACACACACACACACACACGATTCATAGCTAACCACACTGAGGATTATGGATTACTCATATTTTTATATACATGGGATGTCACTATGATAATGTGAAAGTTTGATTGAGTTAGCATGAACCTATATACACATTTTATGAACAAATAACAGGTGTATCCATAGGCTTTTTTTCCTAATTTCTCAAGTTCTGTCAACAGTGACACAGTAGGCACAACAAAACATTTAAAAGCTTAAATAATGTACATGGGATTTCATTATGATAAGGCAAAAGTGTTATTATAAATATAATACAAATATATATATATATACACATTATGTACAAAAATCTGTTTTTTCTGTCTTTATCTGTGCCACGCTTCAAAGCAGTTTCTGTCAACTACGACACAGAGGGCAACATCACAGGCTCCTCCTCCATGTCAAAAAACAAGCTGATAGCTTGACTCACGTTCAGAGTTCTCTTCATCATAGTTAAATCTTCAAAACTCTAAATCTATCTAACTATATCTAAATTCTCAATCTTTGTCTGTCACTTTACTTCAATCGCAGTCTACCGCCGTTTCTCTTCGTCTCCCGCCGCCTGTCTTCGTATATCTTCGTCTCTCTCCATTTCGCGCTGCCTCTCTTTGGTTCCCGCCGTCCCTCTTCGTCTCTTTTCGTCTTGCTTCGTATCACTCCGTTTACCTGATTACCTCACCCCCTCCCTGGTAAATACATCCTGTTGAGCAGGATCTACAGTTTCCAGTCTTTTCCGTTTCCTAAAATGATCAAATACGGCGAAGATATTCAAATATGTGCTAACATTTTTCATACTTTTGAAATGTATTAACTTTATATCATCGTATCACCGTGTTTACTCGGTCTTTTTGCATGAAACAAAGACTGGGATATAGTTTCAAGCCAGTACTTTCGACAGAAACACACAGCAATGTTGTCCGGGCTGTTGTTTTTATGCGGCACCGGCTTCAACAGGTCATGTGATCTGATCACGCCGGCGTGACGGTCGACTCCAAAGGGTTAACATCACCAGAAGTCATAATTTAAGGGGTCATTTATCAAAAATGTCTTCCGGGGGAGGATCCCCCCGGACCGCCCTAGTATGGTTTGGTCACCATTTTCCATAGCCCCACCAAAAATATTTTCCACCAGCCGTCACTGCAGTTAAGGACGGACGGACGGACGGACAACTTCTCACTTCCAAAAAGAAGAAAAGATCTAGATCGTAAAATAATTAAACAAGCGAGTGCCTGTTTTTCCTGGCCAAGCACAGGTTCTTTGAACACAACACGAGCGTAACGTGTCTTCACGTGGTTATGTCTCGTCTGAAAGGAGTTCGCCGCTCCAGCTCTTCAAATATTGCAGTACCCATAAGGAGCCGTACACATGCCGCAGTGTTTGCGTGGCTGTGTCTTTAGTTGTAGGCACAGTGGTGATCTGTTGTTATTAGCATCTGGTTAGCTAGCTATCCTAACGAATTTAAAGAGCTTTTCTACAACCAGGTGGAAGAAAGCTCTCTCCTGAGAGTCTCAAATAACCTCAGCGAGGTTAAGGCACACCTTGATATGATCATTATAGTTATTAATGAGACATTAGAGACTAAATGAAAAACAGGCAGGACTCGACATTATAAATGGCCCGCTGGCCTGGAAGCACTATTTAGACTCCCCGGGCCAGCATAACGTACTTTCCACTTGCCCGCTTGGGCCACTAAAAATATTGTTTAAAAAACAATGTGGTATTGGTATTTTGACTAGCAATTTTGTTAAATTGTTTCGTTTATTAACGCTACAACATAGCGTTTAGTGAGGCGGTTGTCGTTGTTGGGTGAAAAGCAAACAGCTTTTTGCTGCGGAGCGCAGCGCGAGCAGGCTCCCGTAAGCGGAGCGCAGCGCGAGCAGGCTCCCGTGAGCGGGAGCGCAGCGCGAGCAGGCTCCCGTGAGCGGGAGCGCAGCGCGAGCAGGCTCCCGTGAGCGGGAGCGCAGCGCGAGCAGGCTCCCGTGAGCGGGAGCGCAGCGCGAGCAGGCTCCCGTGAGCGGGAGCGCAGCGCGAGCAGGCTCCCGTGAGCGGGAGCGCAGCGCGAGCAGGCTCCCGTGAGCGGGAGCGCAGCGCGAGCAGGCTCCCGTGAGCGGGAGCGCAGCGCGAGCAGGCTCCCGTGAGCGGGAGCGCAGCGCGAGCAGGCTCCCGTGAGCGGGAGCGCAGCGCGAGCAGGCTCCCGTGAGCGGGAGCGCGCTCCTTCACTACAGACTATCGCGCCACCTAACCATTCACCAAAATGTTTTTAATACCAGCGGTAACCGGCCAAGCGCCCGGCAAAAAACTATCTTCAAATAAAAGAAAGTCACTGGAGGAGTTAAAGGAGAGTGACAGGGAGCATGAGAAGAAGAGGGAGAGAAAGTTTCAGCCAGCTTGATCGATGGAGTTGGCTTCTAGTGGTGCAGTGACGCGTCCTAAAACCCTTTTTATAATCTATCGATTAGATTTATGATTCGAAAATTATAAAACTAGGGTAGACATGTGGAGATTATCCGGCTGAACAAAAGTGCATTTATCAAACAGTTTTGTTTTCCACAGACCCTATTTCCAGCTATTTTCCAAAACCCTGTGGAGAAATCCCATTGCTTTTTTGTCGAGGGAACCAGCGGCTTACTTCCTGGTTTTATGACGCGTCACTGGCTGCACCTCTCAATATGATGCCAATATAAATAAGGTCTTCTGTCGGCTCTGTACATCAATGCCGACCTATGCTGACAAGTAAGTGAAGAGTAGAACATATAAAGGTATTAGCTATAGGGAAATGTCCCAGCAGTTTAGGATAATGAATGATCTAATCTCATCTATAGCCATTACATTTCTAAATCCTAATGACAGGAAGGCAGAAAGTGCATAATACAAATAATAGTACTCATAATAATAGCAGACATTTTTTTAACAATGACCACAATATCATTATTTTAATAAACCAAATATCAACAATTGAGGAAAATTAGGAAAAACTGATTATTCAAATGTTGTAGTACAAGTAGTAATGTAGTTAGTGCATAAATTACTATTGCAACAAATGTGTTAATTTTCTTCATTATTAGTTGATTTTTTTGGACGAATGCTCCGGGCCATTGGTTACAATGGTGGGGCCAGTGATAATACAATTCCACCGGCCCGGAATTAAATCATGTTCACATGGATAGGATACTAAATACACTTGCACACATCTTGTGTGAATATCTTTCTGTTTTGGTGGTCATGCCACAACCGTGCACATGCATGCATGCGCGAGTCATGGTAAGATATCTGGATTAAGAGGTTGCTTTTTCTTTGCACAGCATGAAAGAAAGGCCAAATGAATGGGCTGTGATTTTAGTTTTTTTAAGCAGAGGTTGAGTTCAATCATTTTTACGGCCCTCGGAGGATGTTGTAAAAGTTGAAAGGATAAAGGTTCCCCACCCCTGCTGTAAATAATAATAAAAACCCTTGATTTATAACTTAACATCATCGCCAAGACAATGGTAGGGGAAACACTGCACTCTGCAAAGAAACGGCTGTCTCCTGTGCGCTCCACTTCCTCCTTGGCGCACGTTAACTTTCTTGTGCGAGCAAGATACTTTCTCTTTTTGAATTTTTTCATTGCCCTTTAGGGGCTTCGTACAATACAAAAACAAATATATATATTTTTTAAAGTAAAGTACTTTTGAGTCATCCGTCTCAAGCCTAAATCAAGTCTCAAGTCATGAATGTCAAGTCTCAAGTCATGAATACCCAGTCTAAGTCAAGTCTTTTATCAATGTTAGTCAAGCAAGTCTCAAGTATGCGACTCGAGTCCCCCTCTTGTATATACTGTGGTTAGAATGTTGCTGTATTACTGTATCAAATATAATAAACACAAACAGTTAGTAAAAGTAGTATTTTAGTAACTGTATAAGTATTAAGTGAGTTTTTATTGTGTTAACTGTATATGTATTCATGCTTTTTAGATTTACTTTCTCTCTTTCTCTGTCCGTCTGTTTTAGAAACCGAAAGGAAGAGAGAGACGTCACAGCTGTCAGCAATGTGAGAAATCTTTTACAACATCTGGAACTTTAAAGCGCCACCTGCATATTCACACTGGAGAAAAACCGTACAGTTGTGAAGAGTGTGGGAAAACATTCAAGACATCAGGTGCTCTCAAAAGACATCAACTTATTCACACTGGAGAAAAAACGTACAGCTGTGAAGAGTGTGGTAAAACGTTTGCTCATTTAAATAATCGCCAAGCTCATCACCGTATTCACACAGGAGAAAAACCATACTGGTGTGAAGAGTGTGGGAAAACATTCAAGACATCAGGTGCTCTCAAAAGACATCAACGTATTCACACTGGAGAAAAACCGTACAGCTGTGAAGAGTGTGGTAAAACGTTTGCTCATTTAAATAATCGCCAAGCTCATCACCGTATTCACACAGGAGAAAAACCATACTGGTGTGAAGAGTGTGGGAAAACATTCAAGACATCAGGTGCTCTCAAAAGACATCAACGTATTCACACTGGCGAAAAACCGTACAGCTGTGAAGAGTGTGGTAAAACGTTTGCTCATTTAAATAATCTCCAAGCTCATCACCGTATTCACACAGGAGAAAAACCATACTGGTGTGAAGAGTGTGGGAAAACATTCAAGACATCAGGTGAACTCAAATTGCATCAACGAATTCACACAGGAGAAAAACCGTACAGCTGTGAAAAGTGTGTGAAAACATTCAAGACTTCAAGTGAACTCAAATCGCATCAACGTATTCACACTGGAGAAAAACCGTACAGCTGTGAAGAGTGTGGTAAAACATTCAAGACATCAAGTGACCTCAAAAGACATAAACGTATTCACACTGGAGAAAAACCGTACAGCTGTGAAGAGTGTGGGAAAATGTTCACTAATTTAAATAATCTCCAAACTCATCACCGTATTCACACAGGAGAAAAACCATACTGGTGTGAAGAGTGTGGGAAAACGTTCAGGAAATCATGTGCTCTCAAAAGACATCAACGTATTCACACTGGAGAAAAACCGTACAGCTGTGAAGAGTGTGGGAAAATATTCACTAATTTAAATAATCTCCAAACTCATCAACGTATTCACACAGGAGAAAAACCATACTGGTGTGAAGAGTGTGGGAAAATGTTCAGGAAATCATGTGCTCTCAAAACGCATCAACGTATTCACACTGGAGAAAAACCGTACAGCTGTGAAGAGTGTGGGAAAACGTTCAGGAAATCATGTGCTCTCAAAACGCATCAACGTATTCACACTGGAGAAAAAATGTACAGCTGTAAAGAGTTTGGGAAAATGTTTTCTCAAAGTACTCATCTTAATGTCCATGAGTGAATCCACACTGCATAGTTTTGAACAACTATGAGAGCCAAGCTAGCTGTTTCCTCCTCCTGAGGCCTGTACTACGAAGCTGGATTTTCGCTTAGCCGGCTAACTTCAGGGAAAGTTCGGGCTTTCCGGTCCTACGGCGCTGGTTCTCTTTTTAGCAGGCTAGATCTCCATGGTAACTTATGCTGTGCGGCTAACCTGCCCCGGAGCAGGTTAGGTTGCAGGCTAAGAGCTCAACTCAGTGAAAGCACTGCCTGCTGACCAATCAGAGCTCAGTGTGCAGAGTTTAAAGCGATCAAGTCATATTACAGGAGAAAGGATATACAGAAAAGCTGCCGTTGCAGGAAAGACGGCCGGCAAAAATCACCGACTGTGAACGTGAACATTAATAGAATATCACCTCCCATCTTCAGAGCAATCTGACTATTATAACATTAGCGTTAAGAAAGCTTACTTAAATATCTGCCACAACATAAGTAACTCGATCAAAGTAACATTAAGTACAGTCCGCGGCATATCACATCATAATGTATCATATATTTCCTTATCTGAGTCAGCTGAGCCGTATCTGGCCGTGCAACACTCACGTACCGTATGCAGAAGCATTATTTTAAGCAACACATTAGGTTGACGAAACACTCGAGACAAATGTAATTAAAGTCAGATCCACTCGTGTCTTAGACGGGGCAGTGAGATCATAAACCTGTAAATGTACGCATTCAAACACTTTTTCTTTTACCAGCTGTATTCACCTTGCAGGTGCAGCTATGTGGCTTTTATCCTGGATAAAGTGTTTAAGTCATGGATGTTTAAAGTTTAACTTCTTCATATTTGTCTAATATTATAGTTAACTTTCCATTCAGGAAGTATGACGCCGTGCTGTCAGTGCGCTTCTCCCTGTTTGTGATTGGTCGAATGCTCTAAATACCACCCCTTTCATGTGAACGCGCACCTAACTAGATAGGGCACGGCGGGCTTGAGCGATCCACTTGATATCCAGCGTCGTAGTACCATTTAGCGACAGCGCGTATGTTTTGGATTAGGCCAACCGGCTAACTCAAACATATCCAGCTTCGTAGTACAGGCCTCTGATGTCCTGAGAGCTGTATTGTTATATTTTAAGAGTCTTTCTGAATTACAGTTTTCTATGTTCTGACCAGCGTTCACACAAGGCCACAGAGATGCTGGTTCTCCCGATTTAATTCATGTTTGTAACGGTTCCTGATCTATAAATAATTGTTTCACTATGCTGTTTTTCAACTAATTTTCTAATAGCCTTGTTTTTCCTTTTTATAAAATATTATATGTCCAGGGTTTAATTGCTAGCCTCGTTAAGCTGCATTGAAGGAATTTACGTTCACTGTTCATTAATCTGCAGAGTAGTTTCTTGAATAATCTGTATTGTTAATAAGACGTTGTGACTTTAAACTTTGATTGGGATGTTTTGATAGTTAAGCGGTCTGTTCTGGTCTAAAAAAAGAACCTATGATAAATGTATCTAGAAAATATTTATGATTTCAGTTTTATTCTTTTCTTTTTTGTTTAAATTATCAGACTACCAAAAATAAAAAAGGCCTTAAAAAGATGCACATCCCCTACATTTTTGTGTTTTTCAGCACATTATGAACATGCCATTCCCTTGTTTTAATTAATAAAGACAGGAGGGAACTGTTTAAATAAATGTTCAGGAGAAAACAACGGTGTTTTATATACTGTACATATATATATGTATATATTTCTACTTTTAATCAAGTACAAGATTTGACTACTTTTACTAAAGTACAAGACTTAGACTTGAGTACTTGAAGTAGAGGCTCTGAAGGATCCTGCAAACCTTTTTTACACACATTGGTGCACATTGTAGCATAAACCACAAATATCAACAAAAGAGGCAAGGTCAAAACGAGGTTCATTTTTAATTTACATTAGAGAATACAACTCATACGGAAGGCAAACGGGAAGACTTATTCAACTAGAACATCCTCCTCCGAGCAGACAGACGCTGACGATACTACGGCTCTATCTCTTCCTTTATCTGAAAAAAATGGATGGATAAAAGACAACAACAAAAACGATCTTCGCAACTCAGTGATGAGTCTTCAAACAAGTCACGCTCAATAAGGCGGGGCCTTGCATATGACGCACACTTGCTAGCCTGTTCCATTCTTCATTCTCTGAATGCGATGAAGGATTCTTGCCTAGCCTCTGAAGGACGTCACTCGGAATGACATGTCCTACCAAGGAAGCGTCCTCAACTTTGAGAAATGGCTCTAGTCTCCCAGCTGCGTGTGTCACTCTTTAGTGTCCCCTGGTCTCTCAGCTGTGTGCGTCATTTTTGTTAGTGTTCCATGGTTTCCCAGCTGTGTGAGTCACTCTTTAGTGTCCCCTGGGTTGCGTTAGAATAATCCAAAAATCAGCTCCTGAGTTCTAACCCTATCTCCTATTCCTTGACCTCTGAGTGAAACGTCACGGGGTTAAGGGATAGTGGATAGGAGAATTCAAAAGGACTTAGGAGAAGAGACTACGGTACTTTAGAGAATCCGAATGCACTTTCACTATCTGACGTGTTTATGATGCGCCAGCGGACGTCATTGTGTGCGTCTGCTGCTGTGGTGAAACCGGTGAAACTATGGAAACTACAGTGTTCTATAGCGGACTACAACATGGATGTTTAATAAGAACGAGGGACTCATCTAGAGACTCTGCACCGTGCTCTGATGCTTTTGTTTTATGCTTTATGAACGTGGACAACAGAGAAACATATTCTTCATGACCAAAGTTGTAATTTAAATAAAAAAGGAAAGTGAAATGTATGCTCGTCACCCTCTCCCTCCGGTCTACATTAATACAAATGATCCCAATACGTATGATTGTATGAAAAGATCTTAAAATCAATACAAATGTATTTATTATAAACGTTAGTCCTTAACACCTATCACTGTGTATATCACCATTCAAACATCTTTTAAAAGTTGAACAAACTCCACACAGCTCAGTGAAATGTTGACTTTATTTAATCATTTCAGTAAAAACTAACGTTCATATTTCTCTTTTTGATTATAATACTGATGAACGTTCCAAACAAAGCACTTTGGCAACTTACCACATACGTTTTAAAATGCTTAATAAGCACCGTAACTTTCATGATATTTCTCGGTCATAATCGTTTGTTTCCGTGAACGGCCGACTGTTGTGTGATGCAAATGCTGCGGCTGCAAGGCATTGTGGGGCAGCATTTTCTCCTCTCCTTTCGGTTAGGGAGGTCCAGTGGTTTCTAAGCTAAAGGAGGTTATAAAGGAAGTTTGAAACCTCCTTTCCTTTTATTTGGAGAATTGGAACGGCACTTAACATGGCTGCTACTGAGGGACTTCCGGGTCATTTCACTTGGTTAGGAAGGTTCCTAAGCTAAATGGACTATTGGAACGCAACCCTGGTCTCCCAGCTGTGTGCGTCTTTCTTTGGTCTTAAAATGTTCACGAAACACCAGAGGCTACAGAGAGAGGTTGTAGATTTGGTGTGTTTTTAAGGAGTAACACGTAGTAAGTATGTGCAAACAGCCTACTACGTGATGCTTTTTGTAAACGTGTAAACTCCCAGAAGTCACACTTTGATCGTAGCTGGGTAACGCTTGGGGTGTAATGTAGGTCATGTTTTATTGAACGGCTTATTAGCCCATTAAATGTCCACACCAACGAAAATAACCCAATCAGTCAAAGCAGTTTTGCGTTTTTGAGTGGTAACAGAATGGTCAAAGGTTTCATCTTGAAGGCATCCATTTGGAGTCCATCAACAACAGCAAGTGTAATTGAAAATAGTAAGTGTTCCCTAAAGAGGCACATACTCTAATCAATACACTCTGTTGTCACAATACAGCTAGTGTGTGTGTGTGTGTGTGTGTGTGTGTGTGTGTGTGTGTGTGTGTGTGTGTGTGTGTGTGTGTGTGTGTGTGGTTTCCATTAGATTGATATACAAAAATACCAGGGCAATAGAGAGAAATTTGAGACAGTTGTAATCACTTTATTGTCAAGTGTTATGCAGGCAAAGCATATTGTTTCTGCTCAAGGTTGTCCTTTTTTTCCTTTTTATAGACATAACGCGTTTGTACAAACCAGTTTGAAAAATATCAATAAACTGGGGCCTTTGAGGCTAACCTGGCACAAAACCCATTATCAAATGTCATGGAGAATGTACGCACTAAACTAACACAGAGCAACACCACCAGGAAACATTTCATAATATCAACATCGCTAAATAGCCTGACCCACCCACAGCCGTCCTCTCTGTCTCATCTTAGCTCTCTTTGCTTTGGTGCCCTCTCCATGTCCTAACGCTGACACTCCTTCTGCACCACAGCTTGTGTTAAGGCAATCGTGGTACATCGGTCAGGGTCAGAGGGTTTGTCACCAGAGCACAGAAAGCAAAAAGCCACATCAGTGCTGCTCTCCAACAAACATGTACCATCTGATGGTCGCTTATCCAAATGACTGTGATGGCAAAGCAGAGTAACACTCTTTGTTCGGACGACAGCTCTGCTTTCAGATGTTCTCACTAATCTTAGAGTGAACTGGCTCATTTTATGAACAGAGAAAACAATGTAAGCATGGTTTCACTAGGATGGTCATTCAAGTATTGCTTTCACTACACAAGCTAGATTCTTTTTAATCTATAGAGCTTTTTCTCCTCATGGCCGCGGCGCCTCAACAGGAATGAATTTTCTATAAACATTTTTAAATGTGTGCTTTTTTTAAAATTTGTATTCTACAAGAACAGTTTATCCGTTGACTGGTCTCAAAGGAATCAACACCTGAACGTGATCAGAGGACTAAACCTGAACCATGAAAAATAAACTCAAATTAGGCTGGGTGATAGCGTGGGAACTCAAATGCACTCACACACACACACCCACACACACACCCACCCACACACACACACACACACACACACACACACACACACACACACACACACTACTATTACTAAAAGCTGCAGAAACCTCAAGTCGCTGAATGTTTTCTAAATGCTGCATGTGTTGTCAAGTTGCTAAATATATTTCTTCATGTACACAGGAGCATTTGTGTTTTTATATCTGCATCGTTTCTGAAGCTGCAGCGTGTTTGCACCTGTCGTACAATTGTCTTAAATTATCGTTTTTTAAAGTAAAAAAATATATAAAATGTCTGCCACTTAACATGCATTGCAAACTTCAATCATATCTCACATCCTTACAAAAATGTATTAAACATAGCACAGATGTTTTTATTTAAATTATAGAATTGGTCATTGATTGAACAGTGCATATAAAACAATTCGGAAAACTGATTTAATTTCTGTGTAAAATTCGGTGTAGATGACAGTACTGCATCATATCATGTTTTTTTTAATAGTAAATATGAGTATTTAATAACTGTAGTGGAGTAAAATGTACAAGCTCCCCCTGCACTGTAGTTCAGAAGAATTGGAAAGTATCGTAAAATGCAAATACTCAAAGTAAAAATATGTTTAAAAAATATAGTGTGGTACTTGAGTAAATGTACTTGGTTACTTTCCAGGTGTGTGTCTGAAAGATAGTAAAGTGTCAGTGCCTGGAAATCTGCTCCCCGCCCTCCCCCTCTCTCCTCCCAGTGTCCTCTCCTCCAAACGCTGCCCATCAGTCGTTGTCTCCCGCTTCTCACACACATTTCTCCGCCGGTTCTTCACCGGGAGTTTTTTCATCCATTTAACAACCACTGACTTCTGAGAGGATTTTATTCATTTTGGAGCTTTTCTGTTTTTACCGCCGGGGAGGAGCAGCTCTGATCCGGCTACTCCACTCACGGAGACCCCGGTGATCCTGGAGCTTCTCCCCGGTGAAGAGCGTCTTTCTCCGGCTAAGTAACCCAGCAGCAAAGGTAAGACATCCGCTGCTTTAAACAAATTACATTCATGCTTTTCAATCCCAGCCCCATGTGTCGGGCAGCAACTTCATATTGATATAAACCTGAATATCAGCAGGAGAGGACTCTTTAAAGTAGGCTACAAGATCTGAGTACTTCTACTTTTACTCAACTTCAAGATCTCAGTACTTCTACTTTTACCCAGATACGAGATCTGAATACTTCTGCATAGCTCCAAAACTCTAAACACATTTTCAGCTCTGCACCCACATTTCACTTCAACATGGCCCTTTCTGCAAACACTGCACATGGTTCTGTAAGTAAAACACGGGATCTGAGGTAAAACACTGCCATTACTGTAAAACTGCAGCAACATTAACCGTTAAAGTTAACACTTTTGCAAACTCTGTAGATAGTTTTAAAATCAGAATCCAGTTCATTGTAGTACAGTAGACCTATGTTTAATTCGCTCAAGTGGTGCAAACATTCACACAGTAATAAGAAGAATATATATATTATTAAGAAATATAACAGAATACAACATGTTGACAAGAAATAATTAAGCAAAAAAATGAACAATTATGTAGAATCTTTCTGTGTTGTAAAGTGGAAGACCTGTGTAGTTTTACAAAGTAGAGGTATCGTGCAGAAATATGCCAAATAGGCAAAAGGGTCCCATTGCTCATTGTCTAAGAAAAGGAAATGTGCTTGTGATGAGAGCAGAAGTGTTTCTCGATGCAGGACACAGCCCCCATACCCAATAATTCATGCTTACTCCGCCGGAGTACCAGCTTTGATAACACTTTAATGATCAATCGTTATAACCACAACATATATAATAAAAAGAAAATTTGTGATCACAAACAAAAACATTTTTCCCAACTTTTAAAAGCCGCCATACCAGTCCCATATATATATTTATTTAATTTATATATATATATATATATATATATACATATATATATATATATATATATAGTAATAGTAATGTAGTACTAGACAGTGTAATATATATATATATATATATATATATATATAGTAATTATTATTGTAATGATTATTTATTTTAATACCGTTTTTCACCACAGGGGGGCAGTGCATTTATATTTAAAATACAATCTAAAATCCCATGATGCATTGCGGTGCTCCGTTTCTAGCTTCCGGTCCTCAGAAGTTGTTGCTAACAGACGCTGATGCTGATTTTATACTGAATGTAATGTGTTAAGAGAATTTTAAAACACATACAAATACTTAGTTTATCCTTGTAGGGCGATTTATCCGTGCTTTTATCAGTTAAACCGTGTTTTTGTTGCCTCCCGTTCTTTGTTCGTAGCTTTATATACCACGTGGCTGATCGGTAAACATAAGTAAAGGCATTAAAGGGAGATTAGTGTGTTTAACGGCAGTGTTTTATCAAGGAGAAGAAAGACTGAAGGAGAGAGAGTGTAGGATTAAGTTGAATTATTTGAAGTATTAAAGTAACGTGTTATGGCAGGAAAGTTAAATCTGATATATTCATTTTAATGTCACCTTATATATATTCATGTGTGTTACATTTGAAGGGACAAAGTATATTTTCCCTCCCCAATATATTGAGGTGAAGTCTTTGTGTTTAGAGAAGGATGGGAGCAGGGGACATCCTAATTTGGGGATAGCTCCAAGACTGGAATGTTTCCCTCGTAAAAGAAGGGGGTGCGTTACACATGCTTGGGGCAAATATGTGTGTTTTCATTGCAGTAAATATATGTGCTACATGATTACTGTTCAACTATACCTCTGTTCTTATTCTTTCATGTGTGGGTACTAAATGGCTACAAACATTGTGGAGAAATTAGCTTAAACATGTTTTATTACTCTATGAAATGGAAGCAGCTTTTGTGATAGGGACGAGAGAGCATTTTCAGCATGTCAATTATCAGGGAAATCTACTTGTTTTCAATAGATGTGTGTGGTTAGTTACTTTGTTTGAATAATAACAGTATGTGTAAAGGAAGCTGGAAATATACAATGTGAAACCTTTATAATTGAAGTAAAGATGTGAACGATAGCTCAAACAAATGGAAAGGCGGTAGGACAAATGAGTGTGTTCTCTATATGAGGCCTGTGTGAAGTTTGACTATTTGAAAAGCATCTCTAATACTGCTTAAGAGCATAGGTAATGTGTTCCTCGTTATTAGTGATATGAAAGTAATTAACATGTATTACGTATATTTAGCCAACTATAACAACTATATCTTAAAACATATTTTTAACTTGTGTGTGGTAGCCTGAGGGGGGAAGATGGACTCAGGGACAAAGGGCCATAAAGGGGATGTGTGTGTGCTGGCTGCAAGATGTGAAATAAGATAAGGAAACTTGTTGTTGAGAGCAAGTTCGTTCCAGACACCAAAAGGTGTCTGGTCTTCGTCAAACTGAAAGAGACTTTTTGTTTCCGGGTTTCTTCTGCTGTGTCGCACTGATTGGGTGCGACAGGCCATGTGTTGGTCTCTGCCAATAAGATGACCTCGGGGGGAAAGCACGCACACACCTCCTCCTGTGTTTTTAGTATGAAAGCCTGTGTTTTCCAGGGGTTCGACCTCTTTTTTCTTCAGGCTGACCAGGAGAGTAGGACAGGAGAAAGAGCAGGAAGTACTTCCTTTGTGTTTGTATTTGTATTTGTATTGTTACTTTTTATCATTAAAACAAGATTATTGTTTAACTTGCATTCTGGTGTTTCTTAATCCCTTCCTTTTTACGAATTTACCCAGCTTATCAAACGACACGCGGAGACGAGGTTGGTTTTAAACATCCTCCAAATCTCCAACAAGAGAGGTAACATCCTTCTCGGTGTGTGTGTGTGTGTGTGTGTGTGTGTGTGTGTGTGTGTGTGTGTGTGTGTGTGTGTGTGTGTGTGTGTGTGTGTGTGTGTGTGTGTGTGTGTGTGTGTGTGTGTGTGTGTGTGTGTGTGTGTGTGTGTGTGTGTGTGTGTGTGTGTGTGTGTGTGTGTGTGTGTGTGTGTGTGTGTGTGTGTCATTATTCCAAATCTGTAAAGTAACTAAATTAATACCAATAACATTTAGTAATTAAAATTGTAGTGGAGTAAAAGTACAAAGTAGCATTACATGGAAATACTGAAGTAAAATACAAGTACCTCTAAATAGTACTTAAGTACAGTTTTTAAGTAATTGTACTTAGTTACTTCTCGCCTCTGCTATTAACCTAAGAAGTAGCTGTAGATTTGTTTTGTTGTGTCAGTTGGTTGTGTTGAGTTGTCTTGTTTTGTGTCAGCTGTAGTTGTGTTGATTATTTCAGAGACACAGCCGGAGAAGGATCACTGAGAGCAGCATGGAGGAGAACAAAAAGACCCCTGGAGCTCAGGTCGGTGTGCACTTGATCACAATATATTCTTAACACTGTTATCCCCAAATGAAAGATCAGAATCTGTTAAAATACAATATTAATGCACAATATGTTTAGATAAGGGTTTGAACGATGCGGTATTTACTGTAGTTAGAACATTGTTGTATACCAGAGGTGCATGTGCAAGTCTCAAGTCTACCTTTTTTTTTGTAAATATCGTTTTTTTTACAAAAGCAATTTATACAGAGCATGTACTTTTGGTTCAAATTCAGGTAACGATGTATAGACAAATATGCTTTATGCAAATGTTTGTTTATTATCATTGGAACAATGACAAATATTCTCTTGAATATTTTCAACACAACAACCTCTGAACAATAATTATCTCTCACTGTAAGAAGTACATAGCATCTTTGACCCATTGAGAAAAGGATGGAGGGAAATGTTGCTTCCATTTGAAAATAATCAAATGTCTCGCAAGGAGCGTAGAAAAGGCTATAACCACATGGGCACTGTTTGGTAGGGATGCACAGGTTACCTTTGGTGTTATGGCACACACCGGGTCAGGCTCAAAATGAGTTTTAAACATTTCACTAAACGATTTAAAAATACATCTCCAGAAAGAGGCTGGGACATATCCTAAACATGTGCATTAGGTCTGCTGGCTGGCTACTGCATCGGGGACATGACGGTTCAACCTCTGGATACACTTTAGCCAATCTAGCGTTATTTAAATTAGCTCTTGGTACCACTTTCAGTTGTATGAGGCTGTGTTTAGAAGAGGAAGACGTGTGTACCCGGTCCAGGGCTGATTCCCATTGGTCAACTTTCAAAGTTATTTCCAGATCAGATTCCCAAGCAGCTTTTAAATGTCCAATAGGTTGTGGATGGACATTACCAATGAAATCATAAATCTGTGAAATCAGTTCTTTACGGTCTGACTTCAGTTCGAGGATATGTTTGGTTTCATAATGGCATTAAATCAATTAATAATCATTACATAGAGGACACATTAGCATATTTCTCTCAATTATCTGAACTAAATAGCCTACATAAGAATCACTTATTTCGTTACTTACATATTAGGAGCTTTGTATGCAAGACATTCAGACATTTTCCAAATAAGCCCATAAAGTCACACATTGACCATACAGGATGGGGTTTTGACTTAATTGGGGAGAGAACAGAAGCACCCTCAACCCTCACCTATCAACTTCTGAATGTTGCATGTCCAATAGTAGAAAATGAAATTAGGTAGAGGTAATTTTAACCTGAGACTTTCCCAAATTGATATAGGATATAGGGAAGCGATGAAGCAGGCTCGGATACATATAAAACAGGTCATCCATGTAAAGGGGCACCTTGAACTTTTGTCCTGCCCGATTAATGCCTTTTTAAATGTTTACATAAAGAAAGTGTTGTTGCCAAAGGCTCAATTGCTAGCGCAAAAAGGAGTGTGGAAAGCGGCATCCCTGTCTTGTACCTCTTCCAAGGGCGAAGTACTTAGACTGAGTTTTATTAGAGATTATAGCAGGGAGGGGAGAGGAGTAGAAAAGTCTAATCCAAGCAATTAATTTTTTTTTAAAGCCACATGTTTGGAGGGCAAGAAATAGGTATCTCCCCTTGACCCGATCAAAGGCCTTTTCGGCATCAAGTGATATTACTACCTCTGGGTCTGGTGACCGGGCCGAGTGGACAATATTAAATATTTTTCTCAGATTTGAACAGTGGCGATTCTAGAGTCTGTGGGGGCCCTAGGCAAACATTCACTGGGGGCACCTCAAACAAGCTTCTCATCACCACGCACAGCCGACAGCAGCCTCCCCCCGGAGCGGAGCAAGGCAACAAAACTTATGATAAGAAGCAGCATTTTACGGCGCGCTATGCATGGGGCCGCCTTGAGGGAGCCTCTCGACATGTCGTTGCAGTAGGGGGTTTCATGTTGGACCTTCGTAATCTACCTTCTTTTGGGGGCCACCTTCTGGTCCGGGGCCCCAAGCAGTTGCCTGCTTTGTCTGTCGGCAAGCGGCGCCCCTGGATTTGAATACGAATGTCGGCCCTGGATAAATCCTTTCTGATCAGAAGATATAACATCTGGAATCACGTCTTCCAGACGTCTGGCCGAAGCCTTAGACGGCACTTTCAAATCTACATTCAGTAGGGAAATAGGACGATATGAGGAGCACAACAATGGGTCCCTGTCTTTTTTCACAAGGAGGGAGATAGAGGCTTGTCGTAAAGTTATAGGAAAGGAGCCTGAAGAGAGTGCTTATTTAAACATTGTCTGAAGAATTGGTGCTAGTTGAGGGGAAAACTTGTTATAAAATTCAGTTGTGAATCCGTCTGGGCCGGACGATTTTTTGTTTTGCATTGATTTAATGGCCATAATTATTTTGGAAGTTGAAATATCTGCTCTCAATTACATTTTTTGTTCCTCTGACACAGTAGGCAGAGTAACATTTTGAAAGAAGACCCCAGGGTCCTCATTACCAGTGGCGTTTTTATATGTGCAAAAGTGGTGGGGCACAAAAAACTTAGATGTCTATGTATAAGCTTGTGCAGTGAGGTTCATGGCTGGTGAGGCACTGGCGCTGACTCTTCAGGTTTACAAATATCGTATTTTGACCTAAATCAAAATACAATATTATCTTCAAAAGCTTTTTATGTCTGATGCTTCGATTAATTTTAAACAGACAGTTCAACAAAAGGATACCCAAAAAATATAATTTTATCATTTAAATATTGAATTGTTCTCTCTTAGTAATATCCCATTTTCAATAAAATTGCGGTCTTACCTTGACTTGAAGATGAAGTCCATTTGCCTATCCTTCTGGACAAAAATCTCTATTACTTTTTTGGAAAAGTCCTCCTTATCTTCTTTTAATTTCAAAAAGTCTAATCATAAATCTAATCGATCGATTTATGATTAGAAAATTATAAAAGTAGGGTAGACATGTGGATATTATCCGGCTGAACAAAACGTGCATTTATCAACAGGTACGTTTCCCACAGATCTTATTTTGAGCTATTTTCTAAAATCCTATGGAGAAATGTCGTTGCTTTTTGGTCGAGGGAAGCCTTGCACAGCTTACTTCCGGGTTTTAGGACGCGTCACTGCACCTCTCTCGTCTACTCTTCATACACCACACTTTTCGCGGCACACGTACTTACAGCCAATCAGCTCTGAATTATGTGAGATGAGGTATGGTGGGGAAGGCAGCTCAGTGCCCCTATGGTCAAAATTTTTTGCCACACACATTAATTAGGAAAATACTCTGAGCATGCGCAGTGTAGTTTTTACAGTCACCATTGACTTAGACAGTGAGAGGGAGGGGCATGATCGGGTTTTGTCCCACATGGCTCTAAACAGCTCAATAGGCACACACTGTAGACACTAATTAGAAGAACACAGACTAAAACAGCAATGTACAGACAAATCAGATGATTAAACATGATCTTAAAATATATTTTATATCTTTTTTAATTTATTTTTTGCATTTTTTTGTAATCATTATTTGTAATACTTTCTGCTGACACTAGGTGGGGCTGTGCCCCTAATGACCAGTTGCCACTGCTCATTACATTCTGAGGCATAAGGGTTGGAATAGAAATGCAGAAAAACTTCATTTATTTCCTCATGATCTATCAGTGTCTCTCCTGTATGTGACCGAATCTGAGTAATTGACCGAGCGGCAGCTGTTTGACGAGCCTGCAGGGCCAGGAGCTTGTTCGCTTTGTCTCCAAATTCATAGACATTATGTCTGGATTTCAAAATAATACGCGTTGCCTCATTTGTTATAAGGTTGTATTCAGTTTGCAACCTTAAATTGTCCTTATAAAAGTCTGGGGTTGAAGATAGAACATATTTCAAGAACCGCAATTTGATGGGATATCTCTTGTAGCTTCGAATATTTTTCTCTATTGATTCTAGAAGAGTAAGCTATAATATGCCCTCTGAGATCAACTTTAAGGGTCTCCCACAGTGTGGCATTAGAGATTTCAGGGGAGGTGTTTGTTTCTAGAAAAAAATAGATTTGGTCCGAAATGAATTCGACCAAGCGATCATCTGATATTAGAAGAGGATTGAGTCTCCAAACTCTGTTCGGAAGGGGGCGGTTTGGAAGATCAAGTTAGAGTACCATGACACTATGATCAGATATAACTATGCTATTATATGACCAAGTCTTAGTCCTGGGTAATAGTCTATTATCAAGCAAAAAACATCCAACTCACAGGTTTATCATTGCTTTGAGAAAAAAGATTATTAATTTACCCCTTTTAGAAGTGAAGTTATGGTAATTTGTTCAGAGAATGTCATTTTCGAGCCTGAGACCTCTGAAAAGGTTTAATAAAATATAAATGTTGAAAACATTTTTTTTTTTTTTAAGACAAAAACATACGGACAAGGACATGGCTCAAACACGTCACAAATAGGACAGGACAATAACATGAAGGGTGGGGGGTAGGGAATTGCAGTTACATTTTCATTTCACATACCCCACTCAACTGGGGTAAGGGTGATGCCTAAGTCCTGCTCCCATCTTGTCTGTGTCTGCAGATTAGTATTGGCAGTGGAGGTGAGGAGAAGTTTATATATACCTGAAATAATTTCTTTCTTGTTTGCAAGTCTTTTTAGGTTCATATCAAGGTGTTCATGACAACCTATCTTTATACCTTTTGATGTTAAGTTTTTAATATTTGATTGTAATTGCATATAGGAGAAGAAGAGGGACTTCTTCAGATTCAAATGTTCCATCAACACTGTGAACGGAACCGTTTTTTTTTTACTATTTTCCCGATGTGTTGTATTTCATGTGCTTGCATATGTATATTTTTCAATGGTTTACCGCCCGCTGTGAATAGTGGGTTTAAAATAAAAAATTTAAATCTGTATCGGCTCAGTTGTAGCCCCGTTTTTAGAGATTTGGGTATGGAGGAAGAGAGAGGATTGTGTTTTCTGACACTTGGTGAGTTCCCTGACACACCGGGAACACATATTCATGTATAAAAGACGTACAAAGGTGCATTTTGCATGATAGGTCCCCTTTAAGATTAAACAAACTTCTTTCATTTGGGAACACCCACATACTGTATACCTATTGAGTTGGCCAGATGTGTGTAAATTAGTGTTCATGGCAATTATTTTAAAAAATGCCGTTGTCGGACAGACACACCGACCACACACACACAGAGCGGAGCAAAGCACAAACACACACACATCATGCGCATTGGTGACCGGACATCTCCTTCATAAAACGAGTAATTGGGGGAGTAATCGGACAGTTCGATGTGTGTAGAGGTGTGTGTGTGCTTAAAACGTAGCAGCCTGTGGTCACTCTTTAGCTGTTCTAATTAAGGTAACACAGTGAAGTAAACAGTAAAAAGCACAGCTCTTTGCAGCTGGTGCTGCTCTTCTCAGATTTTGCTGAGTTACACGTTACTACCCCCTGGTGCTGCAGAGATTTCATGAAGTGAAGAAAGTTTTCCTTCTATAAAACAGCTGTGGGCAGCAGATACTGTGAGAGTCACGGACATGAATTCATAGATCAAGGCAGACTGGTTTACAGACTCTCCTGTTTTGCCAATCTGGTGCTTAAACAAATAGCTCTACACCCCTGGCCGAAATGTCCCTAAAATGAAGTCTGAGTTTGAAATATATCTCAAATAATGTTTGCACTGCCATTTCCCCACATAAACATAACAGTCTGCAACGAAATGGTTGTCTCCAATGCGCTCCACTTCCTACTTGGTGCACCTGTAACTTTCTCGTGCGAACTAACCCTTTTTTTTTCCATTGTCCTTTAGGGGCTTCATACAATACAAATGCAAATATTTTATTTAAAAAAGTTAAGTCATTTCGAGTCATCTGTCTCAAGCCTAAGTCAAGTCTCAAGTCATGAATAGCAAGTCAAAGTCAAGTCGAGTCTTTCATCAATGTTACTCAAGCAAGTCTCAAGTCGAGTCAAGTCATGTGACTCGAGTCCCCCACCTCTGGTATATACTGTGGTTAGAATGTTGCTGTATTACTGTATCAAATATAATACAAATATAATACACACAAACAGTTAGTACAAGTACTATTTTGTAAACTGTATATTTATTAAGTGAGTTTTTATTGTTAACTGTATATGTATTTATGCTTTTTAGATTTACATTCTCTCTTTCTCTGTCCGTCTGTTTTAGAAACCGAAAGGAAGAGAGAGACGTCACAGCTGTCAGCAATGTGAGAAATCCTTTTCAACACCTGGAGATTTAAAGCGCCACCTGCGTATTCACACTAGAGAAAAAACGTACAGCTGTGAAGAGTGTGGGAAAACATTCTCTAGATCAGGTCATCTCAAAACACATCAACTTATTCACACAGGAGATAAACCATACAGCTGTGAAGAGTGTGGGAAAACGTTCACTACATCAGGTGATCTCAAGGCACATCAACGTATTCACACTGGAGAAAAACCGTACTGGTGTGAAGAGTGTGAGAAAACGTTCAAGACATCAAGTGAACTCACAAGACATCAACGTATTCACACTGGACAAAAACCGTACAGCTGTGAAGAGTGTGGGAAAAAGTTCACTTCATCAGGTGCTCTCAAAACGTATCACCGTTTTCACACAGGAGAGAAACCGTAGAACTGTGAAGAGTGTGGGAAAACGTTTTCTCAAAGTTTTCAACTTAAAGTCCATGAGCGAATCCACACTGCATAGTTTTGATCAACTATGAGAGCCAAACTAGCTGTTTCCTCTTCCTGGGGGGTATACTACGAAGCTGGTTCAACCTAACCTGGATATGTTTGAGTTAGCCGGTTGGCCTAATCCAAAACATACGCACTCTCAATAAACTGTACTACGACGCGGGTTATCAAGTGGATCGCTCAAGCCAGCCGTGCTGTATGTAGTTAGGTGCGCATTCACATGAAAGGGGTGGTATTTCGACCAATCACAAACATGGAGAAGCGTACTGACAGCGCAGCGTCATACTTCCTGAATGAAATGTCAACTGTAATATTAGACATAATAGTTCAACTTTACACATCCATGACTTAAACACTTTATCCAGGATCAAAGCCACATAGCTGCACCTGCAAGGTGAATACAGCTGGTAAAAGAAAAAGCGTTTGAATGCGTACATTAACAGGTTTATGATATCACTGCCCCGTCTAATACACGATCTGACTTTAATTACATTTGACTCGAGTGTTTCGTCAACTTAATGTGTTGCTTAAAATAATACTTCTGCATACAGTATGTGACACTGAGTGTTGCATGGCCAGATACGGCTCAGCTGACTCAGATAAGGAAATATATGATACATTATGATGTGATATGCCGCGGACTGTAGGCTACTTAATGTTACTCTGATCCGGTTGTTTATGTTGTGGCAGATATTTAAGTAAGCTTTCTTAACGCTAATGTTATAATAGTCAGATTGCTCTGAATATGGGAGGTGATATTCTATTAATGGTCACGTTCACACAGTCGGTGATTTTTGCCGGCCGTCTTTCCTGCAACGGCAGCTTTTCTGTATTTCCTTTCTCCTGTAATATGACTTGATAGCTTTAAACTCTGCACACTGAGCTCTGATTGGTCAGCAGGCAGTGCTTTCACTGAGTTGATCTCTTAGCCTGCAACCTAACCTGGTCCCGACCAGGTTAGCCGCACAGCATCAGTTACCATGGAGATCTAGCCCGCTAAAAAGAGAACCAGCTTCGTAGGACCGGAAACCCAGAGTTTCCCCTGAATTTAGCCGGCTAAGCGAAAATCCTGCTTCGTAGTATACCCCCCAGGTGTCCTGAGAGCTGTATTGTTGTATTTTAAGAGTCTTTCTGAATTGAAGTCTGACTAACATTTTTTTATGTTCTAACCAGCTTTCACACTATGCCAGCACAAGGCCACAGAGATGCTGTTTCTCCCGATTTAATTCATGTTTGTAATGGTTCCTAATCTATAAAGAATTGTTTCACTATGCTGTTTTTCAACTAACTTTCTAATAGTCCTTTAGGGTTAAACTGCTTGCCTCGTTGAGCTGCATTGAAGGAATTTAGTTTCACTGTTCATTAATCTGCCAAGAAGTTTCTCGAATAATCTGTTTGGTTAATAAAATGTTGTGACTTTAAACTTCGATTGGGATGTTTTTGATAGTTCCTGCAGGACACAGCCCCCAGACTCAAGAATTCATTCTTACAGAGTTGTTAGTCCGACGATGAGTCACGCTGTTAATCTGAGAGCTTCGCTTTCCTCTGATCTCTGAGGAGACGCACTTTTTATTCATCAGAGCAGTGTGAGGGGATGTTACCCTAACAGATAAACAGCAAGGCAACACGGAGTTCTGCAGGATAAGGTATTCCTGTGTTGGTCCCTGAAGACAACATCTCCCTGGTCCATGGGATTTTGGATTATGGCAGAAAATAATCTGTCCAAAAAATTTTTTTGATACTTATAGTTCAGCAGGATCCTAATATGAACTACTTTTATGATATCTGAAGTAAAAAGCTAATGTTGACCTGTAAAGGAACAGCGGCCCGATCACATGACTTCACGTCACCACCGCTAAACTAAAGGCGGCTAATGTTGGGCTATAGACAAGTTTACGCGCCAAAACACGGGTAGCGCCATGACACTACACAAATGCACTTCATTTCCGCCGGAAGTCTTTTGCACAGCGTCTGTCGGTGTAAACCGATGTAAACAGTCAGACGGGCACTGGTGTAAACACAGCGATTTCGATGCTAACAGTGATGCTACCTTGGGAACACGATTCTACTTCTTTGACTGGAGATGGCGTTACTCTCCCCCACCCGAATTCAGTGCAAAACTGGGAGGATAACATGACGATGTGGCCCAGCATAAAACCAAAATAAACTGCCTTATTTAGGTCATGCCCACAGGAGCCAACAGTTGTCTGTTGTTTACATAATGCACAATTTACATGATCTCTTTATGCTGTGCAATATATCATATGTGCCTGTACTGTTTGAGTGAAAATAAAGTTTGATGTAATTTAATTTCATTATTGCACTGTTATTGCATTATTGCATTTCATATGTTCCTTAGAGTGCTACAATTTCTTTTAACACAGTTCATCATTCATATTAAGCTCATACTGTACATAAATAACACTGAATTAATTAATTGTTGAGAGGAAACTAAAGAAATGGCTTCAACAAGAAAGATCACATGTTTAATCCTAACAGGTATTACAAATTAAAATATAAAAGCAGCCCACACAATTACATCACTATGAAAATATTCATATATAATATTAAAAAATACAATGCATGCAGTATTTGTTGTGTTTATCTGTATTTAATGAACAACATGGCTGGGTGCTGGGTGCTGGTTTGTGGTCGTAGCACTCTCTATCTAACCACTCGTTCAGGTGCTTTCTCGAGTGATTGCAACCAACTACCGCACACGTAGTTCCCGAACCACTTTTCTTCATGTTGTAATTGTTATATCCTCTTTGTCTCTGCGATATCAGTGCTTTGTCGGCACAACGGAGCTAGCTAGCAAAACAAACCCAGTCCGCCAAAACGGAAGTGCATTGCATCGAAGGGAGGAGTTCAGGATGTAGAGCGGAAACGGCTCAATAACTTGTGTATAAAGGAACTATAGCCAGGTCAGTGGTCACATGACTTCACGTCACCTCTGCTAAGCTAAAGGCGGCTAATGTTGGGCGTTATGCTGCTGATTGGGTGACTTCCTCGCTGTCTGTTGCTTGTGTCACTAGAGTTGGAAACTTCATGGATGAGATTAAAAATGCTTTAAACGCAAAGTGTTCTTCTGATCTGCAGCAGGTGGAAATGAGAAACGTGTGATCACTTCGAGGCGTTTCACTGCAGGTCAACCATCAGCTCTGAATACAAATCAAATTCAGCTGTGTATTTCATCTGAACTAATTAAAGTGATGAAATCTGGAGCAATGTCATCCTTTATTTTTAAATGTTCCCGGCACCGTGAAGCTGCTGGCAAAAGGAAATTAGAATGAGGTTGATTATTGAATCTAATGGTCTTGATTATTATACAAACACAGTCCCGACAAAATGGAAAGACATCACAAAACTATAATTCAGTTACTATCATTCATTATGTCTTTTTTTAAACCAAAGGTACGGTGGCAAAAGGTGTGTGTGTGGGCGCCGTAAAGGGGTGAAAGGTTAGGACGATTCTAAGGGCCCATGACTAGTAGAGGGCCCCAAAATGTTTAGAACATTAAGAAAAAAAATGTAAGTACCCTTTCATAAAGAATTAACATTAATATAACGTTATATTGCGTAGTAGGCTAATCACTAAACTTACGATTCATTTAACTTATTTTCTTCCAAAAGTTAATTATCCAAAGCCTCTGTACACCCCCCTCTATTTACATGTAATGGTTTGGTCCTAAGACTCCTTCCTCCAAACGCAGCACTTTTCTAGCAGAGTGAAAGCATGTGACTAAGCTGACATTAAGTAGGCTACTGTTAATATCTTCACAGAAAATTCAGAGGTTTTTCATTTCACTGCTCTTTTAGCTGACATTAAATGCAGGTACATGTTTATCAGCTATTCATACTAAATCAGTTGTCCCTCCCCCTGGTGCCAGGACCAACATATCCATCTTCAGGCTCAGCAGCACTGTCCCCCTATAAGCAGTGGCGGAGCTGGGGGGTGGCTGGGAGTGGCCATGGCCACCCCCATACCTTGTGGTACTGCTGAATCTGACCGTTTGTCATGTTATTAGCAGCTAAGCTAGGCACTGTTGCATTCACATGTTCATACATATGTTTTTTACCACTGTTAAAGAGCTAAAGATAAAGGAGAATTTAGTCATAATTATTGGTCCTGAAATTTGAGTGTATTCATTGTAAATGTACAAGCTTCATTTTAAAGATGACTCAATTCAGACGAGTGAAGGTGGGAGCTGTGTGATTGTATGTCTTCACTTCTCTCACTCACTATTTCCCTTTTTAAGGGTACAACACCATGTCTCAATGACTCACAAAGTCAGGCTTTCAAAAAGAAAAGAAAAGAGAGGGACTAAAGGAAGACAGTATGTCAGCCAGTATTTCAAGGGAAACGGTGAGTGTGGTCCATGAGTGGTGGAAATTAGTCTTAGCTAAGCGTAGTCCATTGTAAATAATATTTTTTATGTTTGTTTTTTTTACGAAGCTGACATTAAGTAATGTTAATATCTATATAGAAAATGCAGAGGTTTTTAATTTCACTTTGAAGGAGGTGAGCAGCATTGTGTTGAATTACATGCCACTTAACATATCTGAAGGGAGACTGGAATACTATATATATATATATATATATATATATATATATATATATATATATATATATATATATATATATATATATATATATATCAAAACAAAAAGCTAACATCTCATTTCAATTATACATTTCAAACACAGTATTTTACCACATATTTAAGTTATATTTATTTGGATTTATGCATTCGTGTTGAGAATGTTCCATTAAAAAAAAAATGTTATTATTAAAAAGGCATTTACACCAGAAAAGATGACTATTGAGATATATTGTCAGGAATGTTAGTCTTATATGTATGCTCCAGAGGGCAGGACCTATAAACACATGTACTACCCAATAGCATTGTGAGGCTGAACAAAAGGACCTTTTGACAATGTAAATTTAGTCTTTTAAAAAAACAAAAAACATTTACTGACTTTTTTGGATAGCTTAAAGTAATGTAAGATTACAACCGGGGGCCTTACAGGGTTAAGGGCTATAGTTTATTGATATTTACTTTAATATGTTTATTCTTAACCAATAATTGAATTTAAAAACTCTTATTTAAATGATGTGTGTGTGTCTCTGTATTCCTGATGATACACTGAGAGAATGAGCTCATAGGGCTGCTGATCACCATAAGCTAAACAGTCTGTATATTGCACTACATTTGTATAATGTAAGCTTCGTTGATACTTTGCCTGCGGGAATACGAAAAAAATTGTTGGATATACTGAATATGATTTTATCTATTCCACCACTAGCTTAATCCCAAATAATGTAGAGGTGTGTTGTAGGTGCCTTAAATAATCCCTTGTTTGTATTTTTATGTTCATATAATAGTGATTGCAATACCACCCCAAAATGATCACTGGTTCCATCCTGGCCACCCCACTGAAAATATCCTGGCTCCGCCACTGCCTATAAGGCTGAACCTGAACCAGCTTTTCTCCCAACTGAAGGAGGTGAGCAGCATTGTGTTGAATGACATGCCACTTAACATATCTGAAGGGAGACTGGAATACAGCACATATATATATCAAAACAAAAAGCTAACATCTAATTTAAATTATACATTTCAAACACAGTATTTTCCCACATAGCCACTGATCTATATAAGACAAACTGCTTTTAGTCTATTTAGGATGTTTGAAGCGTTGAGTGATCAGTCTGTATTAGGTAAATAAAATGTTAATCACCGACATTTTGGTTATGATATTAATACTAATATTAAAGAATATATTATCATATGTGTCATGTACACTCTACAGAGCCAGGGCCCTCTTCAGTTTTGTCAGGAAGGTGTGTGGAAGTGGAGGAAGAGGTGAAGGACAGTGGCAGTGGCAGTACCAGTGTAGATGAGGAGGATGAAGGCTCCAGTGAAGACAAGAGAAGGTGTACAGAAAGGGACAGACAAAGTGAGGAAAAGGACAGACAAAGTGAGGAAGCTGTAAAAAAAAGACTGAGAAAAGGCAATAGGCTCTGATTTGGCACCACCATAAGGCCTTTTCATTTCCATTTCCGTTGTATTCCACTTTAATACCTGCATATTTTGTAGTTGGTATGTATATTTAATTTTAAAATCTGCTGCTTATGTTATTTTTTGTGTTATAGTGTTTTATAAATGATTTTGTTGGTGGTAATGTTCACTTTATTTTAATTTAAGAGGTCATGCATATTTAAGTTATATTTATTTGGATTTATGCATTCATGTTGAGAATGTTCCATTCATAAATGTTATTGTTAGGCATGTACACCATAAAAGATGACTATTGATATTTATTGTCATGAATGTTAGTGTTATATCAAATAGTGAATTCTACTGCAGCAGAATGTTGCACGTCTGCACAGTGTTATATTTTCACAGCTCAGTGTCAGTAAATATTGTGCGGTTAGTATTGGACTACAAGATAGATGCAAGCCTGTACAGGTGGAGTTATTTAAAGCATACATGAGTGGGTTGGGTTCTGGAGGTGTGGTTACAGCAATTGTGCTTGGTTGGCGTGGCCTGGGCCTGGTGATGGGGGGGGCCCAATTTGATATCTTTTCACGGGGCCCAAAATCCGTGTGTGTGTGTGTGTGTGTGTGTGTGTGTGTGTGTGTGTGTGTGTGTGTGTGTGTGTGTGTGTGTGTGTGTGTGTGTGTGTGTGTGTGTGTGTGTGTGTGTGTGTGTGTGTGTGTGTGTGTGTGTGTGTGTGTGTGTGTGTGTGTGTGTGTGTGTGTGTGTGTGTGTGTGTGTGTGTGTGTGTGTGTGTGTGTGTGTGTGTGTGTGTGTGTCAGAGCTCATGATTTAAGAATCAGTATTCATGGTGCACCTGAACATCAGCAGGAGAGGACTCTTTAAAAGTAGAGACACTACATAACATAAACACATATTTCTTGATGATGATACCTCACACAGTAAATTGATATCATTGTTATTCCTATATGTTATTTATGTGTCTGTTGAGGTGGGGTTCCCTGCAGGATTTAAGCTTACGAGCATTTAGCTGCTGCTTCTTTTACTTTAACTATATTTTGATGCTATAATACCTTCCTACTTTTACGTGAGTAACATTTTGAATGCAGGACTTTTACTGTAACCGAGTATTCCTACACTCAGGTACTTCAACTTTTACTCAAGTACAAGATCTGAGTACTTCTACTTTTACTCAAGTACATGATCTTACTACTTCTACTTTTATAAATCTAATCAAGTCTTAAATCAGACTTTAGTTCCACCTGGAGTAAATTCACAAGCTACCCTGCAGTATACAAAGTCAATACAACTAGCTGCACCTTTACCAGCTTTGATAACACTTTAATGATCAATCATTATAATCACAACATGTATAAAAAAAAAGAAAATGTGTGATCACAAACAAAAACATTTCCCCCAACTTTTAAAATCCTCTATACCAGTCCCATATATATATATATAATATTATTATTGTAATTATTATTTATTTTAATACCGTTTTTCACCACAGAGGGGCAGTGCATTTATATTTAAAATACAATCTAAAATCCCATGATGCATTGCGGCGTTCCGTTTCTAGCTTCCGGTCCTCAGAAGCTAGACGTTGCTAACAGAAGCTTATGCTGATTTTATACCGAATGTAATGTGTTTAAGAGACTTTTAAAACACATACAAATACTTAGTTTATCCTTGTAGGGTGATTTATCCGTGCTTTTATCCGTTAAACCGTGCTTTTGTTGCCTCCCGTTCTTTGTTCGTAGCTTTATATACCACGTAGCTGATCGGTAAACATAAGTAAAGGCATTCAAGGGAGATTAGTGTGTTTTTAACGGCAGTGTTTTATCAAGGAGAAGAAAGACTGGAGGAGGAGAGAGAGGTAACATCCTTCTCTCCCTGTGTGTGTGTGTGTGTGTGTGTGTGTGTGTGTGTGTGTGTGTGTGTGTGTGTGTGTGTGTGTGTGTGTGTGTGTGATTTAAGTGTTGATTATATTTCACATTATTCCGAATCTGTAAAGTAATACCAATAACATTTAGTAATTAAATAATTGTAGTGGAGTAAAAGTAAAGAGTAGCATTACATGGAAATACTCAAGTAAAATACAAGTACCTCTAAATAGTACTTAAGTACAGTTTTTGAGTAATTGTACTTAGTTACTTCTCGCCTCTGCTATTAACCTAAGACGTAGATTGGTTGTGTTGTGTCTGTCGGTTGTATTGAGTTGTCTTGTTTTGTGTCAGCTGTAGTTGTGTTGATTATTTCAGAGACACAGCCGGAGAAGGAGCACTGAGAGCAGCATGGAGGAGAACAAAAAGACCCCTCGAGCTCAGGTCAGTGTGTACTTCATCACAATATATTCTTAACACTGTTATCCCCAAATGAAAGATCGCAACATGTTAAAATACAATATTAATGCACAATATGTTTAGATAAAGGTTAGAACATTGCTGTATACCAGAGGTGCAGTAAGTCATACACGTGCAAGTCTCAAGTCTTCTTTTTTTTGGTAAATATCTTTATTGATTTTCTCAGTTTATTTTACAATTTATACAGAGCATGTACTTTCGGTTCCAATTCAAGTAACAATATATATAATAGGGATGGGAACGATTAATAGAATATTCGAAATTATTCAGGTCTTCGAATATGAGTTATTAATATTTGTATTAATTATTATTATTTTTTATTTTATTTTGGGAGGGATGCCTAAGTTGATTACATATTATTAAATTGAATAATTCAATGTATAAAACAGTGCCATAGCTAAATGTGTGTTTTTCACTCAAACCTCATCTTACGCCCAAATGCGCTCCGCAGCCGTTGCGGCGCTAACAGTTCATGAGCGTGCTCCCACTGCCCCCTGTCAGCACTCGCGACAAATGAGTGGCCAGCCTAAACAACAATAAGTGCTGCTTGGCAACCGTGTGTGGCGGCAAAGTACATAGACATTTTGACTGGAGAGATTTAGTTTTGCTGGTATTCAACATTTTTTACCAGTCATAGTCCGGTAATTATTTACACTTTAAGAAGAGTCCTACACAACAGACATGTATTTATTTATTTATTTCCCAAAGTTATTGAAAAAAAATATTCGGAAACACTTTCTAGAATCTTTTTTTTTGTACCCACATTTTTTTTTTTTATAGGATATGTACATTTCGGTTAACCGGTTAACCGTTTTTTGGGGGGTCGAATATACATTTGCTTTCAAATTCCCATCCCTAATATATATATATATATATATATATATGGCGTGTGGATCGGGGGGTCATAGGTTCAAACCCCACTGCAGTCAGCATGTCGTTGTGTCCCTGGGACACTTCACCCAAATTGCTCCTGTGGGGATTGTCCACAGTGTTGAGTAGGTAAGTCGCTTTGGATAAAAGCGTCTAACAAGTAACATGCAATGTAATATATGAGTGGACAAATATGTTTGTTTATTATCATTGGAACAATGACAAATATTCTCTTGAATAACAACCTCTGAACAATAATTATCTCTAACTGTAAGAAGTACATAACATCTTTGACCCATTGAGAAAAGGATGGAGGGAAATGTTGCTTCCATTTGAAAATAATCAAATGTCTCGCAAGGAGCGTAGAAAAGACTATAACCACATGGGCACTGTTTGGTAGGGATGCACAGTTTAGCTTTGGTGTTATGGCACACAGCGGGTCAGGCTCAAAATGAGTTTTAAACATTTCACTAAAAGATTTACAAATAAATCTTCAGAAAGAGGCTGGGACATATCCTAAACATTTGCATTAGGTCTGCTGGCTGGCTACTGCATCGGGGACATGACGGTTCAACCTCTGGATACACTTTAGCCAATCTAGCGTTATTTAAATTAGCTCTTTGTACCACTTTCAGTTGTATGAGGCTGTGTTTAGAAGAGGAGGACGTGTGTACCCGGTCCAGGACTGATTCCCATTGGTCAACTGTCAAAGTTATTTCCAGATCAGATTCCCAAGCAGCTTTTAAATGTCCAATAGAGCTCCTGCGGATGATGTCACATATGCTGGTCACGTGACGAGAAACGAAGGGGGCAGCCATTTTGGCAGTAATCGCGTCAGTAAATTCATTGGCAGGCACTGGCAGACTGTCGAGGATGGTGGATAACTGCTGTGCACCAGGTTGCACAAATAGGCGTGGGAAGAAGAAAGGTGTATCTTATTATCGCATTCCAAAAGACGCGGAGAGGAGGGAAAAGTGGATCGCAGCGATTAAAAGAGCCAGGAGCCGTCTGAACAAGACTGAAAGATGGGACCCCCCGGCCGTTTGCTTTCGCTTATGCAGTGATCACTTCATATCAGGTGGGTGAAGGAATACAGTACAATGCTACAAAAAGTTTTCAAAAAGCAAAAATACAAACTAGTTTCAGACGCACTGCAGTAGCTATCCAAGCTAATAAACAAACATGCTAACGTGACACTGCCGTAGCTAGACAAGCTAATAAACAAACAATGCTAACGTGACACTGCCTATCAAACTGGAATAATTTAATACTTACCCTTGCAGTGATGATGCCGAAGTTTTTGGATGTAAGACTCCACAGTTGAATGTTGTTTACGAAGCCGGACTGACACCATTTGTAAGCCTCCAAGCTTTTGTAAGCTCTTAGGGAGTCTCCTGAGTACACTGATGGAAAGCTTACAAGATAGCTGTGGATGTCCGCGTAGCGCAAGTCGGGTACATCGTCTTCAGAGCAGGAGGTTATGCTCTTGAAAAGCACACCGGGTGCATTATATGGGTCGCTTATATTTAATCTTTCTAATTTTGTACTATAAAGCCGAATTTCACTTGAATTAAAATGAGATGTATACTCGCACGGTAGGAAAACGCTGGCGCCGGTCGTCATGTTTACTGCCAAAATGGTGGCTGATAACCAAAAGTCACGTGACCGCAGGAGCTCTATAGGTTGTGGATGGACATTACCAATGAAATCATAAATCTGTGAAATCAGTCCTTTAAGGTCTGACTTCAGTTCGAGGATATGGTCAATGTGTGACTTTATGGGCTTATTTGGAAAATAGCTGAATGTCTTGCATACAAAGCTCCTAATATGTAAGTAACGAAATAAGTGATTCTTAGGTAGGCTATATAGTTCAGATAATTGAGAGAAAGATGCTAATGTGTCCTCTATGTAATGATTATTAATTGATTTAATCCCATTATGAAACCAAACAGTAAAAGCCCGGTCTGTACAGGATGGGGTAAATATATGATTTGACTTAATGGGGGAGAGAACAGAAGCACCCTCTAGTCCAAAGTTCTTCCTGAACTGAGCCCATATTCTTTTTGAATTACTTGCTGTTACACTCAACTTCAAATTACTGTTGAGAAGGAGTAAGCCTGTGCAAACCACTGAGCCCAGGTGGTGCTGATATGAAGAAAACTCTAATTTCTGCCTTTTCTTACTTTGGTTTGTCTTCAAACCAGTGTATCAACTTCTGAATGTTGCATGCCCAATAGTAGAAAATGAAATTAGGTAGAGGTAATTTATAACTTTCCCAATTGATCTAGGAAGCGATGAAGCAGGCTCGGATACATATAAAACAGGTCATCCGCTTAAAGGGACACCTTAAACTTTTGTCCTGCGGTTCTTGCCCTTTTGTCCTGCCCGATTAATGCAGCAGCGAGGGGAGAGGAGTGGAAAAGTCTAATCCAAGCAATTAAAACAATTTTAAAGCCACATTTTTGGAGGGCAAGGAATAGGTATCTCCACCTGACCCGATCGAAGGCCTTTTTCGGCGTCAAGTGATATTAGTACCTCTGGGTCTGGTGACCGGGCCGAGTGGACAATATTACATATTTTTCTCAGATTTGAACAGTGGCGATTGAGTAATTGACCGAGCGGCAGCTGTTTGACGAGCCTGCAGGGCCAGGAGCTTGTTCGCTTTGTCTCCAAATTCATAGACATTATGTCTGGATTTCAAAATACTACGCGTTGCCTCATCTGTAGTTATAAGGTTGTATTCAGTTTGCCGCCTTAAATTCTCCTTATAAAAGTCTGGGGTTGAAGATAGAACATATTTCGAGTCAAGAACCGCAATTTGATGGGATATCTCTTGTAGCTTCGAATATTTTTCTCTATTGATTTTAGATGAGTAAGCTATAATATGCCCTCTGAGATAAACGTTAAGGGTCTCCCACAGTGTGGCATTAGAGATTTCAGGGGAGGTGTTTGTTTCTAGAAAAAAATAGATTTGGGCCGAAATGAATTCGACCAAGCGATCATCTGATATTAGAAGAGGATTGAGTCTCCAAACTCTGTTCGGAAGGGGGCGGTTTGGAAGATCAAGTTAGAGTACCATGACACTATGATCAGATATAACTATGCTATTATATGACCAAGTCTTAGTCCTGGGTAATAGTCTATTATCAAGCAAAAAATCTATGCGGGAGTAGGTATGCTGCACGTTGGAAAAAAAAAGAGTATTATATCTATTGTGGGGAAACTTAAATCTCCATATATGGGAGAGGGCACAATAGGCGCGTTCACACCGGCTCATAGTTCCATAGGGGAACTAAGTACGGCCAAGTACTTGGTGTGAACGCGGCTATTGGCTCATAAAATCCTTCACAACTCCAGCTGATTTCGAGAGATTTTGAGGGGAATTTGTCGACCTATCCATGGTCGTGTCCAGTACAAGGTTAAAATCACCTCCTATAATAACAAATCCATTGTCAATCCTAGGTATTTTAAAGAATAGTTTCTCAAAAAAATATAGCGTCATCGCAATTGGGGGCATATACATTTACTAAAAAGCTGCCCAATCACAATAATATATATCTTCTATTAGGGTCACTAGAAATATCCTACGAGTGGAAAGAGATGTTCTCGTTAAGCAATATGGCTGTTCCTCTAGCTCAGGTCTATTCAATTTGCGGCCCGCGGGCCAAATCCGGCCCCGGGGTGATATTTAGTGGCCCTTTGAGTATAATGTTAAAAAGTAATCTACTTTTTTTTATAGAATTTTTTTTTCTGGGTCTCACTGGTTTTCCAACATGTGAATTTGACTATTTTGACTCTGGAGGAATGTAAGGGGAGCTGGCAGGGGACTCTACCTGCATTATGAGGCACTATTTTCGGATACATTTTCTAATTTTCACCACTTTTCACTGGTTTTCCAACACGTGAATTTGACTCTCGAGGAATGTAGTGGGAGCTGGCAGGGGACTCTACCCGCATTGTGAGGCACTATTTTCGGATACATTTTCTCATTTTCACCACTTTTCCCTGGGTAAAATTAGGTCTGTCACTTTGGGTAACCGCACCACTCTCGGAAGTCTCCCGAGAGTGGACGTCCATTGCCTCTAAATAGGGTAAGGGTGATGGCTAAGTCCTGCTCCCACTTTAAACCCACCAATTGAGAACCACTGGCATACACAACTTTTTATGGTTGATTCGTGTTTTTTTTATCTTTCCATATGAATTGATAGACTACAGTGGGATTTGAAGGGGAATTGATGATATTATAAATGTCAATCTTGGTAGGACATTCATTTTTTTTTAACACAACCACACTTCCCCACAGCGATAGGGGTAAAGAAGGCCATCTTCTCAAGTCATCTTTAATAGTTCTAAGTACAGCTGGATCATTCATTTTGAAAATCTTGTTAATTGGTGATCTGATGTTTATGCCCAAGTATCTCAATCCATCAGCTTTCCAAACAAAAGGAGCAGAGCCTGAGTGATTAGAGTGAGTCTGACAGTTTAGTGGCATGGCTTCACTTTTACTCCAATTTATTTTATATCCTGAAAATAAGCTAAATTCTCTAATAACCTCTAGCACATTAGGTATAGAGTTTAGTGGGTCAACTAATGTTAAAAGGATATCGTCAGCGTATACGTTTTTTTTTTAACTGATGTCCGCACTTTGGGATACCCATAATTCCTGGATTTTCCCAGATGGCACAAGCCAAGGGCTCAAGAGCTAAAATTAATATTAGAGGGGATATTGGTCCCATCCCTGTCGTGTTCCCCGATGCAGAGGGAAAGGATCAGAAAACATGTTGTTGCTTCTGACTGAGGAAACTGGCTTATTGTAAAGAACTTTCAGGGGTGCCCAACCGAAAGCTACTTTTAAAGTTGCCAGTCTGCCGAGATCTACCAGTCCACATAGAGAGGCGTAGCCATTACTGACAGCCTATACCAGGTAAACACACACTTCTACTTGTATAAAACTGATCTTTGTACGATTAATGCTTCATAAAATACTGCAGATCCTTTATCTTACCTCTTTCTAATCTACACACATACAAGTATTTAACTGAAGTTACACAACAGTGTTGTTGATACAGAGTTGGAGTTTATTCACACGTCACATACTACAGTGGGTAATGTTTTCAAGAAACGTTGAACAGTGCTGCCACATATGACACAGGAAAAAAAGAAAAGACTCTGAACCCTTTCTTTGCCATTATATAAAAATAGTGTTGCTACAAAAGTATAAATGAGGCTTACTAATAAGACAACTCAGATCTGAAGCTACACAGGAATCTGCTGCCAAAGTGCAATAAAAAAGACAAAATTAATAGAATCAAACCCTTTTTTTGTTGCATTTTAGTAGAGTATAAAAAGAAATGCCTTTTTAAAAATAGGATGCAAGCAACACTAGTTTCTTAACCTGAATTGATAATAGACTATAATCAATTTAAGTTTGCATTCTTATACCATTGTGTACAATAATTATAATGAATAAGTTCAAACAAACTAAAACTTACAACTGATTAATAACGGTATTTAACTCGTTTTTATTATATCAAAAACCTGTTGAAATGCTCCTGTTATTTTTACTGTCCCCCAAAAGCGCTTCGGCAGCCTCCAGGAATGCTTCTTTCACAACTTCGCCGTCTTTGAAAGACTTCATGTGTTTCGCAAGAACGTGACTGACACGATAAGATGGGATGGTAGCAGCCTTGCTCTTGTTGTTGGGCCTGGTGAAAATGGACTGCTGTGCATTTAGCTGTCCTTTCAGGCCCCTCCCCTTTTGGGAGCGTATGGCAGAATTAGGAGGGAATTCCGTCTCGTGGCGTTTGTGCACTGTTTTGAAATGCCGCTCCTAAATTACCCTTCTTCGATAAAGCCACGCTTGCATTGCAGATGAGACAGATGGACTTTGAAATTGGAATAGATACAAAAAGAATCATCCTCCCACTCGGAGTGAAAATTATATATTTTGCGCTTTTTTGCTTCTGCCATAATTGCGGTCTAATGTGTGTGCGGACTGTCACTCCTGTTGACACGGACAACGTCAGCGAAATAGTGCCCACTGCCCACCAGACACGCCCCGACACATGGGGTCACGCCGGCCAATCACAAAGCTTTGATGCGTTCAAGTGCATTATTCTGGCACAGGAAGATTATGTTATAGGACATTAACGATAAAACAGAATATTGTTGTTCTATTTTTAGACACATCTCGCGATCGACTGGGAATCTCCCCGCGATCGGCCGTTCGGGCACCCCTGGCTTTAAACCATCTCATACAGACAAGGCCAAATCCAAATGTTGATAGAACAAGGCTTTCTCTGCATCCAGTGATATTGCCATTGGTGGGAGATGGAGGGTGTTGGCGCTAAAAATAACCTGGAGCAGCCTTCTCATGTTATTAGCTGACTGACGTCCAGCTACAAATCCTACCTGGTCAGATTCACTAGGAATGGGATAACTTCCTCCAGGCGAAGGGCTAGGATTTTTGCAAACACTTTGTAATCATTGTTAAGAAGAATTAGGGGTCGGTAGTTGCTCATGTATTGATGATCTTTCCCAGGTTTCGGAAGTAGACGTAATGTGGCAGTACGCATTGTTAGGGGCATTGATTGTTTTTCTATCATGTCGTTATACAACATAACCAACAATGGCGACAACACTTCCAGAAAGCATTTATAAAATTCAATACTAAAGCCATCGCACCCAGGGGTCCTACCCGATGTAAGAGATTTTATGGCAGACGCTATTTCGTTTGGCGTGACAGAAGATTCTAAATCGTGTTTCTGAGTAGGATTTAGTACAGGAAGTGTAACATTCTTAAATGAATGTGCTGTGCACTCAGTTTGATATAAATTGGAGTAAAATGTTTGGAATTTGCGGTTTATTAGCTTGGGATCATTTATAATATTACCTCCAGAGTCTCTTATAGCTGAAATGGATAATTTACCCTCCGACTGTTTAAGCTGAAGAGCGAGCATCTTTCCTGCTTTCCTGTGGGAGGTTCCCCACCCCTGCCTTAAAGGCTTCCCATACAGTTTGAATGGAAGACACAGCCTACATTTATTGATATATATTCTTTTATTTTATTTTCAATAAGTGAGATGAATGTCATCTTTTAACAAGGAGTTGTTAAGTCTCCATTGTTTAGGTCTGTTCTCACTAGCAACTAGGAAAAAAGTGATAGACTGAGGGGCGCTGTCTGATAGGATAATACTATGTATGTCCGCATCCATTAAATTTTTAATAACAGAGTCGGATAATAAGAGGTAGTCAATTCTTGAGTAGGATTTATGCACTTTAGAATAAAATGTATATTCACGAGAGAGAGGGTACAGTGTCCGCCACACATTAGCCATTGCCACTGATTGTAACAGCTCATTGAAGGCACTTGATAGTAGGGATGTAACGATACCAAAAACTCACGGTACGATAATATCGCGATAACAAGTCCACGGTACGGTATTTATCGCGATATTGAATAATAAAGGGAAGAAAAAAAAATCTTTTTTTTTCTTTTCTTCAATAAAACATTTTTTTACTCGGAAAATGTTTTTTTATTACATAATAAATCTGATTTTTACAGCCTTTTTGTAGGATAGCAGTATTTTAAAGTGTCAAAAACAAAGGGACAGTAACAGACTGGAACAAGAAAACCAGTGTTTTTTTACCTACTAGTACTACCAAACAAAGTAAGCATTTTCTTTATGCCACTGCATCTCACAAATAAACAAGGACATTTAATAATCAGACCCTGCAATAAAATAAATCAAGTTTCACTTTAGTTTTTCAAGTAACTCAACTCAAACTCACTAGTCACTCACTCAGCATCATCAGACAGGTTTTTAGGAATATGAGAATGTCCACATTTCCAGGTATTTATAAGCTGGGATGTTTGGGCATTTACAATATCCCCTGCTCTGGAAAAAACTCTGTCGCTTGGTACTGATGTTGCTGGGACACCAGTGGTCGCGTTAACCGAATATTTTATTTAACAATGACGGAAAAATCTGAAAGCAGTCTGTCATTTTGACAGATTAGAACAAACTCGGAACAGCGCCAACGTTTCCCCGCAGCCAGGCTCTGGTGTTATGCCGTGTTATGCATGCCCTCCAAAAGGAAATGATATAGTTTCCAAACCGTACTTTGCCGTACAGATCAATACATGTCTGGGAGGTCTTGCTTTACGCTATGCGCGTCCCGCGAGGTGCATGCAAACACGGCATAACATCGCCCCCCCCCCCCCCCCCCCCCGTTGACAGTTCATGAGCATGCTCTATCGTGAACTTTTCAGACCCGACGGGTAATAAGGGATTATGACGGATATTTTACGATCCTGTCTGTCAAAATGACGGACAGCGAAAAAGTCTAACGCCAGGCTTATTGACATGGCGAGATATAAATATATGGTTGATACTTGTCAATGTCTCTAGGTGTGTAAATGTAGCCCTGTAAATACGATGTCCTTTTGTGTTATCTGTTGTTTTATTTTCATGTTGTAACCTACTTGCTGCCATGTTAGAGAGTTCTCTCTTGAAAAATAGATCGATGATCTCAATGGGACCACCTGGTTAAATAAAGGTTTAAAAAAAAAAAAGTGTTTAAAAAAAAAAAGTGTTTTAAAAAAAAAAACTTTTTTTTTTTAAATACATTTTTTTTGAAAATCGCGGTAGATTTTGTCAGTCTCACGACGGTATTGGGAAGTTTATTTACCGCGATACCGCGATATTCGGTATATCGTTACATCCCTACTTGATAGTGATCTGTCGATTGGAAGAGGATGGCCTGAGCGGTCTTGTGAAGCATCTTTTACTAGATTAAAATCTCCTCCCATCAAGATAGTGCTGTCAGTGTACTTGGCCAAAATGGTGATGAGGGCACATAAAGGAAGCCTGTGCAGAGTTTGGAGCATAAATATTCACTAATATGCATTTTTCATTCTGCAATTTGCCTCGCAAAACCAGATATCGACCTTCCTTATCACTAACCAAATCGGTCATTTCAAAAGATAATTTCTTAGCTATCAGTATACTGACACCTCTCATGCCTCTAGAGCAGGGGTATTCAACTAAAATTAAACGAGGTCCAATTAGAGAAAATGTCCCTATGCAAAGGTCCGGAACATCGAAAGGTCTAACTTGCTTTATGAATTAGTGTGATATATATTGAAGTAGCCTGCAGTTTTATCAAGGTCTGCATGTAATCAACAACTGACTGCCAATCAAATAAAGAAAGTACAATTAAAAAAACAGCAATATCTATTGTCAATTAACATTGAACTCTACAGATATACAGTAAAATACTGTGGATATGTGTAATGTTCCTCTCGGGCAGCATTTAAAAATAAAATAGAGAAAATAAATAAAATAGCTTTTGAAAATATGTGTATCATAAAAGTGCTTAATCTTTGTAGCAGCAGCATGAGTTTCCCTTTTTTCTTTGTTAACCGTTTCACATCATGACTTAACAGTTTCAGCCGATTATAGAACAATATCAGTCTTTACACATCATAACAATTGAACAGTTTTAAAGTTTCTCTTTCTTTCCCTCTTATAAGCCTCGCTGACCCTCAGAGCTAACCTGTACTGAAGAGCACATGTGTTTGACAAGCAGGAAATAAAAAAAGAACTCACCTTGTGATAAACCTGCAAGAGAAAAAGCATTTGAGCTCCATACTATTTCAGAAATAATCCTTGACGTGGTTTAAACAGGATGGCGTTTTATCACAACCAAATTTTACTTTATCTCCGGTAGAATTCTGATAAGGCATTAGCTCCGCCTCCTCTTATTAATTTTTTTCAAGCTAAGGACCCAAAATCTGCGTTTCTCTAACAGGGCTTCAAAAGAGGGGTTTGAGCAATATGAGGCATGGCTACAATGGGTGATCTGTTTGGTATTTTGAAAAAAAAACTTTACAGACATGTTTTATATAGGTATGGCCCTACAAGATATTTTTCAAATATAGCATGATAGGTCCACTTTAAACAAGTCAAGTCTCAAGTCATGAATACCAAGTCAAAGTCAAGTCGAGTCTTTTATCAATGTTAGTCAAGTCTCAAGTCAAAAAATAGAAGAATATTTTTTTTTAACATTTTAAAGTAAAATGCTTCAATCTGGTGCACTTTGAGCGCCCAATTACCAGAGACTGATCTAGGGTGTACAACTCTAAAACACCCATGTGAAAAAGATTGGTTTGCATTTTATTCAATAAGTATGTGAACATAACCAATAACCTACCATAACCAATAACAAATAAATGTAGGCTAACTTATTTTATTTTTGTGGTTCATTTATATCTTATTTTACCATTTAATATTTATTTATGCATATTTTTAAATTTCTCCAGTTTTAAACAATATGTTTGGTTACTGTATATATAGTATACAACACGCAATACTGTTTTTATTTATCCTAATAATTATAAAGGTATGCCTTGGAAATATTTGTTTACATCAATTGTGATCAAAACGTTTGAGACCCACTGAGACAACTTAGACTAAAGTGAACTATCTAAACCCTCAGTCCTTTCCTCACTGAGCCTCTCAGTCTGACAGGACAGAACTCTCCCTCCACATTATTGTAGAAACAGCTTCTTATATCCGTTAGCGCAAAACATCCCCCACTTCCTTCACTTACAGCGGCCATCGTACAGGGAAAATGGAAAATGTAACCAAGGTGAAAAGGGTGTTATCTTTACTTAATTATGAATGTTTTTTTTGTATTATATTTGTATTTAATCTTGTGGAAGTGCATATCCCTTGTCCTCCACCAGGGGGTGCTGCAGCACCCTCAGCACCCCTACTTCCCAGACTGTATATGTATTAAGTAGTAAGTTACTTTTTATTGTGTTAACTCTATATGTATTTATGCTTTTTAGATATAATTTCTCTCTTTCTCTGTCCGTCTGTTTTAGAAACCGAAAGGAAGAGAGAGACATCACAGCTGTCAGCAATGTGACAAATCCTTTACAACATCTGAATATTTAAAGCTCCACCTGCGTATTCATACTGGAGAAAAACTGCACAGCTGTGAAGAGTGTGGGAAACCGTTCACGACATCAGGTGCTCTCAAAACACATCAGCGTATCCACACTGGAGAAAAACCGTACAGCTGTGAAGAGTGTGGAAAAACGTTTACTCAATTAGGTCCTCTCAAAACACATCAGCTTATTCACACTGGAGAAAAACCATACAGCTGTGAAGAGTGTGGGAATACTTTCACTAAATCAAGTAATCTAAAATCACATCAACGTATTCACACAGGAGAAAAACCGTACAGGTGTGAAGAGTGTGGGAAAACATTCACAACATCAGATGCTCTCAAAACACATCATCGTATTCACACAGGAGAAAAACCATACTGTTGTGAAGAGTGTGGGAACACATTTACTCAATTAGGTACTCTCAAATCACATCAACTTATTCACACGGGAGAGAAACCGTACAGCTGTGAAGAGTGTTTGAAAACATTCACGACATCAAGTGCTCTCCAAAGACATCACCGTATTCACACAGGAGAAAAACCTTACTGGTGTGAAGAGTGTGGGAAAATGTTCAAGACATCAGGTGATCTCAAAACACATCACCGTATTCACACAGGAGAAAAACCTTACTGGTGTGAAGACTGTGGGAAAATGTTCAAGACATCAAGTGAACTCAAATCACACCACCGTATTCACACTGGAGAAAAACCATACTGGTGTGAAGAGTGTGGGAAAACCTTTTCTCAAAGTATCAGTCTTACCACTGACAGTTAGTCTGTCCTTAGTCTTAGTCTGTCCACACGGTTCCGTCCGTCCCCATGCTTGTGTGTCCGGATCGGGAGATAAGTGTGATTGGTTGTTGGTCGTGCACCAGACATGCCCACCGGCAAGCTTCAACACCACAGAACCGTGTGGACGATATGATAAAGGTGACCTTCAGAGATGGGGTCGTTACTAAAAAAAGATAATATATTACTTTAAAAAAAAGTTATATATTACACTACTTCGTTACTATCTACATAAAGTAACTCGTACTCGTTACTTTACTCGCCGAGAACGTACGAACTGCGCATGCGTGAGTGGCAATAACTCTCCTTATCAGCAGGCGGCGGTAGTGTGTATTTGTCATTCAAAACAGGCAACAACCGGAAGACAGAGAAGAAGAACAGACTATGTGATATAAACAAACAACAAATAGTGTGTGCATTAGCTTCACCTTAGCATGTGTTCTTTGCAGGTGTTTGTGTAGGTTTGACGTGGTGTTTGCAGCAGTGGATAAAAGCTTCTGGCCTGGACACAGTTTGCACCTCACCGTCACATTCTTGTCTATTCTTCGGACAAACTCAAAATAATGGGTATACCTCCACCCCTCGAAAGTTATCGCTGACTCAGCCATGTTTATGCAGCACTGCACGTGGAGATGTGGCAAGTCGCGCAGATTACATACATATAAACCTGCGGTGGAAACCCCTCTTGTCTGTCAGTATGATTATGACTGATTTTATAAAAGTAACGAAGTAACGAGTAGCGCGTTACACTACCAGGGTTCCCACGGTACCTGGAAAACATGGAATTAATTTTTTCATTTTCCAGGTATGGAAAAGTCATGGAAACTGAGCAAAAGTGAACACTTACATGGAAATAGAAACAGTTGTCCTGTAAATTTGTATTGGATGAGGTGTAAAATAGTAATAAAATGAAACTATTGAGCACAGAATTAAGATGAGTTTATAAAAACCCTTTACATGTGAACAGCTTTTACTCTAGATAGAAATGGATGATCCCATGTTGTAGAGCATGCTCTTGGCGTCCTATATGGTATATTGGATGTTGGAATTTGATGCAGGCAACTTGGTGATATGGACTTTAAAAGTATATTTTCGGATTGGTGGACTTCAGGAATAATAACGTTACTCGCGATCTCAATAGAAGGGTCAAATACATGCCAACACGGGAGCCTTGACATCTATAGTGAAACTTCTTATGCAAGTTTATTCTCAAATGTAAGTAGCTGTGTTTTAACTGTGGTAAACTTGAGTTTATCAACGTTAGTTAGTAAGCAGTGCAATCTTGCTAACTAGCTAGAATTTGGATTTGTTAATGATGGTTAGCAAGTACATGGAGTGCGATCTTGCTAGCCAACATTCAGTTTGCTAACTAACTAGCTAGTGTTGGCTAGCTTGTATTGCTAGCTAACTACCAATACATTTTCACATTAGGCTGTGACATTACTTCTTTACTAGTTGACATGAATAGTCTAATCTTGATACATTTTGTAACATTCATTCTTATATCTACTTTTAGCTGTTTTGTGATTTTTCGTTTTTTTCTTAAAAAACATTATACTACTAAATAGGAACATCTGGGGTGAGACATTTTTGAAAAACCATTGATCATGCCTAGACTGATTCTATACATCTATACTGTTAAGCTAAGCTTACTAGTGGGGTTGCTGTACTGAGGAACCACAGGGGAACCAGCCTTATGTTTTCCCATTTAGGTTCATTAGTTTGATTTCCAAAAGATTTTACAGAGTAAGAGTAGGCATACTAAAACCCTTCTACGTTTCAGTGACTTTTCCTAAAACCGTGTTATTCACCACATTTAGGGGAGTTTGTTTTGAATTTGGATTCGTTAATGATGGTTAGCAAGCACATGCAGTGCAATCTTGCTAGCCAACATTCAGCTTGCTAACTAACTAGCTAGTGTTGGCTAGCTTGCAATGCTAGCTAACTACCAATACATTTTCACATTATTTAATTTCTCATCATTAAACATAAATATTAAAGCGTGTTATTATCCCAGTGTGTTGACTCCACACTGCTTTCATCAGCATGTCCAATCTGCCCACTAATAACAAACCAGATACATGTGTTTTATGTAGCTTATATAATGTATTCAACCTCTACTCTATATATGTACTTTCACCTGTTAAAGTTCAGAGCATTTTTTTTAACAATAAATATAAAAACACTGCATTGAAAATACACATAATACATAAATACAAAATAACACAGTATTTGAGAGTCCAAAATAAAATAAATCTATCATATTGATATGACATATCAGGACTCTAACCACCGAAGCCCCGCCCCCTACTCATTATTATATGGGTCATCATTAAGGTTTGGGTGTTTTTGTAATAGATAAATGATAACAGCCTTGTTCTTGTTGTTGGGCCTGGTGAAAATGGACTGCTGTGCATTTAGCTGTCCTTTCAGGCCCCTCCCCTTTTGGGAGCGTAGGGCAGAATTAAGAGGGAATTCCGTCTCGTAGCGTTTGTGCACTGTTTTGAAATGCCGCTCCTAAATTACCCTTCTTCGATAAAGCCACGCTCGCATTGCAGATGAGACAGATGGACTTTGAATTGGAATAGATAACACAATAATCCTCCTCCCACTCGGAGTGAAAATGATATGTTTTGGGCTTTTTTGCTCCTGCCATAATTGCGGTCTTGTGTGTGTGCGGACTGTCACTCCCGTTGACACGGACAACTTCAGCGAACCACTAGCCACGCCCCGACACATGGGGTCATGCCGGCCAATGACAAAGCTTTGATGCGTTTAAGTCTATGGTTCAAGTGCATTATTCTGGCACAGGAAGATTATGTTATAGGGCATTAACGATAAAACAGAATATTGTTGTTCTCGATCGCGATCGACTGGTTGGGCACCCCTGGTCTAAGGACAGAGGGTGTCGTATTGTCATACTGATATTCTGTACAAACTGTGAAGTCCACTGAGACAAATGTAACATTTGTGATATTGGGCTATATAAATAAACATTGATTGATTGATTGAATTCCATTTTAATGTAAAAATCAGAGAATAAATATTAGGTGCTAATGGTAGCCACCAGAGTTATTACAGCTTCCGGTTTTGGTTACGCGTAACTCTCACTCCTTATTTGGTAACGTGTGTGTATTTGGAACCTCCCCTCGATTCCATTGGCTCTAGCGATTAAAAAGAGCTGTCAATCATCAAAATCGACCAAGGAGGGCCAGTGATAGGTCAAATCCACCCAAATGACCCCAGAAGTGGGTTTCTTTGCTAAATCTCTCTAAGAAGGTCAAGTTTCAATTGTTTTGCATCAATCTTGATACAGGCAGGTACTTATTATATGTTATAGTTTGGATTCCTAAAGCTTTTAGTCAACCATCCCATCATTCAAGGGTGGTTTTCACTGTAAGTAATCTTTTTTTTGGACTATAATTTACATTTTTTTACTGTGTTCAATCTGAATTTACTTTAAAATAAAAACATCTATATTGATTCTGACACTTCTACATCCAACTCACAGAGATGTAACCTTGCTTTGAGAAAAAATACGATTAATTTACCCCTTTTAGAAAGGAAGATATGGTCATTTGTTCTGAGAATGCCATTTTCGAGCCTGAGACCTGAAAAACAGGCTCAGGGCTTAACAAGTTAAATAAATTGTCCATGGACATAAAGACAGGCCGGGCATCAAGGGCACCTAGGAGAAAACAGCGGTGTTTTTTATTTATATATACTGTGTTTATATAGTACAAGACCTGAGTACTTCGACTTTAACTCAAGTACAAGATCTAAGTACTTCTCCACCTCTGTAAGTATAGTAAGGAGTGCCTTGAATCTCTCAGTCAGAGCTGGTTGATGTTGCTGGAAAAGAGAGGTTTGGTGCCCTCTGCTGGGTTTTTTTCAGGTGCATGAATGCAATGAACTAAATATCTCAAAAAGCACAATTATTTAAACTGGCACTCAAAACAGCAAGACCATAGCTCCAAAACTCAACACATTTTCAGCTCTGCACCCAAATTTCACTCCAACATGCATGGCCCTTTCTGCAAACACTGCACACGGTTCTGTAAGTAAAACACGGGAATCTGACGTATAACACTGCCATTCCTGTAAAACTGCAGCAACATTAACCGTTAAAGTTAACACTTTTGCAAACTCTGTAGATAGTTTTAAAATCAGAATCCTGTTCATTGTCGTAAAGTAAAATAACTTTTGTTGTGTTTCATGCTGCTTTGTTTTGGTCCTGCAAACATACGAAACCCTAGAAATGTGTAATTTGAGGAAGTCATATTCATTTCTAATTCTAACATTATTGAATTATTTTTAACTTGAAGTTAGTTTGATGGTTTTTGCATATTACATCCTATTTAAAACACTGAAGTTAGTTTGATCATTAAACAATGAGTAATTTGCATTTTTAAAATAGATGCAGTATATATCCCATATTATTTATTTTTCAGACTTTGTATTTGTGATCTTTCATTATCTGCTAGCTCCTGTCTGATTTCAGTATCAGAGTTTCTGCTTCCCCTCTGGAGTTTATTTTAATCATCTTTGAACAGCTGTTATGTAACCTCCACTCTCTGCAGACTCCACACTGTTAGTGAAGTTATATAAGCATTATTAAGAAATAAATAGTACCTAAGTTTTTAATTATTTTATTTGAGTTTTGATGATTTCTTTTGAATATTTAATAAGGCCTATTTTTTTTGTTGCATGTGCAAAAGTTTGTTATTTTATTTTGAGCAAACACATCACTACATCATCTACCATCGGAGGCCAAGCAACTCTTCAAACTGTAAGTCATTTAAAGGAAAGAAAACGAGTTAGAACTGTCTGTCTTCCTTGGCTTGACGGAAAGACAAGGAAGGAAGCCACGACAAGACACATAACATAAAGAAATATTTCATTAACAATGTATTCCTTGAACTCAATGATGATACCTCACACAGTAAATTGATATCATTGTGATTCCTATATGTTATTTATGTATCTGTGAGGTGGGGGTTCCCTGTAGGATTTAAGCTATAACGAGCATTTAGTTGCTGCTTCTCCTGCAGTCCTGCAGCCGCTGCCTTTGATGTCGGCGTGTTTTTCCCAGCGTCGGTGGAGGCTTGATTTGCATACGAAGATATTCTATCCTCCCCTTTGTTTTCAGAGAGTGGTGGTCTTCATCGATCAGAGGACTTTATCTCAGTGGTTCGAGGTAGATTTGGCGTTGCGTCGGTAAAACTTTTGTGTGCTACCCTGCAGTATACAAAGTCATTAAAACTAGCTGCACCTTTACCAGCTTTAATAACACTCAATGCATTAATAATTATAAAACATATAATGTATATTATTCTGAAATGGACCAATCTGCACAATGACTACTTTTACTGTCGGTACATTAAGTATATTTTGATGCTAATACTTTTCTATTTTTACTTGAGTAACATTTTTTAATGCAGGACTTTTAACAGAGTATTCCTACACTCTGGTACTTCTACTTTTACTGAAGTAACACATATTTTTTAAGTTGATCGTTTATTTGAACCGGGACAATGCACATTACTGAACATTTTAAACAAATATTGCTTTGAGCTAATTTCCATCCTTAGTCCCGTCACATATCTAAGAAATTCTACTTTTACTACAAGATCTGAGTACTTCTACTTTTACCAAGGGACACTATCTGAGTACTTCTACTTTTATAAATATAATCAAGTGTTAAATCAGACTTTAGTTCCACCTGGAGTAAATTCAGCTACCCTGCAGTATACAAAGTCATTTAAACTAGCTGCAACTTTACCAGCTTTGATAACACTTTCATGATCAATAATTATATTAAAACCATGATTAAAACCCATATAATGGAAAACAAATGTATTATCACAAACAAACATTTTTCCCATACCAGTCCCATATATATATTTATTATTATTATTATTATTGTTGTAATTCATATTTATTTTAATACCGTTTTTCACCACAGGGAGGCAGTGAATTTATGTTCAAAAGAAAAACTCCATGACGCATTGCGGCAGTCCGTTTCTAGCTTCCGGTCCTCAGCAGATAGACGTTGTTAACAGACGTTGACGCAGATGTTATATCGAATGTGTTGTGTTCAAGAGACTTTTAAAACACATACAAAGAGTTAGTTTATCCTTGTAGGGTGATTTATCCGTGCTTTAATCCGTTAAAACCGTGTTTTTGTTGCCTCCCGTACTTTGTTCGTAGCTTTTCATCCCACGTTGCTGATCGGGAAACATAAGTAAAGTCAGATTAGTGTGTTATGGCAGTTTTTTTTATCAAGGAGAAGAAAGACTGAAGAACCAGGACGAAGAGGAGAGAGAGGTAAAGTGTGTGTGTGTGTGTGTGTGTGTGTGTGTGTGTGTGTGTGTGTGTGTGTGTGTGTGTGTGTGTGTGTGTGTGTGTGTGTGTGTGTGTGTGTGTGTGTGTGTGTGTGTGTGTGTGTGTGTGTGTGTGTGTGTGTGTGTGTGTGTGTGTGTGTGTGTGTGTGTGTGTGTGTGTGTGTGTGTGTGGTGGCCGCCGAATCATCATGATAAGCCCACAATTAGTATTGTAGCGTCTCGCTGCGATAAAACACACCTTGTCAGCGCTGTCATCTGCTGGTGCGTTAAAGACCACCTCTAGTGTCGGAATTTGGAAAATTAATTTTGAGTTTTCTGATGGCAGTTAGAGTATAGGCGACAAACAAGGGGAATTATCTTCCTCTTGACACCGTCTGTTATTTACAAAAAAACACCTAAATATAGGCTACTTGTTATTGTGCTTATGTCTTTCTGTGTCTTCATCTGTAAACTCCCTCACCACGGTCGTGTCTCAATTCAGGGGCTGCACCCTTCGGAGTACGCATCCTACGGAGGACCCAGCCCACGTAGACCGGGGTAGGCTGGACCGAGCGGCCTACGAAATGAGACGGTCTAGCCTACGGAGCGCTTCGTTAGTGTTCTAATCTTAGTAGATGTGATTATAACAGTTTATATTCTCCTTCTTCCCCTAAACGAGTCCAGATGACGTCCCACTGACGTCCCAGGTCAGCACCTCTAGATCCAGCACCACCGTGACCCCCCACTCTGCTGAAATCCACAATTAAACATTTTCTAATAATAATAATAATTAATCAAATTAAACTAAACTTAAGAAAGTTTAATGACCTAGAGATATCCTATTATTCCACTGTTTATGTACAAATCTTGGAAATAATGGTTACAACCTCAGTAAATGAAATAAGCAATGTGTTTAACAATTACTATTTTACTTCAATTTTGTATTTTCATCTAATCACAAAGTAGAGGTAAGAATATATCCATCCTCTCTTTTGCTTCATGTCTTCTATTATTATAACTTTCATAATTGAGACAGAGGAAATGAATCATGTTATTTAACATCACCAGCAGTAATACAAATATTAGCAAAAGTGTGTTTATGGAGTTGTTTATTTGTATTATATGTGCAGCAAGTATATAGAAGCAGCTGTTTGAGGAATCAGACAGACTCAAGCTATAATCGTTAAATATCTATTTAAAGAAAGAACACATACAAAATCAAATTCTGAAACTAAGACACAAGTCTGTAGAACGGCAGTAAGTAGAGGTCTGGGTGGAGGATGCTCCTGATCGCCGTTTTGCTTTCTCCAGCACCTCGGGGGTCCAGGTGGATGGCAGCTCTGTCCTGATGATCCGCTGGGGTTAGGGGTCCTTCTCCAGCAGATCCATTTCTCCAGAATTGTCCTAATCACAGAGAAAAACAAGAGAAAAAGTGAATTAATCATATTAAACACAGGGTTGCAAAAGTATTATTGCAAAATGTAACTAAGCATTTCAGACAAACAATCCTTTATTATGATAAGGACCATTTCAAATGATGTACTGTTCTGGTTTCTAAAAAACTAAAGAGAAGAAATTACAGTCACACTTGCATCCCTTTGACAGTCAATCAATGCAGCATTGCACAAACAAACATCAAGCAAAAGGCTGAGGTCTATTTGTGACTGTCTTATTATTGTGGGATTAGGATCAATTAAATACTCTAACTTAAATAAAAGATGATAAAATCTGTTGGAAATATTTAAAATAGGCTTTTTTTATAGCCCTACCTCAAAGCAGCATGAGCTCAATACAAAGGTTGTATTGTTGTCTCAAAGTTTAATAAACAGCAAAACATGTCAGAGAAAAGAAATAAAGCAAACAGCAGCTATATACGTCAGGGTAGCATTTGATAAATCACATGTACTGTAGGCTATACCGGTCTAAATGTTTTCACTTTGGTCTATTTATGTAATATAAAGTATAACAGAGCCAAGATCTCTGTATGTCTTTAGTAAACTTTTGAATTGAATTAAAAATAAGTGTAAACAACAGTGCAGCACGTCCAGCTAGCTAGTTAGCGTCACTAACGTCACATATTTATCCGTGTTATTTAACGAAAATGTACGTTTTAATGCCCCTTGGGTTTGACGTGTGTGACGTTATTTAATTTAAATTAAGTTACAACCCAATACTCAGATTTATTAGTGATTCCTCTGCTTGCTGCTGCTTTTAAATCCACTCTGCTGGGGAGACCGGAAGCCATTTAATTTGAAAAAAACTCGCTCTTCCCCTGCGCCTATTGCACCCTGGGATATGGTAGGCTGCGGAGTGTACATCAGATGTATCCTTCAAATTGGGGAAAAGTAGGCCGCGTTCGGAGGACTCTACAAATGCAGTCTCCAAAGGGTGCAGCCCCTGAATTGAGACACGGCCCCTCTCTCTGTTTCCTTGATCGCCCTCTCAGGAGAGCTTCACTGTCCCGCTTCATTCTAGGATTTCTGCCATGTCTCTACTTCAGTTTGACCATCTCTGTTATGCAGTTATGGAATACTAAATAAATAAGTAAATAGATACCGTACCGTAACTGCGCTCATAAAGAATGATAAGAATAAGAATAATGCGTATTGAACTGGTTTCATTAATTAGTGAGTTTATTTAAGGTAATTAGTTAGAAGCCCTATTTTATCAGAATGTCTGCACAGCAGTTACAATGGTCAAACTACATTAAAACAGAATTGTCCCCTTTTTCTCTTTAATAGTTAGTAACATTAGATATTTTAATGAGATATGGACCGCAAAACAAAAAATTTCCCTGGTTGTCCTTTTATGAACTACCGAATGCAAGTAGTCACCTTAGCTTATTTTGTTATGAGATGATAATGTGAATTACTCTTCAAATTAGTTAATGTAAAAATCGTTAGGTGAGAATTTTCAAAAGGTCTTATGATTTCTTTCGGAGGGGAGGCGTTTTGTGTGTGTGTGTGTGTGTGTGTGTGTGTGTGTGTGTGTGTGTGTGTGTGTGTGTGTGTGTGTGTGTGTGTGTGTGTGTGTGTGTGTGTGTGTGTGTGTGTGTGTGTGTGTGTGTGTGTGTGTGTGTGTGTGTGTGTGTGTGTGTGTGTGTGTGTGTGTGTGTGTGTGTGTGTGTGTGTGTGTGTGTGTGTGTGTGTGTGTGTGTGTGTGTGTGTGTGTGTGTGTGTGTGTGTGTGTGTGTACTTTGCATACTGCAGGGTAGCTTGTGAATTTACTCCAGGTGGAACTAAAGTCTGATTTAAGAGTTGATTATATTTCACATCATTGATCCAAATCAATGAAGGTATTCAATACATGTAGTGGAGTAAAAGTACAAAGTAGCATTCAATGGAAATAGTGTTGACAGACCTGCTGTTCAAGTGGCCGTGACAGACCTCACTTTTACCTCGCCTACCTCTATTAAGCTTACCATTGATAACAAATGCTAAATTGGCTATAATGTGGTTTGATGGAAAGGGTATATGTCTCAATAATGTCTTATCAGACATGTGAAGCTAGACAGAACATCCTGAACTCTTGACCTATGCACGTTATGCATTTTAGAAGGTGCAAGCAAAGCAAGTTCCAACCACAATTCTAGGAAGGCGTTGTGGTTTTTGACACCTTTACAACGACTGAGGACAGCAATGCACACAGGATGAGAGGGAAGTGTGTACAGACTTGATGATTTTAGGGCCAACATCCAGGAGCAACACATCTTAGAGACAATAGAGACAGTTTTATTAAGTTTGCTTTTGTTAATAAATGTAATTTGCATATTTTAAATTGAAGTTAAAATAAATCTCAATTCTAAACATGACATTGAAAATGTGTTTTGCTTTCATGAAAATGTTCATATTCCCTTGTTAAAATTGCATATCATTACTATAGTCTTCATTTGTTTAATTTTAACTTTACATTTTTCATTGATTCGTTAAAGGGGACCTATCATGCAAAATGCACTTTTGTACGTCTTTTATACATGAATATGTGTCGCCGGTGTGTCAGGGAACTCACCAAGCTTCAGAAAACACAACCCTCTCTCTTTTCCTACATACCCAAATCTCTAAAAACGGGGCTGCAACGGAGCTGATCCAGATTTGAAATGGTTTCTGACGTCCGAAACGGGGTGGTCCGCCTATATGGGCAACTCTCCACCTATCAGGGGAATGGGGGGTTGGGCCACGTCCATTGCCCAAACTCTCATTCGCATATAGGCTTTCGGCAGGCTAAATCTCCCCCAGTCACATCTGTGTTTTTGCCTGCTCTTGCCAGGATGTCTAAGTATAATAAGTATATAAGGGAGTTAAACGTTGTGCTGTTGTTGGCTGCAAGAATCGGGACAAGGACAAGGGACTGCATGCAATGCCACCTCTGGAAAAAAAGAAGAATCTGTGGCTAGACTTCATTTTCAAGGGACATATGCCAGAAGACTCCGGCAGATTTCTGCGTGTGTGTTCTAAACATTTTACCACGGACATGTTTATGAACTTCACTCAAGTCAAAGAAGGATATGCCTCCAAACTAAGGCTAAAACCGGGATCAATACCAACCATCCGGGACCAGGTCAGTGATGCCACATCCAACTTTGAAGCTGTAAGTTTTTATTTAGCTGTGTTTTTCCTGATAAAGCTATCTCTAGCTCAGGGGTGGGCAAACTTTTTGGCTCGGGGGCCACTCATGAGTTGTAAATTTGACAGACGGGCCGGGCCAGTATCAGATCGGTAAAAAAAAAATTTAGCTGTCCACTCCTCATTATACACTCGGCACTCAATGTTGACTTTTCTTTTCTTTGGTCCACTCATTGTTACAGATGCAGGTTCAAAGGTGAATTAGGTTCAAAGGTTAATCATTGCGTCATCGTTTGCTTCATGACGTAACCGTTTACGTGCCTTCTTATGACCCACACTGCGTTTTACGTCACTGATTTTCTCCGCAACACCGCTCACAACAACAACATCAATAGAGGACTGCGTCGGGTAGTTTTTAATCATACGAAGCCAGATTAAATTAAAGAACTACTTCTTCAGCCTTGTACCTTTCTCCAGAGTGCGGTGGTGCATTGTTTATTAATGTGGTTCAGCTGCATTACTACCTGCTGCAGTGCTGCTCGTGCACCGGAGTTTATTCTCCCGTTAACTCGCGGCAGCGGCCGCTGTAAAGTTTTCATTGTCTGACTGTCACACAAGCAGCTCATAAATATCCCCCATCCCCATCAATGAATGTGTTTTAGTCTGAAAGCTGTTTGGCATCACAACGCTGTTATGAATGTTTCTCTGCCATTCTACAGGTGATGTTAGCAACCGAAGCTAATCAGACTATCTTGACTACTTGTTGCTATCATATTGTGGAATAAGCCGTTTTCACACATATTTTACCGGCGTAGTTTTCGTTATGATTTTACTTGTGATGGCCACATGTAGCCCATTGATTCCATCCGATAGTTGCAATAACACAAAACAAAAGGAAAACATCCGCCTCTTCACAATAGTCAATAACAGTGAACGTATAGTTATTAAAGTAAGGTAAAAATAAACAGAATCACACTAAGCCTGGTTAGTGTTGCCTGACTTTATATAAGTGTTTTTTATAAGTGTGTGGTCGCGTTCTAGTCACTTTGCTCAGCGCTACTGCTTGTTACTTGTATTCGCCGACCTTGCCAGGTTGCCGAGTGGGGCCAGCTGAGAGAATAGACCAGACTCCAGCAAAGGTAAATTATGTCTAGTGCGCCATCTAGTGGGATCAACTGAAATGCCGGGTATTGCAGGAAAAAGGCCAAATGAATGCGGTCTTTACTATAATTTGGACAATTTTGTACCAATATTCGGCAGGCCGGATTCAAAAGCCCAACGGGCCGTATATGGCCCGCTTGCCCTAGTTTGCCCATGCCTGGTCTAGTTTGTAGCATGTAGCTACGCTGTATCAATTTCGCCTCAAAGCAGTGGCGTAGCCACCATAGGCCAAGGCCCACCCAGTTTACTCATTGGCCCACCCTGAGAAAGCCTCTGTGTCATTTAAAAAAATATATTTAAAATGTTTTTTTTAATTATTTAATTATTATTATAAAAAAATGTATTCACCCATTGAGAATATCCAAGAATTAAAAGTGAAATTCAAGTGAACAAATATCGAGTTTAATTAATGTTGTATGTGTTTTGTCCTCTGAACCAAACTCATTTACGGTAAAAACTGATTCTTGGTTCCAGGGCGCCATAATAACGTGAGAGAGGCAGAGCGCTGCCTGCAAAATAAATGATGGCTCAAAGTTCACTAATGAACTTTGTTTTTTTTTAGAAAGCCAGACTCCAAGAAGAGCCCCCACTGCCCTCATCTAGCAGCGATCTATACCAGGGGTTCACAAACTTTTCAGCCCGCGACCCCCAAAATAACAGTGCCAGAGACATTATTATTATGAACATTTATCCATGCTGAAAGTAGATTTAGATGTGTTAGGAGTGAGATAGAGATTATTATCTAATATATGCATCTGATGAAGCATTGCATGAAGTCTGTTGATGATCAGAGGCTGTTGTTGGGGCTGCATAAACGTTTTTTAATGTTTGTTTTGTAGACAGACCATGATGGCCTTAGAGAGTTAAACTTGGGCCTGCGACCATAGTTTTATTGTATTTTGTTTTAAAAATCCACAGCGGAGGTTTGTGTTGTACTCCATGCGGTGTATTTTGCATATCTCTCAGTAGCCAACAATCTGTGAGTCTGTTGGCTCGGACATAAACTCGTGTTTAAAATAATACTACATAATAAATGTAGTCTACATTTCATAATAAGAGGTGTAAAACCTGAGAGGATTTTAAATCGCATTTGAACTAAATGCTTATATAATCTGTAGTTGTATTTGTATTGTTGATTTAATGTGTGAACGAGGCGATATAGAGAAGGTTAAGCTGTCATTATTAGGCTGTAATTTGTTATATACTGTTGGAATGGGTAAGCAGGCATATTATTTATGGATATTTGTGGAGTTAGGTGGTCCATGAGTGTTTTTTATTGGTTAAGCGGTCCTTGGTATGAAAAAGTTTGAGAAACACTGCGCTAGTGGATTGTCAAAGGGGGAGCCTCGTTGCGGGGAAATTATACAGATGGCTAGTCCCCCCCTGAAAATTTCTATGCAAACGTTGTTATTAATAATAATTAAAATGAAAAAAATTATTAAAAAAATTAATCAATTTTTTTTAATTTTCCATTTTTATTTTGTAATCATCTCGCGACCCCCACTTTGGGAACTCCTGATCTATACGATCATTTTCTGATAACGATTAAATAGCCACGCCTACCCCCACGTCTCCCTCTCCCCACCTCTCCTGCTCATGGCTCCTGCTGCTGCGCTGTCAGAAGAAAACCAATTTTAACGGAAACTCTGCCGCACGGTTCCCTCGTCCCTTGGAAGAGGCGGAGAGGTGGGTGTTTTTCATCTGCTGGTGGACTACCGGAGAGATATACACAGGGTTGGGTCGTAACAATAGACTGTATATATAAATGGAAGTAGTGTCCGTGACGTCACCCATAGGATTCTGCAGAGTTGCCGAGAAGCCCTTAGTAGGCGGAGTCGGCCACTAACGGCTTGACAGCGACGTCAGAGTCTAATCCCGCCTGCTCCAAATAAGGGCAAAGAGGCGGAGCCGAGGAGGGACCTGCTGCCTCCGAACTGGAAGTAAACGGAGCTAGCTCAGGCTAAGAAGCTAAGTTAACATGAAATACGTGCATACCAAGTTACTGCTAACAGTGTAGTTCCCCTATATAAACGTTACATTCATAATCAAATGAGACAATCTGCAAGAGAATTAGCTATGTTTTGTTATTCTTAATGCTTGTTATTCACACGTTAAGAAAAGACGGACTCAACCGCACGGACCTAACGGAGCTGCAGTGGGCTAGCTCCGGGACGCCGGCTGGAGCTAGCCCCCTGTGGCTCTGTTAGCTCCGGCGGCCACCACTGGGATAATTGGGTCCCCTATTAACATTTGCTCCCGTTTAGCATTATGGGCGTCATAGCCATAGACTATAAAAGTCTTACCCAAGGCTGAATCATAAACTAAAATGTATATAGTATAAAGGGTTATGTCCTTAGCTGGCTAATAAGTAACAAGCTAAGCTACCAAGCACACAAACACCTACGAACGGGACATGTATAATATTATCATGGTTGTAGCCTAGCAGAGTGGACAAGTTGCTGTTAGCTGACAGTGAGGCATGTACATGTCCATCAAAGTGACCACGCCCTCATTTATGCAAAAGCTTTAAGGCTTAATATTAATTAAACAGATGACTTGAGAAAAAATTCACTCCCCCGAATCCATATTCATGAAGGGGGGATCTAACTATACAGAGAATATGGTTTTTTGAACCACAATGTAAACATGTTTAATTCTGCTCTAAAGTTGGGCATTTTAACATTGGGGTCTATGGAAATTGCTCCCTTCTGCAGACTGCTCCTACTGGCCACTAGATGAACTGCAGTTTGAGGCACTTCCGCATTGGCGTCCCGGCTGCGTCTATCGTTATTCCAACCCAGTTTAGATTTAACCACGCCCACTTCCGCATTACGCAAGGATCGACGTAGCTCTACGTAGACACGGCACACCCGCGAAATCTGAATCTGACAATGAATCTGACAAGCAAAATACCGTCCTTATAAATGCTGCATAATATCATAGACTGTATGCATAATATACAATATCTTTGTCAATATGACTGACGACCACACTAATGCAGTGCTGAGGTAATGTTAATTCATCATTTAATATTAATTCCTGATGGATATAAGAGGGATACATTAGCAAACATCTGTTATATAGCCTATATATAATGTTTCGTTTTTTTGTTTGTCATGTAACATTTTAACGTTTATTTAATATTTTAGAGACATTTATAATATGTTATAAATGTCTATTTTAACATTAATATATATATATGTTTATAAATGAATAAATGTCTGTAGGCCTATATATATATAAAATAGTATCATTAAATAATGCTAATACTTACACCAGCTGAGATGATAAAACACCAATAAACATCTGTGTGTATAAATGAATAAATACATGTGTGAGTACATATAAGTGTGTGTTTATATATATATATATGTTTATAAATGAATAAATGTGTGTAGGCCTATATATATATATATATATATATATATATATAAAATAGTATCATTAAATAATGCTAATACGTACACCAGCTGAGATGATAAAACACCAGTAAGACAAAAAACAACTATTCCTGCTTTATCGCGACCGCTATGGCTATAACTGCCGAAGATGAAGTCTATGACGCTAAAGCTACATTCTTGCGTAATGCGGAAGTGGGCGTGGTTAAATCTAAACTGGGTTGGAATAACGATAGACGCGTCCCGGCTCTTCCCCAGAGTTTGCCGCTTGGTCGTAACGGAATACATGTAACGGCGTTACGTAATCAGAATACAAAAATCAAGTGTATTCAGCTGGCGTTACATTTGAAAAACGAGAAATCTGATTACAGTTACTTTTGTAAACCTGAAGTGAATACATTTTGGAATACTTATTGGAATTATTGGTGGAAAAGTTTCCTCACAAAATGTAATATTCATTACCGGCAGAACTGTGTGCAGACTGCACAGCGCTGCAGCATGTCTGTGAGCGAGAGAGAGATGCAGCGTGTCTGTGAGGCCCCGCCCCCACACGCAGATGAGAGAGAGACATCTCTTTTAAAATATATTGAAAGTTAGAAACGGAGATGGTTAAAAATAGATAAAAGATGGTTAAAAATAGATTTACGTTTATGTAGCATTTATTTATTGTCGAAATGATGACATTTATAACGGGATCAAATCAAAGTGAATGGCCTGCTGCTGCTGAATGCATGGGGCAAGTGACTGGAAAAAGTTTTAAAAGTTGCATATTCTCATTACATCGTTTCAGATAATAATAATAATAAATAATAATGATAACTCATTCTATTTAGGGGCGCCTTTCAAAGCACCCAAGGGCAACTTACAATTCATAACATATTTTAAGGAAAGGTTTTAAGACAGTACAAAGAATGCAGTCCAGGTGATGTTTTTTATGTGGGGTGCAGCTGTCCAGAATGACACCAAGATGTTGTGTTTGTGCTCTTGATAAGCCATTAAAACAGTAAAATACGTGTCTCCTGTTCACCAAAACATACCCATCTGTTATGGGGAAAGAAAGTATTTCAAAAGTATTCTAAAAGTAATCTGCCACCGGTACCGGCGGGGATTGTTGTTAGCTTCTGATGCGCAGAAGAAAAATCTGGCCCACCCTATTTTTTACAGGCCCACCCTAAAGTACATTTCTGCCTACGCTACTGCCTCAAACCCAAACAGTAATCGGTTAGGTGTTTATATGTTTTTTAATGCTGTCAAAATTATTGCGTTAAAGGCGGTAATTAATTTTTGGAATTAATTGCGTTAAAATATTTAACGCATTTAACGCATGTGCAGAATGGCCCGCCCCATACATCCCACCAGTGGCAGCGCGAGGGTATGGCTGGGGTAGGCTACACCCATACCAAGAAATGGCTTAGCCCCACCATGAAAAATGATGTTAAAGTAAGCAAAATAAAGTCTTCCAAGTCGCGCCGAGAATTGCACAGATAGCAGTTAGTGAGATTGATTTCAGTAGCCACTTGTCTGGAAATACCGAAGACCAGAAACGGTTTTGAAAACTTTTGTCACGTAGTGATCGTCTTCTCAACAGAACATCTTTGATAATGTTATAATAAACATACATACTGTATGTTAAATGGATATATCCGCCTTCTTTCATTTATCTTTCCATTCCCACAACAATATACATAAAGAAATGGTATATTTTGGAAATAGTTCGAATGATGATTGATCATGATTAATTAATTTTTAAGCTGTGATTAATCTGATTAAAAATGTTAATCGTTTGACAGCCCTAATGTTTTTGTAACATTTTATTTTGTACGCTCCGCAGTCTTTGCTTTTATTTTAATTGTCAGGCATTTGCTAACATGTTCAGACATACTGCCGTAATGGCGATCTGTGTGAAGGCTGTAAAGCTACGCCATAGCCGATAACACAAGTATTTATTCTCCTATTTATTAGTATTTTGTATCCTCTAAAATCATATTGAGTAAGACAACAACAAACGTAATCTTCTGTAGCTAAGTGCCGTTTTTTGCAGCGTTATATGTAAAAGCTTTTGTGATTGTAGCCTGTAAGAATGATCAGATATCATCGATCTGTAAGCTAAGCTATGCTAATGAGACATGACGCCCCTCTCCAACACATCATCTGTATCCTGTCAGAAACACAGCATGCACGTTACGGTTCCAAACTAATTCAGATTGGAAAAGGCTAAGCAAAGACCTTTGCTAAATAGACAGTTTTAGCCCCCGTCTTTTGGGATTTCAGACTATAATTATCCAAATAGTATTTTCTCATCCTGAATACTAAGTTGAGATGATTTTGTTCTAACTATGTTTTCTTCTTTACAGGCCAGCACCTCACATACTACCAGCAGATTAAAAATGAAGGACTGCGAAAAACTTCGAAAATGGATGAAGAGTATAAGAAACCACATATACTGGACTGCAGCAACCTCCACCACTGGGCCTGAGAGAGTGGCCAAATGGACTTCCATCCTGAACCACGTGCAGGATGTCCACTCTCATGATGACCCCCTGTTCCCTAAGTGCCTTCATCCACTGCGCACAACCACAGATAAAAGGAAATGGATGGCAACAGGTATGTTGTTCATAAACCATGATACATACATTACATTACTCCTGTATAAATATTTGTAAGGGACAACTATTAAATACAGGATGTTGTCAGACACAATCTATAAAGCATGACAATTTCAAATATATATAATAACAAATATGACTTTGATTTTCAAATTCTTAGGAACGCCGGCCTTTTGCAAGCTGGAGAAAATTCTCTCAAACAAGAGGATTTTGAAAGCTGTGGCCAAACTCAGCCCCCACCACCAGACTCCATCTTTGGAGGCATTCCACGGCGTCATCCTGCGCTTTGCTCCAAAGAATATTGTGTTTCCATTTCTTGGAATGTTGTGCAGGTAAAATAAACCATAGTTACTTATAATTAGTGACAATTTGTACATCCTTTGCTATTTTTGCTTATTTAAAAAAAGAATTCTCATTACGGAAATTAAAGACTTTATCTGGCAGCCCTGCACTACAATGAAAACGCTGATCGTGCACAAACCACTACATCCACTGGAAACCCTCTGTATAAACTGCAGTTCCCAAAGGCCAGGAAGGGAGAATGCAGAGCAAAACCCATAAAGACTGAGCCCACATTCCGTAAGTGTTTAAAATATTTATTATACAACTATTTACACAACAAAATGTACACGTTACATTGGATGTTTCACATTTCAAATCTCTTTCAAAACAAACTGCAGCGTTACAACAACAATGGCAGAAGTAAAAGAGTAGTCTTCCATATAAATTAGGACGCAAGCACATGAAAAATAAATCTATTGAAGTGCCGGTAATATTCACATTTATACATTTTTAAAAATGAAGTATGTATTGCACAACTGGCACAACAAATTATAAAATAAACAATATTTGAAAAAAGTAGAAAGAACTTTCAGTTTTTTCACATGCAAATCTAAACCAAATATTTGTTTTGCTTTTTTAAAATATTGCACAGGCTACTTTGCCAACTTGATGGACCTCATCTTCGACCAAGTCTTTGTGGACCCTGCACCATTCATACAGGAGCTTTTCAAGATACCCATCCCAGAGGACCTGTGTTCTCAATATGAGCGACCTGACAGGGAGGAGGTCATCGCAGGTTATGCTTCATGGTTCAATTTGACTGCTGTCTGAACCCAACATAGACGTTATGCGGATCAGGAAACTCCCTGTGAATCCTGAGAACAACTCAGGCCGGAATGACCACTCTGATCTTGTGTCCAGCACCAGCTCACAAAACTTCTGTAGGCTAGATACCTGTGATGCCTGAAATTATTGCAAAGAATATTTAGTGAAAAGCCTGTGTCATTTATGTAAAATACAAGTACATTTACTTTTTTTTATGGGTTCAAAGAACCGCTGCTTTTGACAATAAAGTTCCGACAGTTGTCATGGCTTGGCTTTTGGCCATAACAAAAAGCGTGGGAAGGACGAAAACATATATGAAAAATATATTTATTAACAGAAGCTTAACGTAAACAAAAAAAACTAACACAAAGGAAAAACAAAAGACGAAGCGACGTAGCTGCTCCGAGGTCAGGTCCTCTGCGGGAGGAGATTGCGGGTCTCACGCAGGCCCTTTAACCCTCTGGTACCGGCCGCCAGGTGTCCTCAATCCCAGCTGATAGACCAAAGGGAAAACCTTAAAGGAACATACACACACACCAGAGATAACAAGGCAGGGGTCGTCACACAGTTTATATCAAATGTGTCATGATTATTCATGTTGGATGGGTAAATATGCTGATTTCAAAAGCATAAGGTTGTGTGTGGACTTTTTTTTTTCCATCAACATGGTTGTGTTATGCCATTGCTGTGTAGTATATCATATAATGGTAACGCCATGTACAATGACAGAATGAAATGAAAGATTGCATAAAACCATATACACCAGTATTTATTTTCATGAACAATATTAGCATACGTTTTACAAATTCAGTCAAAAAGAAACGAACCACTCACTGCTGTATTTGCCTCATCTGTAGTCTCCCATATTCAGCTCTGTATATATTAAATGCATTCTGCAGGGAGAACACATTTAGGCACACAGGCTCCAATCCAGGATGGTCCACCATACAACGCACAGAGTTCTCAAGTTCCTGCATCCGTCTTGACACCTATAGTGGGATAAACATATATTGAATGACATGTCAAAAATGTATTCTCTAAACAGAGAACTTAGTGAAGCTAAATGTGTAGCAAAAATGTTACCTGTGGTATCTCAATGCAGCACACATTCTCAGGTTCAGAAGGCATTGTAGCGCAATTTCCACATGTACACCTGTATAAAGAAGTCAATAAATTAGCTTTTCAAAACACATATGAAGCTACACACATTGCTGACAACTGAGGTGTTTACGCATCTGGATTTATACTTTTTATGACTTTTTACTTTTTGTATGACTTTTTATTGTATGATATACATATATGTAGCCTACCGCTGTTTTTGTATTACAAACTCTACGTTACAAACTACACATTTCATTCTTGCTAATTAGCCAAAATATGAAAGAAATAAGTAGCAAGCATCATAACAACATAGTTAACGTAAAATAAATAGGGACACAAGTGTGTCAACTAACCATTCAGAAAGGTCCTGCTGCAACCGAGATATTTGCACTTCCACCAAAACCTCGTCTCCTTCAGTGTCCGATTCTGGATCATACTCATCATAATACGCTTGAACACATGCATTTGCCTGGGAGAACATGTTACTTCTCGTGTCGTATTCACAGCAAGCATGGAAACATTACGCTCGTGCCTCACCCCCCTGCAAAGGAGGGGGCGTGGTCAGCTGCAGCTCATTTGCATGAAAGCTACGTCACAGAATCAGCCCTTTGTGAAGACAGGGCTGCAATAGAGCAAATAGAGCGAAATGAGGCATGGCTAAAATGCATGATCTGTTTAGAATTAAAAAAAAAAAACTTCAGACACATGTTTTATATAGGTATAGCCCTCCAATATGTTATTCAAATATAACATGATAGGTTCAATTCTTACTTAAAGTGGACCTATGTGACTCACTCAAAGATAGAAAAGGGGTAACCACCTGATGCAGAGAGGGAGGAGGGAAGAGACTATAAAAGATGATGAGTGAAGAGAAAGGGGGGAGCTTGGGGGGACTTTTTTGAGGCTTGATTTTGGGGCCCTTGGTCTGGGCTCTTATATACCCCTTTCACACCAAGGCTTTTCCCGTTCTAGCTCAGTGCTAGAGCTTTTCTGGTTCAGAACCGGTTCTTCGATTCAGCTCCCGCTCTGTTCACACCGGAAACCCCTCACATCGACAACAACAACTATGGCAGATTGTATTGAAGCGGTACTCGTTTTGGTTTTGCTCTGTGGAAACGAAATGGAACAAATAGGACGACTTTACTACCAACTTTACATTCGTTACATGCTACATTCCAAAGTTCTTTACAATCATCATCAACGACGATTCCGTAGGAGAAAGAAGGTGAATATACGTCCTATTCGATGGCGTTAAAGCTAGCTGTTGTTAGCCTCTGCATGCGCGAAGCTCAAAATACCCAGCTTTGCAGCATTAATTACTATAGTATAACATTAAAGCTGATTCTCAATGTTATTTCCACAGATCATGTTGAAGCTGCGGAAAGGCGGATGTCACGTGTTATTTGGACACAGCCAGATCCGACGTAAGCGTGACGTATGCGGTGGTTGCTTTTTAGACCGCCAACTTTTTAGTGCTTGAAACAAACCGGATTCCGGAGCTTAGAGGCGGCTCCGCTGCGGTGTGAACAGAAAAGACAGCAAGAACCGCATACGTCACGCTTACGTTGGAGGCGGGGGAAGGGGAGGGGATCAACCAATAACATTTCATGGCGAGTTTATTATACAAGTTTTAACAAGCAGCGGTGAGCAAAGTGACAAGTTGCAACCATGCACTTGTAAAAAAAAAAAAACACTTTATAAAGTCAGGCAACACTAACCAGGCTGTGACTCTGTTTATTTGTACCTTACTTTGACCATCCGTTCGCTGTTATTGATCATTGTGGAGAGCAGGCAGACGTTTTGTTTTGTAGCTATCGCATGGAATCAATACATGGGCTGCACAGGTTGTCCGACTATCACATGTAGAATCATAATGAAAAATATGCCGATAAAATGTGCCTGTAGAAAACTACTTATGCCACAATAGGATAGCAACAAGTAGTCAAGATAGTCAGTTTAGCTTCGGTTGCTATGGTAACATCACCCATTTTATACCAGAGAAACTCTCATAACAGCGTTGTGATGCCAAGCAGCGTCAATTCATACTGACACACATTCACTTAATGGGGACTGGGGATATTTATCAGCTGTTTTTGTGACAGACAGACAGTGAACACTTTACAGCGGCCGCTGCCGTGTGAGTTAACGGGAGAATAAACTCTGGTGGACGAGCAGCACTGCAGCGGTCGGTAAATGCCGCTGAAACACATTAAAGATCCCATGTCATGGCCATTTCTACTGATCATAATTCCATTGTTGAGGTATATTAAAATAGATTTATACTGTGCAATTTTCCAAACTCATATTGGTTTCTCATACAGCATCCCTGTAAAGTATGTGTATTTACCGGTATTCACTCTCTGTCCTAAACGGCTTGTTGGAGCTCCTGCCCCCCCCCCTCCCTGTGAGCCCAGTGTGCTCTGATTGGTCGCGAAGCTGACAGGCTCATTGCCAGCTCCTCGCAGCTGTGTGAGCTGCTGCAGGAGCAAACAGGCTTTCCGTGTCGGCGATACAGGCGAACAAGCTAAACTCATCCTGAGCAAACACTCACAGCCGAAATAAAAACAATAAGTGTGGATTGATATTGAGTAAGAAAAAGGTTTATAATGCTGTGAGCATGGGTCTGCGGAGAGCATTTCTCCGCAATCCCAACGTAGTAGTCCGAAAAACGTTTACCCATTTAAAGAGTCGTGGTAGATATCTTGTTTGTTTTAAACATCATAAATACACAAACAACAATGAATACTTACAGGTTGTGTACCCGAATCTCCCGCTGGTCCAAACAAAGTAGGAACAGCATCGTTCTTCGGTGCCCTGCGCAGTACATATCCGGCATGAATCGCTGAAAGGTTTGGGAAGCTTTGTTTAGTGAAAGGCTGGCAGAGAGTGCGGCCATAGTGGCTACTGGGTATCCCTACGTAGCGATACCCAGGAAGAAAACATTGGAAAATCTTTTGCACATCTGCAAAAGAAGGAGGTAAACAAAGTAAATGCGTAAGCAGATCCAGGGCCGTCCCTCCCTACAGGCAGATCAAGCAGACTGCGTGGGGCCTCACCTCGCGGAGGGGGCCTCATCTTGCGGAGGAAGCCTCAACTGAGCGCACCTTTATATGCTAATGTGGCGCAATTAGTGTAAGCGCGGCACGGTTTCGCTGCTGCGAGGCTTCACTAGCCCCCGTCCGTCCGTCAACGCTCGCGACACAGAGGGCTTCATCATATAACTTTGCGTGGGGTCACAAGTTCGCCAGGGACGGCCCTGAGCAGATCTCACCAGTTAACACAATAACCAGTTAAACTGGAACACCGGCATGAAAACGAATATAAAGTGCATAAAAATACAACTCACCATTATGCTGAATTAGAATCACCTGTAGCGATAAACCCATACTTTAAGTAGGAATCCTGATATTGTCTTTTAAATGCAGCTTTCTTTTTCTTTGAAGTCGTAGGCTCTTCTTCTTTTGTCTCCTCATTGGGTCTTTTCCCATTTCCAAAGAAGCTCTTTAAAGAAGTTTGAGTTGCGCTCATTTTTTCTAGCTTGTTTTTAGCGGGGCTTTTTGTGGGTTTATTATTAGCCGTCCTATCGAAATCAGTCGGAAGTCGCAACGGCTCATTTCAAAATAAACGTGGATTTGCGTAAAAAAATTGTTTTTCGGGGTTTGGGTGTTTAGTTTGATTTTAAATAAACAAAGTCTTGGCTTTCAGAATATGACACTTTAATTTCCAAGATCACACGATAAATACATTTTTGAAGCTTGTAAAGGTAAGATGACAGGCACCTCTCACTCGCACTCTGCTCTTCCGCAGCGCCGCTTCCCTTCCCCCCCGCTGACATAACGAATGCAAGGCGTATGGTAATCCACGGCAGGTTTCGTGACAGTTTGTTTTCATCTGATTTCAAGTAAACAAAGTCTTTACTTTCAGAATATTGTATCAAAACTTGTATCGACAAATTCAGATGATAAATACAACTTTGAAGCTTGTAAAGGCATAATTACAAGCGGAGAACGGAGTAACTTAACGTCACAGCAGGCATAACAACAGCCGGTGTTTCTTGTGAGTGTTTTCCCCGGGAAACAAACACAATACACACAGATGCAAAAATACACACACTCGCGAGCTTCCCCCAGCGTTATGACGTTCCAGAGTCCAGACTGCTCTCGCGCTCAGTGTTGCCAGATGAGCGGTGAGTTGGGCTGGTTCCGAAAAATGTATCACTGTAATAACTCACGGCACGCAACATATGAATGTCTTTCAGACTGATAATCTATAAATCAATAAAATATCTTTTCTAAAATATTTGTATAAAATATTTTTTAGAATATTTGTATACATTTTTTTTTATTCAATCTTTCTCTGCGGCCTGGTACCAAATGACCCCGCGGGTCGGTACGGGTGCGCGGGTCTGTGATCGGGGACCACTGCTCTAAGAGGTTCACCTGGGAACCTGTTGCTTTTGTACTTTGACCTTGTGTCCTTGTAAAACTTTTGTTATTGTTTGGGATCTTGTAAATCCTCTATTTTTCTTTAAAACCTAATAAAACCGGTTTGTACTTTGTAAATTTCGACCCAATTCCTGGTCTTTGAAGGTATCTGCTTTGTCTTAGACTAATGTAAGAACACCCTTCATTGGAAAAGGCTGACAGTACTGTAGTTGATCATTTGGAATTTAAATTGTTTAAGGGAAATAGAAACCCTGCTAAGGTTAAACTGTAGTTTCATATTGGTTACTGTGGTTGATGTGGTTTTGATTAATGCTGAAATATGACATGTGCTCTGCTGATGTGGTAATATCACTGCTGTGATATTAGTGTTTGACTCTACATTTGCATTGTTTTAATTGCCATAACTGGTTAAAAAAAGGGGTTAGGGAGTGTGGGTCCTGAAGCTGCCCTAATTACCAGGGAGTCTCCCAACGACACGGGGTTTCTCCTCCAGGGGCAGTTTGGATACTGCTCTGTGGTCTTACCAGCCCATCAACACCTACTGCACTACACACTCAGTTTTGCTATCCTGGCGGTCAGACATCCAACGTTTTAGTGCCTGAAATAAGTGATACGACGGGCAGCTGGTGTTAGAGGCCACGCTGTTAGCTGCCCCCTAAGCAGATTACGGTGATCTTGCGTTTAGATTCTGGGGAGGTTAGTCAGGTTAAGGTCAGATTAATTTATAAACAAAGTAATTAATAAAAAAAAAAAGAAAAAACGTCCACTAGTGTGTTTGTTTCCCGGGGAAACACTAACCAGAAACACCGGCTGTTGTTATGCCTGCTGTGAATTTAAGTTACCGCTTGTAATTATGCCTTTACAAGCTTCAAAGTTGTATTTATCATCTGAATTTGGCGAAACAAGTTTAATATTCTAAAAACCAAGACTTTGTTTATTTCAAATCAGATGATGGTGTGTGTGTGATCCAAGTGAATCTGCGGCCCCCTGGTGGCCAGTACATACATTATGTGGCCCCCACCACCATCCAAGTTGCCCATCTCTGACCTAGATATTAACGTTGGTTGTATCAAAGTTAGATTCCTTTTCAATAGTAAAGTACAAGTACCTCTAAATAGTAGTTAAGTACAGTACTTGAGTAAATGTACTTAGTTACTTCTCGCCTCTGCTATTAACCTAAGACGTAGCTGTAGCTTTGTTTTGTTGTGTCTGTCGGTTGTATTGAGTTGTCTTGTTTTGTGTCAGCTGTAGTTGTGTTGATTATTTCAGAGACACAGCCGGAGAAGGAGCACTGAGAGCAGCATGGAGGAGAACAAAAAGACCCCTGGAGCTCAGGTCAGTGTGCACTTCATCACAATATATTCCTAACACTCTTATCCCCAAATGAAAGATCACAACCTGTTTAGAAAATACAATATTTATGCACAATATGGTTAGATATAGATTAGAACGTTGCTCTATGTACTTATTTTTTACATTTATCACATTACACAAACACAACCGAACATTCCCCAACAATAGATATATGGCAGATTACAAAATAATGCTAATAATAATAATAATGCTAATACAGCTGACATAAATGAAAGTGTCATCAGCATACATGTTCACCTCACATTTAGTGCCCACTGATGGCAAGTCATTTATAAAGAGGCTGAATAGAATTGGGCCCAGAATAGATCCCTGGGGTACACCCAGTTCATTCCTCAGGGGTGGTGATGTCTCGCCACCTACCCTAACACACTGAACTCTATCTGACAGATAGGAGCTCATCCAGTCTATTGCACTGGGTGAGAAATTAAAATAAGACATTTTGTGAATGACTACTTGATGATTGACTGTATCAAAAGCTTTCTTAAGATCTAAGAAGATTGCTCCAACAATGCCTCCTTTGTCCATTTTTGATTTGATATTTTCAACAAGGAAACAATTTGTGGTCTCAGTGGAATGATTGGTTCGGAAGCTGAATTGCATGGGGTGTAGTGTGAAAGGACTACTGTTAAGATGTCCAGTCAATTGCTCAGCTACACATTTCTCAGAGATCTTAGACATGACAGATAAAACACTAATGGGCATAGTTGTTTGCGTCAGTTGTGTCCCCGGATTTCTGGACTGGCACAACAATGGCTGACTTCCAATCTTTTGGGAATTTTCCCTCCCTAAAAGAGGTGTTAATTATTTTAGTAATTGTCCCTTTGAGAGTGGTAGCATGTTTCTTTAGAAACAGAGAATCCAGTCCAAAAGTGTCTTTTGATTTGGATTTTTTTTAAGAAGAAATTATAGAATTAACTTTGGATTCAGAAGTCTCTGTCAGGGAGAAGACTGGCTGTGTACTATCGATAGGTGATGAGTATATTTGACCAGTTTGGGGACTGTTTATGGTCAGTCTCAATTAACAAAGTGGTTATTAAAAATAGGCGTGATTTCCGCTGGTTCCTTTCATAAGGGATATTGATCTCCAGCTGCTTTGTTATTTTATGCCCTTTCCCTGTTAAGGCACGGACACACCAGGCCGATTATTGGCGTCGGTGTGCATCAGGCCGACGATGAGCGTCAACACGCCTTACTCAGATTTGTGTTTCCCGCACCGTCGGGTCTTTTCAGCCGGGCCAACGCCTTTTCGGCCGAAAAAACGGCAGTCGGCCAAAAGCAGTCGGCAAAAGAAATCACTCTGATTGGCTGTTCAGCTAGCGAATCAGTGCATGAGAAGCGAAACTGAAGTGAGGGACCCAAACAAACTATTAAGAAGGAAAATCTGAGATTTCATTTAATTCCAGCTCTCGACACAGGTTGGGGAAAGCCCCATGAGCTTCTCGCTGTAGAGTGAAAATGGAACGCACACGCTATTTGTTGTTTGTTCATATCACACAGTCTGTTCTTCTTCTCTCGGTGTATCACGCAGTCTGTCTTCTGGTTGTTGCCTCTTTTGAATGATGAATACACACTACCGCCACCTGCTGGTAAGAGAGTTATTGCCACTCACGCATGCGCAGTTCGTACGTGCTTCTTGGCCGTCGGCTGAAGTCTTTGCGGTGTGTTCCAGTGCGACACATGGCCAAAACGCAGAGACGCGAGGCGACGCAACAGTCGGGGTCCGTCTGTGTCAGTTCTTTGTTGTCAGATTGGTGTGTCCGGGCCTTTAGGTTCTGCAGACAGTCCCAGATGTGTTTATGATTTCCCTTAGATTCATGAATGAGATTAACAAAGAAGTTGGATTTAGCTCCCCTGATTTCCTTTGTAACTCTGTTTCATAAGGACACAAATATATGCCTGTCAGTCAATAAATGTGGTTTAAGTGAGTGCCTTAGAGCATTATCTCTCTCCTTCATTGATTTCCTGATGTCACTGTTAATCCAGGGGAGGGTGTGTTTATTTTTGGCCTGAGGAATCGTTTTCATATGTTTTGAATTGTTGACATAAGGGCATGTGTGTTGGTATCCACATCTGTACCAGATACAATTTGGTTCCAGTTAATGTTTTTAATTTCCCTGTAAAATTAATCAATATCACTCTTGAGTATTCTTAATTGGTAAGATGCTGTGTTGGATTTCAAATGGCAGCGGGATTTAGTGAGCTTTCTGGCTATTAGAGTTAGATTGTGGTCATACAGACCAGTGACAATATTGAAGATTTTTGTCACCCTTTCGGGTTTGTTGCTAAAAATCAGGTCAATTTGGGTTTTTGAGGATATGGTTATTCTGGTAGGCACCTACTTGCTTTGTCCACCTAATTTACATTGAAGTCATCCATTAATATTATTTCCTTAGCAAAACTGCATTCCCTAAGCATTATTTATAATTTGTCAAATAAACTAGCTTTTGCAGATGGTGGTCTGTACACTCCAATGATAATGAAAGACATCTGTGGTGACAGGCTAACATTAAGACAGATATGCTCAAGCTCATTCTCAGCAGAGCATTGAACCTCATTACATGATATGTGGTCTTTGATATAAAACGGGGGGTTACGTATTGTAACCCTAGTTATATAAGCACTACTGGACTCTATGGGTCCTACTCTCAACCATGCTATGCGAGCATTCACACACTGAGTTTGTATAAACGTAGCCGGCCAATCAGGGCGAGCTTACCTGAATGCGTGCGCAAGCACACAGTATATAAGGCGGCCACGCCTCCTGATCCTGTCATCCTACACCCCCTTCAGCGAGAGGCATAGGAAAGACAGGGCTCCTAGAGAGCTCCGCCTGTGGTTATATAACTAGGGTTACAATACGTAACCCCCCGTTATATCTCACACAGGCTCCGCCCTCTACTGGACTCTATGGGTACAGTGGGTGGAGCCCTGATGGATAAACGCCCTGCCGTCCAACAACATCGACCCATCACACTGCCCCTGACCGGCCTTTCGGTTAACAGCCACCGCACCCCCACTTCCTCTCATCCGGTTGAGACCGTGGAGAAGTCGGGGCCGCAGCTTACTTGGCTGAATAGAGCACACTCACACACGCTTACCTTGTGTGGAGGGTGCATGGAGAATAGTGAGGAAGGCTCTCCTCGCCCTGCCTGTGGGCCTCCAGCCCTGTATGGGGCTTACTGCGCACCATGTTTCCCGGGTCCTAAGGAGCATGGGAAGATGTAAGTGCACTTATACCTAGATACCTACTGACCCACAGGCCCCCCCCCCCCTCCCCTCTCACCAGTCGGTTGTTGCCCCAACAAGCACAGACGATGAGAAGGAGCCAGACATGTCCAACCTTATGAAGGGGCCTTGCGTAGACCAAGACGCCGCCGTGCATATGTCTTCCACACTCACGCCATTGAACAAGGCTGTTGACACAGCCATACCCCGTGTAGAGTGTGCACGGACCCCAGTGGGGAAGGCTCTCCCCGCCTGTCCAGGCATGTGAAATGCACTCGCAGAGCCATCCTGTCAGGTGTTTCTTGGACAGAGCTTTACCGGCCACACCATCCCCAAAGCACACAAACAGCTGTTCAGTGCGCCTAATGGAAGCCGTGCGCTCTACATAACATGCCAGCGCACGCACCGTGCAGAGGAGGCGCAATTTAGCCTCCCTGGCCCCAATATGGGGTGGAAGACTAAAGCCGTCTACTGTATTGCCCTCGACCTGAATAAACTCCTTAGGTTCTTGGGAACAAAGGAGTGGTTCGGTCTGAGTGTCGCCCCGCTACGGTCACCCCGGATCAAAAGGCAACTCGGGTGCACCGACAGAGCGGTCAGCTCGGACACTCTATTGGCCGAAGTCAAGGCAAGCAGCAACACTGTTTTCACAGTGCCTTCAGGGAGGAGAGCTCCAGAGGCTCAAATGGTTCTGTGACCAGAGCCTTAAGCACCAATGGCAGATCCCACTGTGGGGAGGAGGCATGCTCCACTGGGCGCTGTCTCCTGATCCCCTTAAAAAAACGCGTCATAAGCGGTTGACTGAAGGCTGACCTGCGGCCAAATCCCTCATGACAGGAAGAAATGGCTGCTGCATACACTTTAATTGTGGAATGAGCCAGCCCCCTGTCCACCAGTATCTGTAAGTAGGACAGAGTAGAGCCCAGCGTACAAGATAGAGGCTCTAGACTCCTTTCTGCACACCACAGCTGGAATCCCAACCACTTTGGCCTGTAACAGGCTGTGGTGGATCCTGCTTTTGCTGCCTGGATAGTCTGAATCCTTTTGTCAGACAGTCCCCCCTGTCTCAGCCTGTCCCTCTCAGGAGCCAAGCCTGGAGAGGCTGGCCCAGAGTGGGTAACGCCCCTATTGCACCTGCTTCCTGAGACAACGCCCCCCCAGACCTGAGGAACCGTACAGGGATGGCCCACCATCATCTGTGTCACCTCTGCGTACCACGGTGCCAAGCGGCGACCTGGGGCCACTAGGATGACTGACAGACGTTCTCGTCTCACCCTCTCCAGGAGGAGGAGAATGAGATGCAGCGGTGGAAAGGTGTAGAGCATGTAAATAGGACAGAATAGAGCCCAATGTACTGGACAGAGGCTGTGGTGGATCCCACTCCTGCTGCCTGGAGAGTCTGTATAACATTGTCAGACAGTCCACCCCTTCTCGGCCTGTCCCTCTCAGGAGCCAAGCCTGGAGAGGTTGGCCCAGAGTGGGAAACGCCCCTATTGCACCTGCGGTGGAAAGGCGTAGAGCAGCTATCTTGGCTCGTGTGCGAACGTGTCCACCCCCAAGGTGGGATTGTCCTGCCGAGAAAGGGAGGACTACCATTCGTCTGGCAGGGCCCCTCTTAAAAAGAGGCCGGATCCCCTGTTCTCTAGTCACGGAATATGGGGGGCCTTTAGAGATAAAAACACAGGGCCCCACAACCACAGGTTCTCCCCTGTGCTAAACAAGGTGGCGGAACTGACTCCGTCCTGCCTGTTGATGTAAGCCTCTGTGGTGCGGTTGTCGCTCCTCACGAGCACATGTTTGCCCTGTGGTAAGGGTTTGCAGTGCTGTAGCAGCAGTACTACTGCCCGTAGCTCTAGAAGGTTGATGTGCCGAGTTTCTGTCAGAGGCCAGCCACCACCTATAGCTCTCTCTAGAAAGGTCCCCCCCCCCCCCCATCCTGTCACGGATGCATCTGTAAACACTGATGTAGGGGGTCACCCACCTCAGTGGAGTTCCCCTCCGCAGATGCTTTGGGGACCCCCAGTATTGGAGGAAGCCCTCCACTGAGGGGGGGATGGTCACCAGACGTCGTTTGTGCCCCTTGGGATCTAAACGAAGGCCAGCAAACCACCTCTGCAGGCGACGCATATGCAGTAACCCCAGCAGTACCACAAGGTGAGCAGCGCCAAGAGACCCAGAGTCTGCATGATGGTCAAAACTGTCACCGTTGCCCCCTGTCACAGTCTGCAAACTGCCTGAAGCAAGGATGCCTTTCTGCTCTCTGACAGGGTGGAACATAGTCTGCCTGCATCGTCCAAAATCCCCAGATACTCCACCTGAGGTATGGGACTGCTCTTCTTCCAATCGACAGCAATCTCCACTTGGATCAATTGGGCTGTGTTTGCCCCTTCCCTGGACCTGGCCATGACTATGAGGTCATAAAAGAAAACCCTCATGCGAAGCGGCTGAAGCGCTGTGGCCACACATTTGCTGAACGTGCGTGGGGATAGGGAATAGCCTAACAGTAGTCTGTTGTACTCGTAGGCTACCCCCTGGAAGGCAAAACCCAGATACTTTATGTGCTTTGGAGCAATTTCGACATGAAAGTAAGCGTCCTTCAGGTCGATGGTAGTGAACCAATCGCCCGGCTGTACTAGTTCCAGTAATTGTTTTACATATGGAACTTTTAGCAGACAATGTGCTGATTCAGGGTGCGAAGATCCAGAATGGGTCTGAATTCTCCTGTGTTCTTGAGAACCAGGAAGTACATGGAGTAAAGCCCCTTTCCTCTGTCCTGAGAGTGCAGCCAAAGCCTGTTTTTGCAACAGTGCCTGAATCTCTGTTGAATCTCCTCCTGGGATGATAGATTTGTCTGAATGGAGGAGCGACACTGCAAAACTGGAGTGAGTACCCCAGTTTCAGTGTCCTGTCCATCCATTCTGTCAGTACACAGCTGAGCTTCCATTCCCCATAAAACTGTGTTAGGGGACCTGCAAGCAGCTATGGAGTCGCAGCTAAGAAGCTGTAGCACTCTCTGGTGGCCCTATCTGCCGCCAAACCTTCCATAAAAGGAAGATTGGCCCATGGGGGGCTGACAGAGAACGGGCCGATTTTCTACGGAAGTCCTTGAACCCACGTGCATGCGCTCACCTGCTGCTTCCTTTACTGGAGTTACAGCGGGGCGGCGAGTGTCGGACAGTCTTCTGTCCTCAGAGGATGGGCGAGAAGCAGCATACACCAAGCTGCGACTACTCCTCATCCACGTGACCAAGGAAATCAATCCAAAGAGCCCTTCCATAGACACGGGGGCTCCCAGGAGATCATCATGGGCCAGCTCTCCATCCCCCGCTCTCGCCTCCGAACTGTTGGTGACAGGGCGTTCAGTGTTGCGGCCCCCACCCTCTGGAATGCACTTCCTGCCGAGATCCGTAATGCTGCCTCCCTGGACATCTTCAAATCATCAATAAAAACACACCTGTTCACCCTGGCCTTCGGGCCCTAGCCCTTTCTTGGTCCCCCGGCTTCCTTTATTTTTTGTCTGCCCTTTAATTGTCTATTTGTTTTGTTTGTCCACCGTGTACAGCGCCCTTGGGTCCATTGAAAGGCGCTATATAAATATCATTTATTATTATCACGGTCTTTTTTTTTTTTTTTTTTGGAAAGTGCCATGCGCCGTGATCCCCCAGGGACATCACACGGCAAGCAGCGGCGGCCAGACCGTAGACCAGGCTATTAATTTGGGCGATGCTGTGCCAAATAATCTCTCTGATCCGGTGAGGTGGGGGCATCTTGCGGAAGAGCAATCAGCGAGATGCCCATCACACCCATGTATATTTGCAGCCGCCCTGTCACGCGGCAGCGGGGCAGAGGTTCTCTGCCCAGCCTGCTGCCTGCTGGAAGCAGATGGGCTGCCACGCTCCGCCGCCCTGGTCATTACCAGTGGGAAGTCCTGTCGGACAGACCTGGGCGGTGGACTTCCATGGACGCCGGACCCGGAAGTGCTCGACAACGAGAAGTCCTAGTCATCATCTTCCCCGGCAAACGGTGCCATCCGCCCCACTGGAATGGCGAACGTGAATGGCACCAACTTGGCCATATCCTGGTCCCCCAAACACTGGAAGCAGAGGTGGTAGGGATCGGCACCCAATATTAAGCCAGGGCACGAAGAACAGGCCCGGGTCTCTAGAAGTGGCGACTCCATGAAGGTATGATAACTTCTTTCTTCTTCTTTCAAACGTTTTACTTTCTCTGAGGTGTTGTCCTGCTCGTTGAAGAGAAAAGGATGACAGGATCAGGAGGCGTGACTGCCTTATATACTCTGTGCCTGCACGCGCATTCAGGTAGGCTTGCCCTGATTGGCCGGCTACGTTTATACAAACTCAGTGTGTGAACGCTCGCATAGCATGGTTAAGAGTAGCACCCATAGAGTCCAGTAGAGGGCGGCGCCTGTGTGAGATATAACAGTAACCCCCCACACCTGCCCACAGCTCTATCTTTCCTAAAAACATTAAAGCCAGGAATATGTATTGCTGAGGATGGGGAGTTTTTATTTAACCAAGTCTCTGATAAACATGAATAGTCCAAGTTAGAGTCTGTTAAGAGATGTTTCATCTGATCACTTTTTGGAACTAGACTGCGGATATTCAAGTGACCCCCCAGCAGACCACTGGGTTTTGCATGATGGTCCCACAGCAATCTGGCATTGTTCACAGTTTGAAAGAAGTTGCATTTTCGCAATTTTTTAATTGCTGGATTTAATCCTGCGGCTTTCCGTCGAGAGGGCGCCAACTATTGTTCTGAGTGAGTTCTGGATTGGCCCACGCTTACCTAGACCGTCGCAGAGAGTGTTGACAGGAATAATGGAGTTTGTTGGTTTGAGATCGACTGGTTGTGCGCTGCCCGGGGGCTGGATAACGATCGCCCTTAGCGTGGAGATCCGGTCTCCAGTTGAGTCTTTTATCTCGAGTCCCCCACCTCTGGTATATACTGTGGTTAGAAGTATGCCTTATTACTGTATCAAAAATAATGATAAACACAAAGTTAGTACAGGTAGTGTTTTTTTCACTGTATATGTATTTGTGCTTTTTAGATTTACTTTTTCTCTTTCTCTGTCCGTCTGTTTTAGAAACCGAAAGGAAGAGAGAGACGTCACAGCTGTCAGCAATGTGACAAATCCTTTACAACATCTGGAAATTTACAGCTCCACCTGCGTATTCATACTGGAGAAAAAACGTACAGCTGTGAAGAGTGTGGGAAAACATTCACTAGATCAGATCATCTCATAACACATCACCGTAAACACACTGGAGAAAAACCGTACAGCTGTGGAGAGTGTGGGCAAACGTTCACTACATCAGGTTCTCTCAAAACACATCAACGTATTCACACGGGAGATAAACCGTACAGCTGTGAAGAGTGTGGGAAAACATTCACTCAATCAAGTAATCTAAAATCACATTACCGCATTCACACTGGAGAAAAACCATACAGCTGTGAGGAGTGTGGGAAAACGTTCACTCAATCAGGTGAACTCACAATCCATCACCATATTCACACTGGAGAAAAACCATACAGCTGTGAAGAGTGTGGGAAAACATTCACTACGTCAGGTCATCTCAAAGCACATCAACTTGTTCACACTGGAGAAAAACCATACAGCTGTGAAGAGTGTGGGAAAACATTCACTGGATCAGGTAATCTCCAAACACATCAACGTATTCACACAGGAGAGAAACCTTACAGCTGTGAAGAGTGTGGGCAAACGTTCAAGACATCAGGTGCTCTCAAAACACATCAACGTGTTCACACTGGAGAGACACCGTACTGGTGTGAAGAGATGCTGTTTTCTCCCTAACTCATCATGTATTTTTCTAAATCTGACTAACAGTTTTTTATGTTCTAACCAGCCTTCCCAATATGCCAAAACAAGGCCACATCGATGCTGTTTCTCCCGATGTAATTCAAATAATTGTTCTACTATGCTATGGTTCAACCATGGTTTTCTAATAGTCTTGCTATTCCTTTTATAAAATAGTATATGTCCAGGGTTTAATTGCTGGCCTCGTTAAAGAGCAGCTTGCAGGTTTTTTTTTTTTACTACATTTATGCTTAACCTTGCCTGAAAATTACAATAAAAAATGTTAATGCAGGATTTGATTGATTTCTCGGACTCCTTCTCTGCCCAATCCGGGGTAGTAGCTTGTAGTGGTTTGAGCGGTTTGTTTGTGCAGGTTGCACAAACTCGAGCCTGTCAGGACATCGAGTCCACAGTTTCCCTAACAGGAAAAGGACCGGAGCTAGCGTTCGTTCCTGGGTGCGTTGTGCATCCACCTCCTTGCAGCACATACTTGCCACAGCTTTATCAGGAAACTGTATTACATCTCTCCCCCCCCCCTTCGCTGCTCTCTCTCTCTCCCCTCCGGTACACGGCACCGTAAGACGTAGTGTGGAGTTACATTAGGTAACGCTGTGGAGGCTGTACTGCTCCAGCCGTCTCCTTTGTGTTTGTTTGTTTGTTTGTTTCCCCCTGTCTGTGTTGTTTGTGTGGGCGTGGTGGCTGTCACTCCTGGCTCCCGGCTCAACCTCCACTCACCTGCTGCAATCAGCTGTGCATCCTCCCCGACTACACACCTGCTTTCCATCAAGCCATTTACAACGGCATATCAACGGAGGCTCCACAACCTTTCTCCGCCAGATCGTCAAGTATCAGCCGTATCTCGCGTCTCCCCTCCGGTAACCAGCACCGTAGTGTGGAGTTGCATTGGGTAACGCGAGATACGGCTGATACTTGCGCATTAGTTTCTGTTATGGATCAGTATCAACTGTCCTGCCAGTAACGTTACTATATTATCAATACTACTTTAGTTATAGTCTGATATATGATTGCTAACTTTACGATGTTGTGATGTGACTGACGTTAGCTAACATTAACTGTAGCTAACCCCGGTCACTCATCAAGACAGCTGCTCTGTTCTCCACTGGTTCTCCACACACCAAAGCTCCATTTCTCTCCGATGGCCGCTATATTTTCTAATCCTTGGCTGCTCCTGGTCTCTTGGACGCATAGCAGGCTCATAATTATAATCATATGCATTCGAATATATATTTTCAATCTCTTCTGTGTCAAAACAAGCATTGTGATTAATGTTTATTCATACATTAGACCGGCCGCTCTCCCCCATGTTACGTCACATGCGGGAGGTCATGTGGGGAGGCTTTTTTATGCGGAAGGGAAAATTTCTTACTAAAACGACGCCAGATGTCACTGTAGTGTAGGTTTCTGTATATTGTTTTGAAAATCTAGTGTATTCATAATTTTCCTACACATTTATTCACTGGTGTCTCTAACCTGCAAGTTGCTCTTTAAAGTTGCATTGAAGGAATTTAGTTTCAATGTTCATTAATATGCCGAGTTAGTGGGGACTCGAGTCGCATATTTTTTGACTTGAGACTTGCTTGACTAACATTGATAAAAGACTTGACTTGACTTTGACTTGGTATTCATGACTTGAGACTTGACTTAAGCTTGCGACAGGTGACTTGAAAGGACTTGACTGTTTAAAATTAAATATTTGCGTTTGTTTTTGTAGTGGGATATCACGTTTAGTTTTTTCGAAAAACGTGATTATAATGCCATGCGCGCAAACCTGGCAACCCACTAGACGGCAGGAGTGTCAGTTAATATGGCAGCAGCTAGCTTTACTCCAAAAATAGTTAAGTTTGGATTCAAGGATTATTTTGTCGATGACGCTAATAAGAAGAGAACAGCGGTATGCAGGGTCTGCAGCATAAAGATCAGTGACTGGACCACCACAACATCCCGCTTCATTCGTCACTACAAAAAAAACCACAGAGAAAGGTAGGCTATACGTGACTGTGTTGTGTTAGCTAGAAAGCTAACGTTAAGTTTAAGCTACGTTAGACTTGGTTTCAAATCGATTAAGCAAAGAAAAGACAAAACGGGGTAAATTAACACTAGAACCGCCAAGGGATTAATTTTGACTAACCCTGATACTGACGGGCTGTCAGGAGAGAGAGAGAGAGAGAGGAAAAGAGATGCCTCGTTTATTTCCCCTGTGTTATTATCAGAAGTTACTGTAAACTTTTGAATAATGTAGTTCATCTACTTTTAGTAGTTTGTTTAAATGTTTTAATTATGTTGTTTTTGGTTTGTTGAAGTGGATCATTCCTTGATTTATTGTAAAATGAATCTGACATTTTTTATCTGTTATGATGATAAACTGAAGCCATTTCTAAATGAACCCAATTAAGTGAGTTTTAAATCGTCCTGCTTAGTTTATAAGGAAATTATGAAGAGGAACAAATTAAATGGTTTGAAAATGATATCTCTGTAGGTGCTGACGCTGTTGGCGGTTCTAGTGTTAACAGACATTTTAATTAAATATGTGTAATGGCAAATGCCATATATGATTTCTGCCTTTTTGAACAGACTTTTTGAGTCCTAGCTATATTGTCTACAGTTCTGGGGTTAATATGAATCTAATATGATTGTCATCGGTCTAAATTAGATTTCAAATGATTAACTGTGTATGTAATGAAGATCATAGTGTGGGTTGAATCTATTTTCATAACCACTGTCTTTTAACTGATTTAAATGTGGAAACTGGGCTTATTCAGAATTTCGTATGACTTGACTTGACTTGCCTCTCACCACAGTGACTTGGGACTTGCTTGATACTTGTAGGTCAAGACTTGAGACTTGCTCATGACTTGCACATGTAGGACTTACTCCCACCTCTGCCGAGTAGTTTCTCCAATAATCTGTTTGGTTAATAAAATGTTGTGACTTTAAACTTCGATTGGGATGTTTTGATAGTTCCTGTTGAGTTAGCAGTCTGCTCTGATCTAAAAGAAGAACCAATTATGAATGTATCTAGAAAATATTCACAATGTTTTCAGTTTGATTCTGTTCTCTTCTGGTTAAATGATCAGAATGTACCAAAATAAAAAAGGCCTTAGAAACAGACTCACATCCCTGCATATTTTTTGTGTTTTTCAGCACATTATAAACATGTCATTCCCTTGTTTTAGGGTCGCTGACTGCTGGATTAAATGTGTCACTCAAACTTTAATATTAATGAAGAATATAGTTTTTGATTCAGTGTGTTTGTCCTGGTTTGTTCCCAGTGAAGGACTCCAGCACATAATGAGGTATTAAACAACAATACGTGTGTATCTTCAACAGCTTTAGTCTCTGAACACCTTTAAAAGAAGTTAAATCAGAATTATAAAATCACTTTCAATTGCTTGTGGTGGAATAACTTTCTGGAAACTATTTTTTATCAACAATGTATATTTTAAGTAAAACATTTTTTTAAGTAAAAATGGCTAACATTTAGCATTAGCAACACAATTGTTCACGCTAATTAACATTTATATCTGGCTCTTGAGTGCTCTGAAGTGAAGTGCATTTATTGCGCCTGTTACGTGCCGCAGTTGGTGCTTGTGTGTGTGTGCTTTTGTGTGTCTCTCTCTCTCTCTCCCTGATTGTCTCCAGGTGCAGCCTCTCCCCCAGGTGCTCCCAATCCCAAACCAGGGCCTCCAAAAAGGACCTGAGGAAGGCTGCAGTGGCCTCTCTCCTTCTCCTAAGGAAATAAGCAGACAGCGCTGCTTTTCACACACACACACACACACACACACACACACACACACACACACACACACACACACACACACACACACACACAGAGCAAGAGTTTTGAAGACTGATAAATCCGAAGTGGATGAAAACAAACTTTGCATCCCAGTCTCCCATCTTTGCAGTCTATCCTCGGGTATTCCTCTTGTTTCCTCCGCCACATCTCCTCCGTCCATACCTCTGGGAAAGGTGAGCTTGAGCTAGCCAGGGGAACGTTGCTAGCACAGCTAACCTTAACATTAGTGCTAGCATTATCCACGTCTTTAGGCGGCTCTTCTGATGATGTAGTACTAGTAGCAGCTTCACTTGTAGCTTCGGTGCTGCTAGCCTCTTTCTTCCCGTGAACTATATTCTTTTTAGAAAAGAAGTCAAGTAAAAAATGTTTGCCTGCCATTATAAAGCATCCTTCTCTCTCCCTCTCTGTGTGTGTGTGTGTGTGTGTGTGTGTGTGTGTGTGTGTGTGTGTGTGTGTGTGTGTGTGTGTGTGTGTGTGTGTGTGTGTGTGTGTGTGTACTGAGAGCAGCATGGAGGAGAACAAAAAGACCCCTGGAGCTCCTGGTCAGTGTGCACTTCATCACAATATATTCCTAACACTGTCATCCCAAAATGAAAGATCACAACCTGTTTAGAAAATACAATATTAATGCAAAAATATGGTTAGATATAGGTTAGAACAGGGGTTCCCAAATTTTTCGGCCCGCGACCCCCAAAATAACAGTGCCAGAGACTGGCGACCCCTGTCAACAGGGGGGGAGGGGGTACTAGTGTATACATACATACATTTAAGTTTTCCGTACTCTCGCGGGAATATCTCCGAGAGGCTGTTGTTGGGTCTGCATAAAGTTTTTTTTTATTTTTGTTTTGTAGGCAGACCATGCAGGCCAGCCTAGTGGTCACCAAGGTTCATATTTTAATAACATTTTTACAAAAAAAGCCCAAGCGAGCAGAACATGTGAAAAAATGGCTTAGACCTCAGAGAGTTAAACTTGGGCCTGCAACCAAAGTTTTACTGTATTTTGTTTTGAAAATCCACAACGGAGGTTTGTGTCGTACTACATGCGGTGTATTTTGCATATCTCTCAGTAGCCAACGATCTGTGAGTCTGTTGGCTCGGACATAAACTCTGTAATAAATGTAGTCTACATTTCATAAAAGGTGTAAAACCTGTGAGCATTTAAAATCACATTTGAACAGAGGCGCGGGAAGGTATTTTGAGTGGGGGTGCTGGACTCCAGTGAACACTATTACGGGCACTATAGAGCACGCACAAAAAAACTCCCCACACGCAAACACACAGTAAACCCGCGACTGTTACAATGAAGGCTCGATAATCAGCTCACGGCATATTGGCAGGGGTAAAGTGCTATTTTTTTACGAGTGGGGAGCGGACCTCACCTCCTCTAGGGGGGTCCGGGGGGATGCTCCTCCGGGAAGATTTTTTTAAAATATTGAAGTTAAAAGCATCAATCTGGTGCACTTTGAGAGCAACATTAAGAGATCTATGGATACATCTCTCAACACCCAGATGAAACAACTGTAAGCAGATGTTCTTTTTCTTTATGGATATTTTACAAATCACTCCCCTTTCAAACTGTATTCTTGTTTTACTGCCATATAGTATTTCATAATTGTTTTTCCTTTATTCTCTTATTTTTTTTATAACTATAATGATCATATGAAGGTGTGCCGCGGAAATAATCTTTTTAATATTTTTTGACCAAACGTTTGAGACCCACTGAGATAACTTAGACTAAAGTTAACTATCTAAACACTCAGAGAGTCCTTTAGCTCACCTGAGCCTCTCAGTCTGACAGGAGAGCTCTCCTCCAGCTTGTTGTGGAACAAACAGCTCCGTATGTCCGTTAGTGCAGCTAGCTAACCAGATGCTAACAACACGGTCCCTGCTGCTGGCACCGGTCCCTCTCTCTCTCCCCCTCTCTCACACACACTAAATGCGCTATTTCCGCACACACACAGAGCCGCGAGCTTGAATGACACAAGCACACTTTTATTTCCATCCAACTCTCTGATTGGTCTGGTGTCTTGCCTCTGTTGCATTCACTGAACACGGGAAATGACAGTCCTGCCGTCCTTTCTAGTGTCTTGATGAGGTTCACGTAAAGCACGGTTAATGTATTATATTATTGAGGTAGAATTGTCCGGGGCTACAGAAAAAACATTCGGGGCAGGCCAAAATATAATTTTACCAACAATGTGAATTTATTGGCTACATATTACACAGATTATGCACAGCGGGAGTAGCAATAACCGTCAAATAATAATTCAGACAGGGGAGCTCCGCACCCCCTGCCTGCCGCTAGGGGGTGCTGCAGCGCCCTCAGCACCCCCCTTCCCGCGCCCATGCATTTGAACGAAAGGCTTATATAATCTGTATTTCTATTGTTGATTTATTGTGTGAACGAGGCGATATAGAGAAGGTTAAGCTGTCATTATTAGGCTATGTACTGTTGGAGTGGTAATAAGGCCTATTGTTTTGGGATATTTGTGGAGTTAGGTGGTCCGTGAGTGTTTTTTTTATTGGTTAAGTGGTCCTTGGTTTGAGAAACATTGCGCAACTGGATTGTCAACGGGGGAGCCTCGCTGCAGAGAAATTATACAGATGGCCAGTCCGCCCCTGAAAAATGTCTACGCACACGTTATTATTAATAATAATTTTTAAAAAATGATTTCCCCCACTTTGGGAACCCCTGGGTTAGCACAGTGGTTCCCAACCTGTGGGCCACGGCCCCCTAGTGGTCCGTGAAGGCATTGCAATTGGGCCGCCAAATAATAATATTTTATTTATTTAATACAGGCTAAAGACACAAACAAATACAGTCAGTAGTATCACTTCAACATTTCACAAACAAAAATAGTTTGACAACCAAAACACACAACATGGCAAGAAGCTGCTAATGGTAGCCACCAGAGTTATCGCAGCTTCCGGTTTTGGGTATGCGTCACTCTCAATCCTTATTTGGTCATGTGTGTGTGTATGTGGGAGTTCCCCTCGATTCCATTGGCTCTGACAGTTAGAAAGATGTCAATCATCAAAATCGACCAAGAGATATGGAAAATCCACCCAAATGACCCCAGAAGTGGGTTTTCTTTGCTAAATCTCTCTTAAAAAATCAAATTTCACTTGTTTTGCTTCAATCTTGATACAGGGTACTTATTATATGTTGTTATAACGTGGACATACTGTATCTCTCTGATTGCATCTCTTGTAGATTTTCTTGCCAATAATACAAAATAAATAAAAAAAGTTCTATATCGATTCTGACAGTTCTACATCCAACTCACAGATGTAACCTTGCTTTGAGAAAACAGATTATTAATTTAACCCTTTTTAGAAGGGAAGATATGGTAATTTTCGAGCCTGAGACCTGAAAAACAGGCTTGGGGCTTAACAGGTTAATCCCACTCTTCGTTAGAGCTAATTATTTCCCATTTCATGGCGTGTTGAGCCACCCTTTGATTTTTTTGGGGCAATAATTTTTGTAAAAACATTTTTTTTTGTAATCTACTCTTCAAACAGATTACTCCTTGATTGACTTTTAAAAAGATGTATTTTAGCCAGAAGAATAGTTGTATTTATTAACTATGTGCGTTCTTCATCGAAAAGCCCGAATAAAATATTAAAGGGTGTAAATATAATGTATTGCCAAATAATTTACATAAATAGCATTACAAAAAGTAGAAAATATACATAGATAGTGTGAACAGCTATCTTACCTGCCTTGTTAATATATACTGTACATGTTAAGCTAACGTTGCCTTGGTTAAAGAGCCTGTTGTTTATTGCTTTGAATTCTTTAAAACAAATATTATCTTCTTAAACTTGTATAGTCAGAAGCATCACATCCTAATGTTTATTGATATATTTAGAGGGAGGGGGTGGGAAGGAAGGTTTCAAAATTCTGATTAGATTAATTTCTACCATTTCTTTAATTCATGGCAGTTTCAGTAATCCCATGGTAATTGAGGACATATAATCTAAATGACTAATGTAGCGTGCCGGTAAACATTTTGAGAGACACTCTGCCTGTTGAAAACTGACTCTCAAGGGGTACCCTGTCCGTAATAGAGTGACGGGGAGGGGCCCTGACCGACCGTCAACATATAACGGGTTGGGAGTGAGAACGTGTTGCACTGCGAAATACAGATAACAACGAGTTAGGGACAAATACAGAATCCATCTCACTCACCTCTTCACCCTTATCTGATTCCCCCTGTGCACGGCTCATAGCCCGTGTTACAGCACTGGCTACATACACTTCAGGGAAGCAGTTAGCGTTTTCATCCGGGTTACCAGTCACAGTGGGTGAAAAGGTCACTATAGGAGGTGGTGGACCCTCAGCCCACATACGACTGCCAGCCAGGCCATTCCCAAGGATTACATCCACACCTTCAATCGGTAGTACAGGACGGACCCCCATGGCGACCTCACCCTGCACCAAACCAGAGTCAAGCACAACAGAATGCAGTGGAACAAGTACAACCTTCATTCCCATACCCCGCATCATAATAATAATAATATAATAATAATACATTTGATTTAAGACATACGTCATCTCAAGGTGCTTCACAAAGCTATAAGGAAAAATAAGTAAAAATATATCTAAAGGAGCATATTGGATAAAATATGGCAATATAAAAAATAAAAATAAAAGGTTAAGAGAATAAAAGGTTTAAAAATAAATAAATAAAGTAAAGGACAGTCAGTAAAATGCGGTGTGGAACAGGTGGGTCTTGAGGCATTTCCTAAAAACTGAGAGTGATGTCGAGGTCCGTATGTTGTCTGGAAGCTGATTCCACAGACGTGGACCCAGGGAGGAGAAAGCACGGTTTCCCATGGTGACCAGTTTTGTCCGCGGAACAGCCAGGAGATTGGAGCTGTCTGACCTGAGTGTGCGTGAGGTATGGGAATGTTTTCTTGTTAGCATTGCCTGTAGGTAGGTGGGGCCAGTGTGGTTGATGGCGTTGAAGACCATTATGGGGACTTTGTAGTTGATCCGGTGTGTTACAGGGAGCCAGTGGAGTGAGTGAAGGATGGGGGTGATGTGCTCTGATTTGCTTGTTTTTGTGAGTATCTGGGTGGCACAGTTTTGTACATATTGTAGTCTCTGGGTGTTTTTTGCTGGAATGCCTGCAAGCAGAGAATTACAGTAATCAATGCGGGAGGTGATGAAGGTATGGACCAGTTTTTCTGCATCCGGTTTGGTGAGGGAGTGTCGCATTTTGGAGATGTTTCTCAGGCGGTAGTATGAGGCGTGGCAGACCGTCTTTATGTGTGCTTGGAATGAAAGGGATGAGTCCAGTTTCACACCAAGGCTCGTTACAATTGGGGAGAGGGGAATGGAGTGGCCATTGATGCTGATATGAGGGATATCAGTTGTTTGTGTTTGATGTGGTGTTCCAATCAGAATGGCCTCTGATTTGCTGCTATTCAATTGGAGGGAGTTGTTGCTCAAGCGACCACACACGCCGCCGTGTGTAGGAGCCGTAACCCTCACGGCCCGTCCACACAGCGGCGTGCGTTGAAGCTTGCCGGCGGGCGTGTCTGAAACTCGACCAACAACCAATCACATGAATCTCCCGCCCGTGACACACAAGCAGCGGTTTGATTGGCTAGAGCTTGTACTGGCATATGATTCGATTGGCTGACGCTTCTGCCGAGGCTTCAAAAGTTAAACATTGCTCAACTTTTGCAGCGAGCCACGCCAGCAGAACTCTGCTTCGCTTCCCACAATGTAGTTCGGCAAAAAGTGACGTCACCCCATTCAAAGTGAATGGTGAAGCTTTCAACGCACGCCGCTGTGTGGACGGGCCGTGACCCTAACCCTGACCTTGATCGAAACAGTAGAACAGAGGCTCAGTGTTGAAAGCAACACGGTCTTCAGTATGAACACAATTAGGGTTTGAACGGTTTGTGATTTCATTCTCTCTGGAATATACAGTCCAACTATAATATGTTATTGTCCTCAAGTTAGTTGACAATTTAGCAGTACTTTAGCATGTGAATTGAAATATTCAAAGTGTTTGTAAATATTGTCCTATTTTTATTTACAATTAACATTACTGTAATATCACCAGTATACTGTTATGAAACTATTAATATTATTATTCAACTAGATGCAGCAAAAGGGCAATATATTCATGAACTAATAATAATAATAATAATAATAATGCATTTTATTTATATAGCGCTTTTCACAACTCAAAGACGCTTTACAATATGAGGGAGGGTAGACAAACAAGGACAGGCAAACAAGTAAGTATAGTCAAATAAAAAGGCAGTCAAGAGGAAGTTGATTGAGAGGGGGGGGGCTTATGGGTAGACAGAGTTGAAAAGATGTGTTTTGAGGCGGGACTGAAACACTGTGAGGGACTCAGAGTCACAGAGATCTTGGGGGAGGGAATTCCAGAGCCTAGGAGCTGCCACTGAGAAGGCTCTGTCCCCAAAGCTGCAGAGTGTGGATGTGGGAATGGATAGGAGTCCGGCTGCGGTGGATCTGAGGGACCGTGGGGGGTTGATAAGGAGTGAGAAGGTTTGTGAGATAAGGGGGGGGGGGCAAATGGTGGAGTGCTTTGTAGGTGAGGACCAGAATTGTGTAGTTGATGCGATGGGAGACAGGAAGCCAGTGTAGGTCTTTGAGGACTGGGGTGATGTGATGCCATGATTTGGTATGCGTGAGGAGACGTGCAGCTGCATTTTGAACCCGTTGGAGTCTGTTGAGGGATGTAGTGCTGATGCCGTAAAGAAGTGAGTTGCAGTAGTCAAGGCGGGAGGAAATTAATGCATGGATTAGTCTTTAGGCTGCGGGGCGGGTGGGAGAGGGTAGGATTTTTGCAATATTGCGGAGGTGGAGGTCGTCCATAACATACGCCTGCCCATACCATATCCCCACCACCACCATGGGCCACTCGATTCACAACATTACCCTACCCCCAGCCTAAGGCACACCTGTGCAATAATCATGCTGTCTAATCAGCATCTTGATATGCCGCACCTGTGAGGTGGGATGGATTATCTCGGCAAAGGAGAAGTGCTCACTATCACAGATTTTTTCAGATTTGTGAACAATATTTGAGAGAAATGGTTATTTTGTGTATGTAGAAAATGTTTTAGATCTTTGAGTTCATCTCATGAAAAATGGGAGCAAAAACAAAAGTGTTGCGTTTATATTTTTGTTCAGTGTATGTGCAATATGTGATTTATGTGCAATATATACTTTATATACATATGCCATCTTTAATAACTGTAATATATACCGGGCTGCTAAATCCTAAGAACTGCTACAGGATTTGATTTGTAGATTTGATTTGTTTTTGATCTGTATTTTTGAAAATTATGTAACTTTTTTAGTTTTTATCTTTTTTTAGCATATTGTTTATTGTTTATTATATCATAACTTAGTACTTTTTATTACATTGTTGTGTTGTTTGTTTATTATATTATAACTTAGTACTTTTTTTTTAAAGCATTTAAGATATGCAACACTAAGCTGTCTGTGGCTCTTTCCTGCTGTAACGCTGCAAATGTCCCCTCTGTGGGACTAATAAAGGTATTCTGATTCTGATCTGATTCAGTTCGGATAGGACCTCTACATTGGCAGATTTAGCACTTCAAAGGCTATAATACCTCAGGGATTGAACTGTATGTCAGCCTGAACACCTTTGATGGGTTTGATGAGTCAACTTTATTTGCACATGCAAAGCAACCTGTCTTTAAAATTCCCTTGCAGAATAACAGGGAAGTGGAGCCCATGTATCAGTTGCGATGTGTGCTATATATTTCTTTATAACAAGGGGGAAAACACTGCATTACTGAGAGTTATACTCACAGGTGTAACAAATAACATTTCAATCAATATTTGTTTTCATCTGATCCTGTGATATTTGAGACGGTATGGATCACACTCTGGATTATGGGTGCAACAGGTAGGCAGAATAAACAAATTAAACAATAACACATCATCCCTTGCTCAGTGATGTTGATACATTATAACTCGGCTGACCAGGGAGGTTAATGTCTTCACAACACGTTTTATTCATTCAATCTGTGGGAGTGATCACATTATATAATCTCCCCTTCAGATATTATGTATGACACCTCTATTAGGTTTTACCTTAAATTGTCCTTGGGCAGACACACACACCGTTAATATTGGGTATTTTATTGGGTTCGGGATTCCTATGGATGACTGCCTAGGAGAGAGCGCAGAGAAGCGTGTAAGACTGCGACTCTGCCTCCTTGTCTCAACTCCAGTTTGTCATGGATTAAGTCCACAGAGCCCTGAAATGTTTGCCGAAATGAGATTTGCACCTTCCAAAGTAGGATGAATGCCGTCTCTCTTAATCAGACCAGGTTTTCCCCAGAAGGCTGTCCAATTATTTACGAAGCCCACATTGTTTGCTGGGCACCACCAAGACAACCAGCGCTGAAATGATGACATGCGGCTATACATGTCATCATTGATCAGATTGGGGAGGGGACCAGAGAAGATTACGGTGTCCGACATTGTTTTAGCATAACTACACACCGACGCCACATTAAGTTTGGTGCATTCTGATTGGCGTAAACGAACATCATTACCACCGACATGAATAACAATCCTACTGTATTTACGTTTATTTTTAGCCAGCAGTTTAAGATGCGCCTCAACGTCGCCCGCTCTGGCCCCCGGAATGCATGTGACTGTGGACGCTTCGGTCTCTAAATTCACGTGTCTCATAATAGAGCTACCAATAACCAGGGTTGGCTTCTCAGCGGGTATCTCGCTGAGTGGGGAATATCTGTTAGATACGTGAACGGGTTGGTGGGGACCTGCGGGTTTCGCGTTATGCCCCTTCTGAACAGTCACCCATTCTCCCTGCTGCTCGGGAGTTGCCGGGGGACGGCTAAGAGGAGCTATCTTTTGCCGGTCCGCACCGGCTAACATGGGCTTTACTGTAGCTGAGTTACTTTCTAAGATGCGGAGCCGGGCTTCCATGGCTATGATTCCCGCCTCCAACCTAACAACTATACTACATTTAACACATGTATCGGTACCAGTAAAGGAGGTAGGGAAGTAACCAAACATGAGATGGGGAAAGAGCCATGGCTAGCTATCAAGCTAAAGTAGCTACCGTTAGCAAACCCGAAAGGAGTGTAGGCAACTGTGGAGTTACAGTCGCTAAGAGAAGGAGAGTTGTGAGTGCTTAAGCTGTAGTAACGTGTGATTACAACGTCAGGCAGTTGCCGTGATCAAGAGTTTTAAAACGATCGATTAAGTTTAAGATAACAAGCTATCAGCAACAGAACAGGCACACGGGATACCCGGAGATGACAACAACAACCAGAAGTTACAACATGCTTACCGCAATAGTGGTCCGTCCGTGTGGTCCGTGTAGAAACAGCCTGCTGATCCAATGTTTTATAGAGAGCTGCTTGCCACCAGATGACCTCGGTCCCTGCTAACTGCAGCGAACAGCTTTAGTTTTAAGTGAAGACAACAATGAAGAGAGAGAGAGATTATGCAATATGGAAATAAACTAAAACTAATTGTTTCAAATTAGGAGAAGATTGAGGTCATGCTTAGCAAAAACCAATGTGTACTGTCTTTGGGGAAATGGTGTGTTGACCCAAACTGTCTCACCTACTTTCTGCTTTTGGTCAGAAAAGTGCAGTGTTAATCACAGAGCCTCAAGAAAACCTTGTTCTTAGAGGCCTCTAAACAAATGACAACGTATCAGAGCTGAGCACAGTGAGAGAAAAGACAATCCTTTTCAAATTAATAAGAAATCTTACGATATTCTCTCCTGTGATACGATGGATCTTATCCGCCGCCGTCCTTTGTTTCATCTTAAGCCGCTCATTCATATTCTACTTTCTGGAGAAGCTCAGTTTCAAGGAACAATGTTGAAGAGCCATTTTGAAAGAAATGTAGAGCGATTTCCCTAAAAAGAGGAAAGAAAATGCTTTGTGAAAAGGTGTCCTTCCCATTTTTGTGCAAGTAATATGTATGGATGTGTGGTTATTTCACATCCATTGATCAAACGGCAGCCCAGCCGCTGCAAACGTGGTAATATCTGCTTATCCTGCCTATCATTCAGGGGCTGTTAGTGAGCAGGAGATGCAAGGCTTATCTAACCTCCAAAATACATGACAGACAGCAGCCTAACCAAGGCCGGCTGCTGCAGAACTGTCAAGCCGATAAAAGGTTCTGCACCAAATTAATTTCCACCGCCCCACCTCACCCTTCCCTCTCTACTCCCTTTCCATTTGTCTTTTATCAGAGTCTGCAGGTGTTTCCAGATCTTTCTTATATTTAGATGGTTGTTGGCTTCTATCCATCTCATAATCTTAACTTCATCGCTCTTATTATTAATGCATAAGCAACACTCGTCTGGTTTAACCTAAGTCTTCAAACTAGTTTCTCAATGTCTGTTTCAACCCCTCTGCAACACTCCTTGTCTCTTTCAATTCCTAATCGATTGAGCGATGTCGGGTGGTGGATCAGGGAGGTGCTGTTTGTGTTGATGCACCATTAACTCAGCAGAGGCAAGATTTTTACCGCTGCACAGGTGGCAATTCACAATTTCATTCAGTCACAGAAACATCTGTTTTCCTTTTCTTTTTATCAAATAACAAAGACTGGAAACCTTTCAAGGTGATGAATACACATGCACCCATTGTAAGTGTGAACATTGTAGCCACTTCATGGACAAAAACAGCCTTTTGACAGCCAAGGGTGTTGAAAATTAAACTGGAGATGCAGAAATAACTGTGGTTATTTTATTCAAGCTTACCTTGATGGGTGAATGTGACTGCACACCAAAGGCCAATTTCAGATTCAACCATCACTTCTTCACACCCAAACAATACAATAGGATGCTTGTCAGTGCCTTCCAAAAACAACCCATATTTCTGATCTGTCCTATGGTTCGGGTCTGGTTAGGAAACTAATGCATATGCAACTCGTGTTAAAGCTGTACTAATCAGTCCATCTTTAAGGGATCAAATGACTATGACTCATGTGCAAAGAAACACTTGTTACAACAAACAACCAAGGCTCACCCAATGTTAGTCCTAAAAAGCTTTGTACTGTTTTTTCTCTTCCTGTTTGCTTTGATCAATCCTCCAGACACAACGGCTACTTTTTTTTAAATTAATGAGCTCTGACAAGCTACATCGCTACCACAAAACCGAGTAAATTGTTAACTGCTGGCTTTTGAATTAAGTCAAGCAGTAAGCATCAAATGGCAGATATTTGCAATTAGTTGTCCATAAATATAACTCTAAATTATTTCTAATGTTCTGTGTCTGCAGGTTGTGTTACTTCGCAATTATTTGACAATTCACTATAAATAACTTTTCAAGATAATCATTTACTTCTTCGAAAAGAGTACAGTCACAACTTTAAAAGGTTACTTGTACTGTATAATCACAAAATGTAGGTCATTTGGTATTTTGACAGTGTTGTTGATCTCATGCAAAGATAACGTGTGCCAGGTTGAGCCTCGGGCTTGTTCTTATTTTATGCAAACACATAGGGCTTTGAATACAAAGCAAAATCAGCATACCCAAATGAACACTGTCACATTTGATATCAATACTTGCCCAAACAGATAATGTCACGGAATGCTACCGTTGGATCAGTCTATCTGTATAAACATATATCTACAGCTTGTATTCACCATGAAAATGATATTTCACTGGTTAGCTAGCGTTCACACCAGTGGCATAGCCACCATAGGGCCAGGGTGGGCCCAGGCCCACCCAGTTTACTCGTTGGCCCACCCTGAGAAAGCTTCGGTGTAATTCTTTTGGATTTTTTTTGGAATTATTATTATAAAAAAATGTATTCACCCATTGAGAATATCCAAGCATTCAAAGTGAAATTCAAGAGAACAAATATCGAGTTTAATTCATGTTGTATGTGTTTTATCCTCTGAACCAAACTCATTTACGGTAAAAACTGATTGTTGGTGGACGTAGGGCATAGTCCTGCACGGGTCTGATTTTCAAGACCCGCTCCCGCCCCGCACCCGCGACGTGCAATACCGAACCCGCCCCGCTACCTGCACATATTACCAATTAGTTCCGCAATCCCACCCGACCCGTCGGCACAGGATCCGCAACCCGACCCGAACCCGCATATATATATGAGCAGTGAAAACATGCAATTATTAACACACGCAGTTGCATATTTCTCAAAAAAAGCATGGGATGTTGGTTATTTTCTCCATCTAGGAGGACACCAAAAGCCTCCCAGATGTTGGATTTCGCTCTTGAGGAAGTGTTGGAAAATGCTGTATTCTCCGCTAGAGAGCTTCACCTCAGCCATTCAGAATGTGGCGCTCTCAGAAGCAGATTGATGCGCTGCAGAGGTTATGATTATGCACGGTCCCGCGGGGGAGAGGTCTGAGGATTTAAACATTAAACTAAATTATTATTATTTAAATATATGTATTATGCAACACCCGCGACCCGACCCGCATCATCTTTGTTTTACCCAGAACCAAACCCGGAAAAAAGTGTTTGAAAAAATACCACCCGCGAATCACCTTTTTTGCGGGTCACCCGTCGGGTACCCGAGGCAGGACTCTGACGTAGGGTCCGTGACGTCACCCATAGGATTCTGCAGAGTTGCCGAGAAGCCCTTAGTAGGCGGAGTCAGCCACTAACAGCTCGACACTGACGTCAGAGTTCAACTCCCGCCTTCTCCAGCCTGCTCCAAATAAGGGCAAAGAGGCGGAGCCGAGGCGGGACCTGCTGCCACCGAGCTGAAAGTTCCAGAGCTAGCTGAAGCTACCAAGCTAAGCTAACATGCTCCCCATCTGCACACTGCCGTGGCATTTTACGTTTTTAAGCGGACATGAAACTATTCAGCAAAACTATAAATAATAATCTAAGTTATTGAGTTTTTAGCATAATACTTCAGAATCTCAGAGGCAGTGTTTGTTTACTTTCTCAAAGCAAAGAGTGACGCACTTCAGGCCACAGAGAAATTCCTTGCAGATGTAGCTCCGTATGGCAACGTAAAATGCCTGAGGTCTGACAACGGAACAGAGTTTACAAATAGAGAGTTTCAGTCACTGCTGAGAAGGAACAAGATCAGACACGAAACGCCCTGTCCTTACTCCCCGCACCAGAATGGGATAGCTGAGAGGGAAGGGCACACTCTTTTCGAAATGGCTAGGTGTAAGCTAATAGATGGTAACTTACCTAAGAGTCTATGGCATTATGCAGTCCAAGAAGCAGCTTACACCAGAAATCGGTGTTTTAACAAGCACATGGACACCACCCCATATACAGCACTGACAGGAAAAAGGTGTGATCTAGCCAGGATGCACAAGTTTGGGTCAGTGTGTTATGCTTACCAACAGCACAGAGGAAAACTCGAGTCCAGGTGTGAGAAAGGACTTTTTGTAGGGCATGACAAGGGCAGCCCCGCTTTTCTAGTCTATTATCCCGGTAAGGGGAAAGTGCAAAAGCACAGGTTAGTAAAGTTTGTCACAAAGACAACATGTGAGAACGAGACACAGACACAGGAGCCAGAGCTGGACTCCAGAGTAGGGTGTAAGAAAAGAGAGACGACACAGCCTAGTGTACTGAGCACAGACATGCAGACAGACGGTCAACAGACACTGGAGGATGATGGCGAGAAGCACCCTAGGGTGACGTCACGTGCCTCATGCAGTGGGAGATATCCCGGGAACCTAAACCCCCAAAGTATCTGAAAGACTATGCCCAGAGAGAAAGTGACGAGGATGACAGTACACTTACCAGCATAGATTACTGCTACAGAGTAGTGAGTGGTGTACCTCAGACCTTTAAAGAGGCCATGATATCCCCTGAATCAGGAAAATGGGAGAGAGCGATGGATGAGGAGATGAGGTCCCTGGAGGACAATCATCTTTTTACTCTAACAAAATTACCCGAGGGTAGACAGACAGTAGGAGGCAAGTGGGTGTACTCAATCAAGGAGGGTATTGAAGGGCACGACAGGTACAAGGCCAGGTTTGTAGCTAAAGGCTACAGTCAGAGGGAAGGAATAGACTACGGTGAGACATTCTCCCCTACAGCTAATCTGACCAGTGTACGGGTAGTTATGCAGAAGGCAGCCGAAGACGACTTGATTTTACACCAGATGGATGTGAAGACAACCAGGGAACCATTGCACTTGCCAGAAACCCTGTGTGCCGACAGAGGTGTAAACATGTGGATATAAAATATCACTTCATTAGATCTGTCATCAAAGAAGGAAAGATGACACTGGTTTACTGTCCTACAGATGACATGGTTGCAGACGCTATGACCAAGCCTGTCTCCAAACTGAAATTGAAAAAAATGTGCAGAGGTCATGTTCGGTGTGTAAAATATTGCCTACTATGTAATATTGACTGCCATGTTGTTTTGATGTTTTGAACTGTTATTTTTCTTGGAAAAGTTGTACAGTATACACGTCATTCATAAGTGGGAGTGTTAAGTGTAAGTACCGGTATTAATATGTCTGCATGTAACTGCACTATAACTGTTCCACAGTAAGAGGCGTAAGGAGGCGCAACTATTGTAGCTGACGTCAGGTATCAGATATAAGGGATTGTTCCCTCCCCTTCTATCTCTCTAGCTCTCATGGAGAGCAGGTCAAGTGGTGCAATGCACATATGAAAATAAACCACGCCAGTTAAGGCTAAAGAAGACCTCGTCGTCATGACCAGTTTATTGCTATACATGTGACTCTGTCAACAGGCGCCTTTCAAAGCACCCAAGGACACCTTACAATTCATAACATATTCTAAGGAAATCTTTTAAGACAGTACAAAGAATGCAGTACGGGTGATGTTTTTTATGTGGGGTGCAGATGAGAGAGCTGTCCAGAATGACAACAAGATGTTGTGTTTGTGCTCTTGATAAGCCATTAAAACAGTAAAATACGTGTCTCCTGTTCACCAAAACATACCCATCTGTTATGGAAAAATAAAGTATTCCAAAAGTATTCTAAAAGTAATCTGCCACCGGTACCGGCGGGGATTGCTGAAATCTGGCCCACCCTATTTTTTAAAGGCCCACCCTAAAGTACATTTCTGCATACGCTACTGGTTCACACCAGCTTAATGCTAACAGCCCACACCCAAAACACATTTTAAATGTAGTTCATTGTAACCTTATGTTGTGTTCTGGTCTCCCGTGACCCCTTTGAAGTTAAAATTATATAATAACTACCCTCTAGTTTTTTTTATCGAAACGAGGCTTCATGATATCCTCCACAACAGATATATAAACACTACAAAATTGATTTTTACAATTTGAGCCAAGTTGTAAGGTCTCAAAAAAAAAATGTATCATTTGGTGTTCAGGTCTGGTGAGACCCGGCAGCATTGCTGTGGGTGACTCTGGGTCAAATCTGGCCCAATCAAGATTCATCTTTGACTTTAGACACCCCACCCCCACCCCCTTCTTCCACTGTAACAATAATTGTAAGTCTATTAAGTCTATTATAATCAGATAACGTAATGATCCACTGTCTTCACTATAGGGAATATAATGAGTGAATTGAATCACATGTTTTACTTAAATATGTGGTGTAATGTGTTTTGGGGCCATACAATACAATTACAACAGGATTGTATCGTTATGAATGCATAATAAGTTAGTTATGATGTAGTTAAAACAATATTGGATGATAGTCATTATTTTGGACTGAAATAAATCATGGGTCAAAATTGGCCCGCGAACACCATCAACGGTAACAGCTTTCGAACACAACACAAGGGTTGAATATCATGACAAACTATTGTGTATGTTGATGCACACATTCATCTTCACCAGTAATATTATATTTACATTTCTTTAAAAAATGAAAACACATAAGCTTAATTAATGTAAAGAATATATTTTTGTTGAGACTATTTTTTGCCTTAGTCAAATGTGCATGTTCACCTACATGCTTGTTATTTGCCAACAGTTATTGCATGTGACCTATTTGCATGAAGTCAGATGACAATGACTTCCCATAAAAAATTTAAATGACACACTATTAGCCATACCAACATTTGAAATCAGAGAGCAAACAAAGATGGACCTAAATCTACTGCTGATCATGACTGCTGCAGGCAAGTTTTTTGTGTATTTGGATATCTTTTTATTAAATACAATGTCAGATTCTTGTTAGAAGAACGATACATTGGATTGCAGGTTCTACATTTGTCATAATCTCTTAAAAATGACTTAATGAAGTGCAGTTAAAAGTGAAATATTTCCTTGTATAAATGTATAATGATGACATTGACACGCCCTATTAAACTAACATTTTGTTTTTTCAAGTTAAGTCATAGCCTTTATAAATGTATATCTGTGTCTCTACAGGGCTGTGCGCTGTCTCTTCACACACAGTACATCATCGCCAGTACCATTTTGTTAATGAAGCAAAGAACATGAGTGAAGCACAGATATACTGCAGAGAGAAATACACAGACCTGGCCACTGTAGACAGCATGGAGGATTTGACGCTCCTGAACCAAATGGCAGGCCAATACAATCAAGTGAGTCCCCTTTCTCTCTCTTTAACTTCAAACCAGGTAGTTACAATAGTAAAGGATTGAACGTTTTTAAATCTGACCCTGCATAAAACAATAATAACTTAACTGTAGTGCGAAATGTCCCTTTTACATATAGTGTAAAAGTATGAAAAGTTTGTTCCCCTGTTGTGTTTCACCAGACAGTGTTTTACGTTCAAGCTGCAATGGAGTGACGATAACAAATGGAGGACATTTTGTATTAGAAAGACTTTAAGTCAGGAGAATATCCACGGATAGCACAGAGGCGCGGGAAGGTATTTTGAGTGGGGGTGCTGAGGTGCTGGACTCCAGTGAACACTATTACGGGCACTATAGAGCACGCACAAAAAAACTCCCCACACGCAAACACACAGTAAACCCGCGACTGTTACAATGAAGGCTCGATCATCAGCTCACGGCATATTGGCAGGGGTAAAGTGCTATTTTTTACGAGTGGGGAGCGGACCTCACCTCCTCTAGGGGGGTCCGGGGGGGTGCTCCCCCGGGAAGATTTTTTTAAAATATTGAAGTTAAAAGCATCAATCTGATGCACTTTGAGAGCAACATTAAGAGATCTATGGATACATCTCTCAACACCCAGTAGAAACACAACTGTAAGCAGATGTTCTTTTTCTTTATGGATATTTTACAAATCACTCCCCTTTCAAACTGTATTCTTGTTTTACTGCCATATAGTATTTCATAATTGTTTTTCCTTTATTCTCTTATTTTTTTTATAACTATAATGATCATATGAAGGTGTGCCGCGGAAATAATCTTTTGAATAATTTTTGACCAAACCGTTTGAGACCCACTGAGATAACTTAGACTAAAGTTAACTATCTAAACACTCAGAGAGTCCTTTAGCTCACCTGAGCCTCTCAGTCTGAGAGGAGAGCTCTCCTCCAGCTTGTTGTGGAACAAACAGCTCCGTATGTCCGTTAGTGCAGCTAGCTAACCAGATGCTAACAACACGGTCCCTGCTGCTGGCACCGGTCCCTCTCTCTCTCCCTCTCTCTCTCCCCCTCTCTCACACACACTAAATGCGCTATTTCCGCACACACACAGAGCCGCGAGCTTGAATGACACAAGCACACTTTTAATTCCATCCAACTCTCTGATTGGTCTGGTGTCTTGCCTCTGTTGCATTCACTGAACACGGGAAATTACAGTCCTGCCGTCCTTTCTAGTGTCTTGATGAGGTTCACGTAAAGCACGGTTAATGTATTATATTATTGAGGTAGAATTGTCCGGGGCTACAGAAAAAACATTCGGGGCAGGCCAAAATATCATTTTACCAACAATGTGAATTTATTGGCTACATATTACACAGATTATGCACAGCGGGAGTAGCAATAACCGTCAAATAATAATTCAGACAGGGGAGCTCCGCACCCCCTGCCTGCCGCTAGGGGGTGCTGCAGCGCCCTCAGCACCCCCCTTCCCGCGCCCATGTGTGTAGCTAATACTATGGTTAACGTTTGTATATATTTAATATTGTGTTATACACAGAACAGCACCAGAAAGTGAGGACCCTTCATCACTGCTGAATGCCTTATAAGGGGATCTCTTACAGTCCAGTATTAACAGGAGAAATTATAGCAGAAAAAGCTAAATAAATCAATGATCAATTTCCTGTAATAAGAAAAACAAAACCAGAGAATGTGAAAAATGTTTGAATTGTCTGGTAAATCTGCACTCCTTAATAAAGATATTAAAAAAAAAATAAATCAATGATAATATTGGTATCGGAATAAAGCCTTGAAACAGTTTACAGTTTTTTTTTTACAGGACTTGCGCTAGAGTCATAGAAGATAAGATAAGTAGTATCGAGGCTGTAAATGAAAAAGTTACGTGTCCCAAGGCTGATCTCATAAAGCCCCAAAAAGTATCTTTTAATAAATACATTTCCTTGAGCAGCTTTAAAAGCTACATCAGGGTGTTATTATTTATAACACAATGAATATTGCTTTCAGTCCGCCTGGATAGGGCTTTACGTTGACTGGGACAGCTGGAGGTGGTTACTGTCTGACACAACCTTCTACAAACCGGGAGAGACAGAGTTCAGAAATTGGAAGACTGGAAAACCACTCCACGATGTCGAGAAAACATGCACATTCATGTCGAGATATGATGGACTATGGCATAATGATGTGTGTCCAAGGCTCGTTAAGGCAGCCTGCGTTGATGTCAAAGGTAAGAATATTAATTTAGGATTCATATTATACATTTCGAAATTGGATGAAAAGATTCTGAAATATAAAGATATTCATGTAAAGAAACTGTTCAAAAATACTCAATATATTTTTTATGATTTTATTACATTACATATTTTATAGATGTTTTTTATTTATTGATGTCATTCCTAATATCTCGGGGGATTTAAATGATATATTTTGTATTGTAAAGACATCAATATCACCACTGGTATTCATGGCAGGCATTCTTCTCTCTGATCCATTTTCAGGGCCGAATGCGACATTTGTCGTCTCTCCCGGCTCCATGAACTGGACTGATGCCCAGAGCTACTGCGGATCAAAACAAACAGACCTGGCCATTGTGAGAAACTTGGAAGAGAACAAGCAGATACTGGATTTGATATATGGACTTGAACATGCCTGGTTCGGCCTTTACAGAGAGTCTTGGAAGTGGTCGGATGGAAGTAACTCCTCCTTAAGGTACTGGGCAGGAGCTGAACCTATAGGTCCTGAGACGTGTGTTGCTGCAGATTTCCATAACTCTGGAAAATGGGAGGACTTTGACTGTGGCTTGAAGAAACCGTTCATTTGCTACAGTGAGTACAATTCCCACCTACGATAAAGCAAGTGATGATATTGAATCTACTACAAAAGAAGCCACCATAAATGTTGTGACTGATGAAGTTTGTTTGTGTTTTTAGAATATGTTGTGCATGTTACAATGCAAGTGATTAAATTGAGGTTCGATACATCAAACTCTGATGTGGATCCGAACGACCCCGCTTTCCAGGAGGAGATGTTGGTGAAGGTAAATCATGTTTTCCACTTTTATGAAAAACAACCAGATTACTTTTTAAGAAAGCATGCAATACACAAGTTATTGAGCCGTTTCCGCTCTACATCCTGAACTCCTCCCTTCGATGCAATGCACTTCCGTTTTGGCGGACTGGGTTTGTTTTGCTAGCTAGCTCCGTTGTGCCGACAAAGCACTGATATCGCAGAGACAAAGAGGATATAACAATTACAACATGAAGAAAAGTGGTTCGGGAACTACGTGTGCGGTAGTTGGTTGCAATCACTCGAGAAAGCACCTGAACGAGTGGTTAGATAGAGAGTGCTACGACCACAAACCAGCACCCAGCACCCAGCCATGTTGTTCATTAAATACAGATAAACACAACAAATACTGCATGCATTGTATTTTTTAATATTATATATGAATATTTTCATAGTGATGTAATTGTGTGGGCTGCTTTTATATTTTAATTTGTAATACCTGTTAGGATTAAACATGTGATCTTTCTTGTTGAAGCCATTTCTTTAGTTTCCTCTCAACAATTAATTAATTCAGTGTTATTTATGTACAGTATGAGCTTAATATGAATGATGAACTGTGTTAAAAGAAATTGTAGCACTCTAAGGAACATATGAAATGCAATAATGCAATAACAGTGCAATAATGAAATTAAATTACATCAAACTTTATTTTCACTCAAACAGTACAGGCACATATGATATATTGCACAGCATAAAGAGATCATGTAAATTGTGCATTATGTAAACAACAGACAACTGTTGGCTCCTGTGGGCATGACCTAAATAAGGCAGTTTATTTTGGTTTTATGCTGGGCCACGTCGTCATGTTATCCTCCCAGTTTTGCACTGAATTCGGGTGGGGGAGAGTAACGCCATCTCCAGTCAAAGAAGTAGAATCGTGTTCCCAAGCTAGCATCACTGTTAGCATCGAAATCGCTGTGTTTACACCAGTGCCCGTCTGACTGTTTACTCCGGTTTACACCGACAGACGCTGTGCAAAAGACTTCCGGCGGAAATGAAGTGCATTTGTGTAGGGTTATGGCGCTGCCCGTGGTTTGTCGCGTAAACTTGTCTATAGGGGAACTCAGATTACATGAGAGCAATCAACAGAATGGTTAAGAAACACATGAAGAGCTATTCAAGAATTATGAATTCAACAAATGTAGAAGATAATGTTGCAAAGAATTTCATCTATATGTATACATATATGTAAATATATTTGTATATATATATTTGCATTTTTTAACCCTCAGGATTGTGGGAAACAGTATTTCAATCTCTCTGTTTGTACACACAAACTGAAAGATTGACAATAAAGTTGACTTTTTGACTTAATTTCAATGAAATTGAACTGGATGAACATGATATACATTATTCATTCAATATCACAATTGAAAGGGCCCAAGCATTTTGTAAGCAGTGCAAAATATTTGAAAAGTACTTCGCAGAAACTTAGCCACCTGCCACCAAATGCATCAGGGAAATGTACAAATACTATTTAGCAACCTGAGGTAAGACTTTACACTAGAAGAAATAAGCGAAAGTCAAAAACTACCATTCAGATGAGTGAACTATAGATAAGTAATCTGTTTGTATTTGAATGATAATGATGAAGAGTTTTGTATCTCAGATGAAGAAGGAGCTCAGGGACAAAGGATTGGATGACAACATCCAACTGACCTGGAGGAAGCAGCCGGATGGAAAAGTCTTCCAGAAGGAGGAGAATGAGAGGGATGAGTTTTAGGGTTGAATTGTTGTGTTGGCTTTTATCAAGGAAACGTGTATTTCTTTCCTCAAAGTCCTCATGTAACAGAATACAGCTGCAACAATGAGCTGATGAATCTATTAGTAGCAAAAGTTAAACTGTCATGCAGTGCAATGCGTGTATCTGCTTGGCCTGCGGAAATTAATAACAGGCCTTTTTTGCTATTTTGTGAATTCTTATTTGTTTATTTAAGATACAATTGTAAGGAATTGTAAAATAACATAAGATTTAATTGAAGGGAACTCCAGTGGGATCCTATTACCAATAGGAATGATGACCTCTAATGCATCTTTAAAAACATCTTCATAAAAAAATGTCGCACATGTAGTTTGATTGATGTATCTGTTAAAATAAAACACTGATATATACTTGAGTATTTCATTGTTGTGCTACTTTGTAGTTATATACTCTACTTCATTTCAGAGGTAAATTGTGTACTTTTATTCCACTACAATTATTTAATACCTTTAGTTACTAAAATAATATGGATCAACACTTAAGTAAGACTTTAGGTACACCTGGAGTAAAGTTCACAAGCTATACTGCAGCATACAAAATAATTAACCTTTACAAACTTTGATAACACTTTAGTGCATCAATAACCAAAACTTGTCATTTATATAATACTGAAATGGGCTGTTCTGCATTATGAGTACTTTTACTTTTGGTACTTTAATTATACTTTGATGCCAATACTTTTTTCTACTTTTACTTGAGTAACATTTTGATTGCAGGACTTGCAACAGAGTATTCCTACTTTCTTGCACTTCTACTTTTACTTAAGTACAATATATTTTACTTAAGTACAAAGGTGGCAGTACTTCTTCCACCTTTGTACATTTTCAACCTTCCCATGTTGATAAGTCACCACCGGCATCTCCCCAAGCTCCTCCAATCAATATGTTGTTTGGTCTGAACACTTTGGTTTGTAGTGTTGGCTGTAAGATAGCGGGTTTTCTACCAATCGGAAGGTTTGTGATTTGATTCCTAGCTCATGCAGTCAACATGTTAATGTATCCTTGGGCAAGGTACTAAACCCTAAGATGGCATGGCCAACAGTGTGTATGAATGTTAGTCTCCCTGAGGAAGTGGCCCCTCTGCCTCTGTATGAATGTGTATGACTTGCACTGTATATGTAAAAGTGCTTTGAGGGGGTCGTAAAGACTGTATAAGTGCTTTATAAATGCAGTCCATTTCCCATTTGTGTGCAATGAACAGTGGAGCCTCTTGGGGCTGTGAGCAGACATTTAGATTGTTCTGTCTTGTTATGTTTCTCTTTAGTGTAAATAGTATCATGAGCTGAAAATATATCCATGCCTTCCTCCTGTGCTAACCACTATAGCGGTGTTGTGGGGGGTTGGTGAAGAGCAACAGGAAACCAGAGCAAACCATTCATTCATCTTTTCCGATTTGAATACCCCTCCTGAAACAGAGAAGCACTAAGCTGGGCCAACTGGGATTTGGGAGAAGCATTTACAAGGGTGAGGAGGTGGGAGGCGTAAGGAGAGGGGCAGTGGGGGAAGAAGAGAATTATTCATTTCCCATGGAGCCGTTGAAGAGACTATCAGGTTTTGAGGAGTGTGCACTGAGAGACATTTTATCACCTTTCATGTTTTTGTCTTCTCTAAAAAGTGTTTTCTTATCAAACCTCAGCACTTCCTCTACATCAGGAAACGAAAAATCGTTTGTTTGCATTTTGATGAGCTGCATTATAAAGCATAGCAAGTCCGTTTACACTGGCGCTTTGCTTAAAACAACTTAGCAGAACAGCAACTCCTTTGTGTTTGTTTAACTCTTCTCTTTGTGTCTGTCTCTTTTTCTTTCCATTGTTAATTTGTATGTGCTCTTGCTGTTAGTGTGTCTTTGTGTGTGCGTGTGAAGAACCACGTGAATAGTTATGCCAGAGTTAGGGAAACAAGATGTGGGCGAGTGTCATCCCAGATTACCCCCTACCATACTCATCACTCTGGCACCCACACAGCACACACTTCTGACGTAATGTAAATAGTCATACGGCCTAAGGAAGAAAACCATACTCATCGAGATCATTATCATCATTTTTATGATGGTAATCTTCCCACCTCAGTGCTTTTTTGTTGACTTTAGGTATCTTAGGCAGAACGTAATAACTCAACGGAAGACATTTGGTTGTGTTGACTGGAAAGAAAGCCACTCAAATGCAATATTACTTTTATGTGATATTAAACTTCTCTGTGATGTGTCCTTGGAAAGCATTCCATATATACAATACACAATGCAATAATGCTCAAGCAGCTCACTTTCATTGTAGTTCCACTGCTGAATGTAATGACATAAACTTCACAGAAAGGAAGAAAATACAAGATAAAAAAGCATATTTTGCTTGATTGATCAAAACACATGGTGGAGATCTCTCAAATGTTTGGTAAAGTATGTATTGCATTGAATACATGTATTAAATAATAATTGAAAGGTGGTTTCATGCCTTAAAGTTTAAATCATTCCCTCTTCCGCCATCTATCATATGTTAAATGTGTATGCATGTCATTTTTACATATATATGTGCTTCCTAATAAGCATCTTTGATTTTTGCACTCCTGGGACAACCTGCAGGTCTACTTAAAAGCACTATCAGCAACAACATGGACCGTTGAGGTGTTTGATATGAAAAACATTCCCAACATCATTAGCAGCCCTTTCCTCTACTGGTATGCTGTAAACTGTATGTGGCTTGACACGGGGGATCAGAGCATGTACTAGGCAAGTCTTCCTCCTCCATAAGTGGGGGTGAGGGAGTAGGTGAGTGATGCTCAACATCCAAGCAAAAGCTAACTTTAGTATCGTGACCAAATATCCTGCGTCATGAACGAACATCAGACCACAGCAGGGGGCTAATGATCTGAAACTTATTTTTTATAAATGGCACACGCCCATTGGCATCTGGTGATGTTTTCTAATGGAGGGGAAAACTTGGAATATTATTTATGCAACTGCTTCGGGGTCTGGAGCTCCAAACTTAATTTAAAACGCATTTCTAGTATGTTTTTACCACCTTGCCTCTTGGAGTAAATCAATAAAAGGCCAACTGCAATAGTCTTTATAAACAAAATGTCAAAAGCATACTTTACACTTTATGAAGCCAACTCTTTGATTCGGGTCATTTGCAAACTTTTCAAACAACGTTTCTCTGTAGTTAGTTTAGTTTAGTTTATTTATTTATAGTGTCGCGGACAATCCCCATCGATGAACTGTCATAGAAAACAGTAAATGGAGCAGCTTTAGCCGACATGGCTAATTTCCAGCTGTCCAGATGGTAATAGACTCCCTTAAAATCACATCATATCAACAGCATTAGTTGTGAGCAGTGAGCAAAGCATGTTCATCCAACGTACTCCAGCTTGTGTTTTCCAAAGTCCTATTTGAGTTTCACAGTTAAGCTAAATGGCCTGTCTCTCATCTTTGTAACCAGCACGTCTCCTGTGAGGATTGACAACAAAGCATGCAAACAATCAGTGACAGGTTGAACTGGACTAGCAGTTATTTGTATTTGTTGCTTCAACATATTCACCCGATTCCAAGGACTGCATGAAGATACGTTCATTTAAAAAAATACAAACGTAAAAGTGGAGTTGCTCTATAACTGTGCTCTCACTCATTGAATGATGGGAATGCATTTGCTCCAGTTCAGGTGCCTATAAAACAATCACAAGAAAACGTAAATGTGAAGATGCAGGTGTGTGTGCACATGCATATGCGCACCTATATTATGTGCATTGAATGGATGCCATTAGTAAAGGGTGATAATAGATTTTAGTCCACAGAGAAAAAAACACAATTTGTCTACTTAAATAGCAGGGGTAATTGTCGTTCATTGTTATACATGGTTTAATAAAAGGTTAGTAAAAAGTGCATTAGTGTTGATTGCCCTTCTAAGGACTAGAAGCCACTTTAACTGCTGTCGTCTTTGTTTGATTCCAGTCTGTCCCTTTCAGCAGTATGCTCTATACGGCAACCTCTAATAAGTGATGTCATCAGCCGCCACTGCTACGGACAGCCCTTTCTCGTCATTTGCAGTTAGAGAGGAACAAGGAATGTCCTCTCCATGGGCCCTGATTACCCAGCTTCCTTTGCATTTGCAGAACTAACCAGGCCCATGAGCAATGTAGCTTCTCTCTGTCTCTGTGTGTATGCATGTCTCTCTCTTGCTCTCTTGCATATACACACACACATCGTCACAAAAATGGTTATGTAAACCCAATACATTAATATCTTTGTTATCTTCTCACATAAACATCCACTTCCCTGGTGCCTGCTTACCCACACACACAAAACATTTTCATGCACACGTGCATATTTAAGTCTCTACATGCCCCCGCTTACCACACACAGACAATCTCCCACTTGCATCCAACCCAAATTGACAATTTGTGTGCTCTAGCAGACAGCTTTTGTGCTTAGAAACAAAGTGAACCCCCAGCTGTCACCCACACATACAAACAAAACACACTCAGTGTGATTTTCTAAAAGTTCAACAGAAGGGGGCAGCAGGCAGACAAATACAGTTTTTACAAAAGTTTTTGGGTAGAAATTGTGCAGACTGCTATCATGTGAGCCAAGGAAACTTATTGTGTTTCGGCAGTCCTTGCTTGTGTAGCAGTGGCCGCAGAATAAATGTATTAATTTAACAGTTTGGTTAAACCACTAAGTCCGACAACGCCACCCCGGGAATTTCACCCAGGGAAATATGACAAGTTTTAAGTCACTAGGACACACAGGTTCGGTTACTCATGGAACAAGAGACGTGGTACCCCAACGCTTCGTCGTCCGACTAACGAAAACAGCCGATTTCGGCCTGGTGTGTCAGGGCCTTCAGTCAGACTTCAATTCAGAAAGACTCTTAAAATATAACAATACAGCTCTCAGGACATCAGGAGGAGGAAACAGCTAGCTTGGAACTCATAGTTGTTCAAAACTATGCGGTGTGGATTCGCTCATGGACTTTAAGACTGATACTTTGAGAAAAAGTTTTCCCTCACTCTTAACACCACTATGGTTTTTCTCCTGTGTGAACAGGGTGATGTGTTTGGAGGGCACTTGATGTGGTGAAAGTTTTCCCACACTCTTCACAGCTGTACGGCTGCTTTATCCATAACACAATGTTTACAGTGAGAACAGCTGCTGAGGTCCCTGCAGAAAGCAGAACAGTGTCTATAGTATGTCATTCAATAATATATATAACAGGCCTGAATTACATTCTTTATTTGCAGGCTTTAGTAGATATCTACAAACAAAGAGTAGATAGTTTTCTACTTTTACTCAAGTACAAGATATGTATACTTCTACTTCTACTTTTCTCAAGTACAATTAGTGGGGCTGTAAGGATTGCCTTGAATCTCTCAGTCAGAGCTGGCTGATGTTGCTGGAAAAAGAGAGGTTTGGCGCCCTCTGCTGGTTTCTTTTCAGGTATTGACGGTATTGACACACTAAAATATCTGTGTGATCGTTTTAAAATCAGAATCCAGTGATTGGATGAAGAAGGTTTAATTGAGTAGCATGAAGCTGCAGCCTCGCAGACCACACATGTGAGTTTGAGTAATGTGAAGTGCTTTTAAAGTTTTATTTGTTTAACATTAATAACAATTCTGGTGTCTTGAAATTAAGTGTGATTAGCTAACGTTAACTATGATAGTCTTAAGGCAATACAAACAATTACCTGTTAGCTTATGATAGCTTCTAACCGTATTAAAGGCACTAAAAACAATTACTCGTTAGCTACAGCTTTCGGCAAAATAAACTGTTAGCATATTTGATTATTTGTTTAATGAAACTGTAGGGTGATTTTGGCAAGCCCAACTAGGTGTCCTACATTAATTGTTGATGTAATCACTAATTACAGTAAGAGTGTGAGTAATGTGAATCGTGTTGTTTGTTTAAGGTTAACAGCAATACAAGCAAAACGTGCTAAATGTGAGTCACAGGGAAACAGTCATCTGTTAGCCTAGGCCCTATGATGACTCGCTGCAAAACCAACTGTTAGCATTTTTGTTTATTTGTTTAATGAAACCGTATGTTATGGTTATGTTACTTAGCAGAGGCTTTTATCTAAAGTGACTCACAAAAAAAATAAAAGACCCATAATTAACATTACAATATCAATAGAAATAGTTACATAGTCAGTTACATTACTTATTACATTTTTAACAGGGTAATTAGTCATCTGTAACCTACTACATTTCAAAAGTAAACTTCCCAACCCTGATCATTTATTATAGTCAGCTAATTAATTAAACTTCAAAGGATGACAAAATCATGTCAATATGATGTGTCTGTCCACTACATTAAATCAGCAGTAGCCTAAGTTCTGTCGTCAGTGTAAATGCATCTTTAATAGTTGTATTACTATTTTAATTAATTGTAAATAATCTTAACTGTGCTGACTGCCTGTTTACTCCACACTACGTGTTATCGGACAGTCTCATCATTTTACATGTTTTGTAATATTGCATGAGGTGTTTTAGTCAGTTATTATGTCGGCCTATTCTGTAGGTTAGAATTGGTCGTGTCAGAATCTAACAATTAGGCCTAATTTATGTCTGTCTGTGAAATTATTTCAAAATGTTCAGATTGACCAATTAAGCTCTCTCTTTTTCAAGATGCATATTACAATCCGAGAGGGGAGATCCTTGCCCGACTTACAGCGATGTACTACATGCTGCAAAGACTTTCACTGCCCGTTATGTGCCTCAGTGTTCCACTCAGCCAAATTGAGCAAATTCCAAGCCCATTTAGAGAGCCACATCAACCGTGCAGTTCTCCATGAAGGTAACGTTTGAAAACGTTCTCTTGTGAAATGCAAATGGAGTTGCAATGTGTCTGCATTAAAAGCAGCCTGAATGTTATGATCAGTTCCATTTGAGCAATACATCAAAACAAGTCCTTCTATGATTTGTTTGTGGTGACCAGTTACTTGATTCAGATGTTTGGTATTCATAATTTACAACTTTAATAATATGATCACAAAATAATAATACTACAATTCTATGTTCTTATGTTTAAGGGTATACCATTCACAGATGTGCATTAAATTACCGACCACAATGTCATTTCCACTGCTTCTACTGCCAGGCAACGCTGATGCACAAAGCAGACTTCATCAAACACCTGGCTTTGTGCAAGGCAAAGCTCCAGCCATAACCCCCATCATCTACCCCTATCTATCAGTCATGTATTTAATGTTATATTTTTTTGTTTTGTTGCAACTTCCAACAGGAGTCATTTGGGGGGGCTCTTGGGAAAAAAGGTTGGGAACCCCTGCTCTAGGGCAGTATACTTCTCAATCTTTTTACACCAAGTACCACCTGAGAAAAGAGTTGGCTCTCCAAGTACCACCATATGACCAAAGTTAAAATACAGTCTATGCACAGTTCATGCAGGACTCGGAGGCTAATCTATTCATAATAACATTATTTATTGTCAGCCACAGCTACATGTACAAAAGGCAGTTTCTCTCTCTCTCTCTCTCTCACACTCATCATCACTCACTCTCTCACACACCACAAGTGAGAATATAAAGAACAAAATAATAACTTATTCTCACACAACAAATGACAACTGTACATACATGTACCAAATACCAAAGTGTGAATGTCCTATTATGAATTCAGTTCCACAATAATAATGAAAGCCTCCAGGAGCAGATGAGCCTATGCTAAGGGCTAATCTTCAGTCTGCTGATGTTTGCTATTGCCATTTCTGTGGTGGCAAAGTAAAAAAGAAAAGAAAAAAGATAACAATTAAGGACAATTGTGTGCTTTTTCAGCTTTTGACCTCGGTCACAGCCTTATCTCCATTCTTTGCGCAAATGCTTTCTTCCTGAGTCACTTCTCTCCTCCATCACAGCATTCATTTCATTTCATTTCAAACCTTTATTTAGACAGATTAGTCCCTTGAGATCATCGATCTCATTTACAAGGGAGACCTGCATCATTTAGTTCCACATGAAACATAAAAACAACATACAAACAACAGAGGATATCATATTTACATATTCAACATTTACAAATACCCAGAGTGTCAGAAAGCATTTCATTTAGACATGCCTTAAATACATTCAAAGAAATAAAAATGCTCAATTTCAATTTTGCCTGTAGACTGTTCCAAGCAAGTGGAGCTGCGCACATAAAAGCTGTCTTACCTAAGACAGTCCTTACTCTTGGCACATCTAACAAGACTATATCCTGTGATCGCAGACAATAGCTGCTTGCAACTTTCTGCTTTATCAATGAACAGATATAATACGGGAGTTTGCCCAACATAGCTTTATAGATAAAAGTGTACCAGTGACTGAGCCTCCGTACAGTGAGTGATGGTAAACCTGCCTTGGTATACAATGTACAGTGATGAGTAAGTGCTTTACAGTTAGTGACAAATCTCAGAGCACTATGATACGCAGCATCTAGTTTGCTTAGGTAGTTGGCAGGTGCATTCATATACAGCAGATCACCATAGTCCAGCACAGGTAAAAAGGTCACAGTGACTAGCCTTTTCCTGGCCTCAAGCGAGAAACAGGACTTATTCCTGAAAAAGAAACCTAGCCTAACCCTCAGTTTTTTAAGCAGGTTATTGACATGAAGTTTAAAAGAGAGACAGTCATCAAGCAAGATACCAAGGTATTTGTAACAGGCAACAACTTCAAGTTTTGTTCCTTGCGTTGATACAATATCTAAAACAGGCTCTGGTGACTTTTTAGCTTTTGAAAAGAGCATTATCTTGGTTTTATCCACATTTAAAAGAAGCTTTAGTTCAGAGAGCTGAGTCTGAATAATGTTAAAAACAGCCTGTAATTTAACAACCGCCTCCTGAATGGAGGGACCTGCACAATAAATCACGGTATCGTCCGCATAAAAATGTAAAGTAGCTTCATCCACATTTTCACCTAAACTGTTGATATATATGGAGAATAAAAGTGGACCTAAAACAGAACCTTGAGGAACACCATTAGCAATGTTTAACCACTCAGAAGACAGCCCATCAAAGTGAACACATTGGGACCTTTCAGAGAGGTAGTTCACAAACCACCCCACTGCATGGCTGGATATGCCAGTACTGAGTAGCCTCTGTTTTAAGACACGATGATCAACGGTGTCAAACGCTTTGGAAAGGTCAATAAACAGAGCTGCACAACTCTGTTTATTATCTAGCATACTAGTAATATCATTTGCCACTTTCATTGTTGCAGTGATGGTGCTATGTTTCTTCCTGAAGCCTGACTGATGTTTAGACAGGATATCATTTATACATAAAAACTCCTTTACTTGTTCACTCACAAGTCGTTCGAGCACCTTAGCCAAAACTGACAATTTAGAGATTGGCCTATAGTTATTTAAAATAGTTGCCTCCCCTCCTTTCAGTAGAGGCAGGACATAAGCAGACTTCCATACTTTAGGAATTGTATTTGTGCTGAGGGAGAGGTTAAAAAGAGAAGTAAGAGGTGGAGCAATAAAATCTGCAGCTATCTTTAAAAAGAAAGGTTCTACGTTGTCCGGGCCAGCCGGTTTCTTAGGATCTAACTTGGATAAAGCTTCATGGACAATACCAACAGTTAAAGGAGTAAAACTGAAAGGGTTTTCCAGACCACATTGTTCAGAGTCAAGGACTGGAGCGTTCACAGAAGCAGAAGCACAGTCAGTGACAGAATCAAACAGAGAGCCACAAGAGACAAAATGCTTATTAAAGCAATTTAGCATGGTGGCCCTGTCTGATATAATGCCAGATGCTGTGGTGAGGTACGGAGGTAGCTCATTTGGGATATCACCAGTGGAAATCGATTTTATGGCTTTCCAAAATTTACTAGGATTATTCAGGTTTTCTGTGGTAACTGACAAATAGTACTTTGACTTAGCACTTTTGACATTTGAAGTAAAGCTATTCCTTAGCTGCCTAAAGCGTAGCCATTCTACCTCTGAGCCTGATTTCCTAGCCTTTGCCCAGGCATTGTTTCTCTCATGAAGGAGACTGGACATTTCAGCAGAAAACCAGGGATTGTTTCGTCCCTTCACTCTAAATTTACGCAGAGGTGCATGTTTATCTATAATTTTTATAAAACCAAGATAAAAATAAGACCATGCAGTTTCTACATCAGCACACAGATCGATTTTTCCCCAATCAAAATCAAACAGATCATGTAAAAAACCCTGCTCCACTAAGTGTTTTTTATCTCTCTTTGTGATGATGCGTGGTTTAACTTTTTGGACCTTAGTGTCCCTAATTGTGGCTACAACACAGTGGTCACTCACATCATTAGCAAATACTCCCACAGATGAGTATTTATATGGAACATTTGTTAAAATTAGATCAATTAAGGAGGATTTATTTGGGGACTTAATATTTGGGCGAGTAGGACTGTCTATAATCTGAGTAATGTTCAAAGAGGTACACAGGTTTTTAAAATCCTCTGACACAGAAGTTAACCAATCCCAATTAAAATCACCAAGCAGCACTATTTCCTTGTAGGAAAGTTGAGATAACAGTTTTGCCAATGAAGATAAGGAGTCCTTGACAGCCGAGGGGGCCCTGTAGCAACCCACCACCATGACCTGTTGACCCTTTGTTACTTCGACATTCACAGCTAAAAATTCTAGTTGTTTACTAACAGATTTGGAAACCATTTTTGTTACACAAAACTTATTTTTGACATAAATGGCAACGCCACCACCTTTTTTAGGACGGTCAGTGCGATATACATTGTAACCATTTATGTAAATGTCAGAGGCCAAGATCGATTTGTCTAGCCACGTTTCTGATAAGACAATGACATCAGCATCAGTTGAACTCGCCCAAATACGGACAAAATCTAATTTAGGTAACAGACTGCGCACATTTAAATGAATTAAACCTAACCCCGATCTAGAACTAAAATCAGCAGGAGTAGCTATTTGACTAAAACTACCAGGTGGACCCGGATTTGGCTGTACATTTCCTGATAGTAACAACAATAAAAATACCAAGCACCTTTTCCTCTTAATCAACACACATACATTTTCAGCTGTTCTAGAGTCACCAGCAAACTTCGCAAAAGTGAGATTAGAGTTCAAAAAACAATTCTGAAGGACCATTGTGGCAGGCATGTGAGAAAGACAGACATTTGACGAAATGAATGTCCGCGACAGTGCAACTAGCAATTGTTTGTGCAACCCATCCGAACCTGTACAGGGGATGTCCACTGCGGGCGGCAGAACGGACCCGCATCCAGCAGAATTGTCAGGATGACTAGCGAACTTCTCCTTGTCCAGCACAGTCAAAAAAAGGCACAGCAGAAACACGACATTTGCCATTTTCCCAGTCCAGCTCAACAGCATCCACGATGTTCCCGAAGCAAAACCACGTCAGGACAGCAGCAAGGAAATAGGCAATCAGCAGTGTGGCAACACTCCGGTTTCTCCGCGGTATCTCCAGACCAGGCCTCCCCCGCACAGTAGCACCCAACAGGTGGGAGTAGGCCTCTAACAGCAGGTGGATAGCGGCCTTCAGCCGTGGGAACCACCACCAGCAGAAGCAGAAATGGGTGGACGGCAGGCCCTCAAACCGCGGCAGATCCTCCACAGATCAATGGCGTTAAAGATGATTGTGACTGTGCATATCACTTTTGCGTTGCTGGCGGAGCCTGCGCTTGTGCTCGGTTGATGACTGTCCTCCTCCTCATTCACTTGTTCACTTTCGCTGGTAATATTCTCTCTACCTCTCTCACAACATCATTCAGCTTTCTTCTTTCTTTAGCTTGCTTGCAACGTTCCCTAATCTTTCGCGGGTAGTATGGTCGTCATTAGCAACGCCAGAAGAAAAAAAAGGAAAAAAATGTTAGTTTCTAAATCTAAAAGCAACAATAGCCTATAAGAATTGATTCAAACCACATTTTCAATTATCTCCAGCTTATTTTCATTCGTTGTAGTATTTTGATAGTATGATTTATTTTGTAATTAATGTTATTAAATCAAGCCTCAAACTGATGGCACTTGTCCCTATAGCCTGTTTTAAATTGAAGTTGTCTGAGGTCCTTACCGCCAGCTGCTCTTGCAGTAACAAGTAGTGTATCTTACTGTCCCAAATGTGCACAATGTAGTGAATGCTTTTCGTCTTTTTGTTTACTTAGTTTTGTTCTCTGTATTTTATATGTCTTATGTGCAAGAACGTGTAACGTTGCTGCCTTCTTGGCCAGGTCAGCATTGTAAATGAGATTTCGTCTCAATGTTTTCATCTGGTTAAATATAATTTTTTATGTCAGATTCCTACGCGCGTACCACTAGCGGGAGCTGGCGTATCACCATTGGTACGCGTACCACAGGTTGAGAAACACTGCTCTAGGGGATGCATCCCCGGGAAGGTTTTTTTTTTAAATGTTGAAGTTAAATGCATCAATCTGGTGCACTTTGAGGACAAAATGAATTTAAGGATACAGCTCTCAGCACTCATATGAAAGTGAGCTGTATACTTTTCTTTTTTACTTTCCTATAGTACACAACTATATTAAATAGATAAAGTCTCTCTCTCTCCAGACACGGCGCCAGAACAAATCTAAAGGGAGGGCATATGATTTTCATGGGAGGGCACACAAAACCGTCACGTGCTGCGGCACAATATATATCAAACAGCAAGGCCAACAGCATTGCGTAAAGACACAAACTTATCGCAAATACATACACAAATAAAGGGCAACATAGAAACCACTTTTGAAACATTGTTTGCGTGGCAACACAAACACTGGTAAATCACGAGCAAGGCACACACTGGGTAAGGATGGCAGCTTCCTCATCGTTGCACTCGGAGAGAAATAGTAGAGACGGAGACGATGAACTGTTTAGCCCTCCTTGGGCATGGTGTATTTTCTATGCACTGCAGGTGCATCCTTTCGCTCAGCCGAACCTCCCGATTTTCGCGGGAGACTCCCGATTTCATTGCCCTCTCCCGGTTTCCTCCCGGGGTCATATTTCTCCCGATTTCTGACAAAATCAGATTTACTCAGGACTGTTTCCACTCGGACTATAATAAAGCTACACCATTGTTTGGTTTCCATGGTAACGCGTCTCTTTAGTAGCGCGCGCAACTGAAAGTCTGACAGGGTGAGGCAGATAGTCACAGAAAACAGAACAAGAATCGACAACTACTCTACTCTCTGCTCACTCCTTTCCTGCCCACACATATGCTCCATGCTACATGCTGCACTTAGAACTACAATAAGCATGTTAATGTTAATCTAACAGCTCCGGCAATAAACTAGCCCCCCCCCCCCATTTTGCATTTCTGAGGTCTCAAGGTTGGCAAGTATGAGCCGAGCTAACTTAGAACATTATTTTGTCCAACTCTGCATCTTTGTGCAGCGTATACTCAAACAGTGATAGGAACAGCCCACTGCCTGACTCGGACATGCTGTGGAGTGAATCGTGGTCACCTCTGAGAGGGAGTTGGTTGACAGCTAAAAAAGCTATAATATCAACGACAGCTGACACGTAATAACGGTTCCGTGCCAGCTGATCTGTGTGCACCAAAGTACTCATTTCCTTATTTGTTTCCTTGCGTATCTGTCTCTCTCTCCACAAACTCTCACATGAAATGTGTTTTTTGATGTGGCATGCCTTAGAAGTCCTTTATCAGTCTGTAATGCGTGTTTCCAGTCGCAAAAACATTTGACAGTAAAAGCCGCATCAGATGAAGACGTATTTACTTTAAACTGTCTACAGGGGAAACAAAAGGCTGCGTCCGATTTTAACGAATATTCAAGCCATGGTCTGTTGTAGTACCATGCAGTGGCAAAAGTGCGCTTCTTTCCTGAAAACAATCTCCCTGGATAACGATCTAGTTTCACCTGGTTGGGTTTATTAACCCCAAGATCACCTGGGGCTGTTGGTTTTTGAGCGGTTGCTGGCCCAAAAGTAGCCTACCTGTGGATGTGCTGCAAGGTAGCGTCTGTAGTGGAGGCACCGGCACGGAGGAGGAGGAGGAGAAGGAGGAGGAGAAGGAGGAGGAGGAGAAGGATGCTGGAGGGTGTGGTACAGGGTGTGGCAACGCAGGTGGTGATGGTAGGGGCACAAGGAGCTGTGCCTCAGAGGACAGCGTTGGTGGCGGCCGCGTTGATGAGTCAAGGGCTCGCTGGGCTCGCTAACTCAGCCCCGGGGTTTGCCGAGGTCAAGCTTGTGACATTAAGGCGTGCTGCTGCAACGGCAGGTGCAGGGTCGCCAGCAGCACCATCGGCTGCAGTTCTTTCATCGCTATTTCGTTTCAATAAATCTTTAGACCTTTTAAAACAATTTCTGATGTCCATTTTGTAATTCAAACAGAAATGGGAGTCTACAGAATGCACAATAAACAAATCCAGAATAGGCGGCAGAGTGTGACGCTGTGATTGGTCTAAATGTGGACGAATCACAAATCACAACAGACACATGAATTTATTTGACGTAGCCTGCGATTGTTTTTTAGTTACTATCTGACATCACATACATCCTAGCATAAAAGTTCACCGTTTATTTATAAACGGCGCCAGGCATGTCTCTCTCTCTCGTTAAAAATAATAATCAGGGCCGCCCCTCCCTACATGCAGATCATGCAGACTGCGTGGAGCCTCAACTCGCGGAGGGGGCCTCACCTCGCAGATAGGGCCTCATCTGAAGCGTAAATGCGACATACCTAACCTATATGCGCTTATTTCGCCGCTGCTCCACATTGCTTTCAACGCTGATCTCGCAAATCAAGCAAGAACGTGATTGGTTGATATTCATTGTGGGGGGAGGAGGGGTGTTAGATAGATATAGAGTTGCAGTAAGTAGGCTTGATAGAGTTCACTATGATTGAGGTTTCTTTTATGAATAGGGTAGATTCTTTTAATTATATTTCGGTTTTTTTTGGTGTACTTTTCACATTTTGGATTAGCCTGGCGAGCTACTTATTGAGGGCTTACGAGCTTGAGTCGCGATTGACGCGTTGGAGACCCCTGCTTTAAAATATAACATATTTGGACAATTTATATACTTAATGAAAACAAGCTACTAAATGTAATACCTTGGAAAATGCCGTTTAATACTTTTTAATTTTCGCTAAATTGATTTATCATCTTTTAATACTTTTGAATACCCTGCGGAAACCCTGCAACAGCATCTCTGTGGCCTTGTCTTGCCATAGTGTGAACGAAGGTTTGAAAATAAAAATCAGTTAGTCAGATTTAGGAAAATACATGATGGGTTAGGGAGAAAACAGCATCTCTTCACACCAGTACGGTTTCTCTCCAGTGTGAACACGTTGATGTGTTTTGAGGGTACCTGATGCCTTGAACGTTAGCCCACACTCTTCACAGCTGTACGGTTTCTCTCCAGTGTGAATACGGTGATGTGTTTTGAGAGCACCTGATGTAGTGAACATTTTCCCACACATTTCACAGCTGTATGGTTTTTCTCCCGTGTGAATACGTTGATGTGTTTTGAGATCAGCAGATCTAGCGAATGTTTTCCCACACTCTTCACAGCTGTACGGTTTTTCTCCAGTGTGAATACGTTGATGTGTTTGGAGATTACCTGATGTAGTGAACATTTTCCCACACGCTTCACAGCTGTATGGTTTCTCTCCCGTGTGAATACGTTTATGTGCTTTGAGATGACCTAATCCAGTGAATGTTTTCCCACATTCTTCACACCAGTATGGTTTTTCTCCAGTGTGAATACGGTGATGTGTTTTTAGTTCACCTGATGTATTGAATGTTTTCCTACACTGTTCACAGCTGTACGGTTTCTCTCCTGTGTGAATACGTTGATGTGTTTTGAGATCACCAGATCTAGTGAAAGTTTTCCCACACTCTTCACAGCTGTATGGTTTTTCTCCAGTATGAATACGCAGGTGGCGCATTAAATTTCCAGATCTTGTAAAGGATTCATCACATTGCTGACAGCTGTGACGTCTCTCTCTTCCTTTCGGTTTCTAAAACAGACGGACAGTGAAAGAGAGAAAGTAAATTTAAAAAGCAAAAATACATATACAGTTAACACAATAAAAACTCACTTAATGCAAACTTTCAGTCAAAAAAAATACAACTTTTACGAACAGTTTCAGTTTATTATATTTGTATTATATTTTATACAGTAATACAGAAACATTCTAACCACAGTATATACTAGGGATGCCAGCGATTATTTGATTATTCTAATATTCGTTACAGTCTCCATAATCGAAAATTATTTTTAAAATTTGATTTGATTTATAAAATGTTTAATTATTATTTCTGTTTTTTTTTTTTTCTTGGTTTAGTTTCAACCAAAATATAGACTAATGCTAATAATAGTAATAGTCTTAATAATTGTAAATGGCCATTGGTCACACCACCAGTTTGTTTTACTGTAAACTTGGAGGAAGCCAGCAGCGCAGGCTGCGCAGAGTGCAGACTGCTCTCCGTCACACGTGCGATTGATTTATTGGAGTGAGAACACAACTAAAGATGAACAAAGGAAAGAAGAGTTCTTACTTCAAACTGACAAGTGCAAATGAAGTCAAATGCAAGAGTTTTTTTTTCTCTCTCGCGGGGGGGGGGGGGGGGGGGGGGGGGGTCGCGGGCGTCGAATAATCGATTATTATTCGCCAGGGCTGTCCGATTTTCGATTTTGATCATGGTCAGTTTCTGGCATCCATAGTATATATCAGAGGTGGGGGACTCGAGTCACATGACTTGAGACTTGCTTGACTAACATTGATAAAAGACTTTTACTTGGTATTCATGACTTGAGACTTGACTTAGGCTTGAGACAGATGAGTCGAAAGGACTTTACTTTTTTAAATAAATTATTGTTTTTGTATTGAACAAAGCACCTAAAGGGCAATGAAAAAATTAAAAAGAGAGAGAGAGAAAGAAAGTCTCTTGTTCGCACAAGAAAGTTACTGGTGCACCAAGCAGGAAGTGGAGCACACAGTAGACAACCGTTTCATTGAAGACTGTTAAGGCCCTGACACACCAAGCCGATTTCGGCCATCGATAGATGTCTGGCTGTCGATGAGCGTCCTTTCGCCTTACTCAGATTGGTGTGTCCCACACCGTCGTGTCTTTTTGGCCATGCCAATACCTTCCGTTGCCTTGTTGAATCGGCAACGGAGGCTGCGGGCAAAATAAATCACTATGATTGGCTGTTCAGATTGCTGTGGTAGCAGCAGTACTTTAAGGTTGCCAGCCACAATGCTTAAATAGTTTATTTCTGCTTTAGAGAGCTGAAGTGGAGGAGCTGATTTAAATTACATTATATACTGCTGGGTAGCTTGTGAAATTCACCATGGGATCAATAACATGTTATCTTAAAGGGGACCTATCATGCAAAATGCACTTTTGTACGTGTTTTATACATGCATATGTGTCCCAGGTGTGTCAGGGAACTCACCAAGTGTCAGAAAATACAACCCTCTCTCTTTTCCTCTATACCAAAATCACAAAAAAACTGGGCTACAACAGAGCTGATCCAGATTTCCATCCGAACTGACGTCAGTCCGGAATAGTAGGCGGTGCCTACATGGGCAACGCTCCACCTGCAAATGGACCGCAATTGTTATAAAAAAATCTTCCTTCCACACGCAACAGGCACCAGAAACGTGTCCGTTCACACGAGACCGCTCGAAAGCGCTGGAGACACTGTAGTACATATGCCAGGCCTGTAAGTGGCGCTGTAGTCTGCCACAAAAGCAGCGAAGAAGACTTCCCGCGCATGGTTGCCATGGTTGCCCTTCTGTTTATTCTCCACTGTGGACGCTCTGGCTCTTTTTCTCCCTCCCCGAGGCAAGCGTTTGCTCCTGCTGCTCTCCGGTAGTCCACCAGCAGATGAAAAACACCCACCTCTCCGCCTCTTCCAAGGGACGAGAGGAATGTGCCGCAGAGTTTCAGTTAGATTTTTTTTCGCCGGTCAACATGTCCGTTAAAGTTGAAATCTTCCGGACAAAATTAGAAAAGTGCCGGTCAGAGGTCTTCTTTGTTATTTATTGAGCTATAAAACAAATTGATAACGACTCTATATAATAATATAATAATAAAAAACGGAGCCTCTCTTTTCCTCCCCCTGTTCTGAGAGCCCAGCAGCTGATCTCTGAGCAGGAGAGGTGGGGAGAGGCAGGGCTATTGCGTCATCGTTATCAGGACATGATCGTATAGTCGTAAACACGGAGCCGTTTGCCCCCCCAGAGCGTTTTGTTTGCAGATCTACCCACCTAGGGACCCGTTATCGTTATCTGCGTTTCCGTGTCGGCCTCGTGTGGCCGAACCGTCTATCTGATAGAGAACTGTAGCAGATACGACTGTTATCGTCCTCTAGTATTCACAGCAAGCATGGTAACATGACGCTCGTGCCGGGGCCGTGCCACGCCCCCCTCTTCTGCAGGGGGGCGTGGTCAGCTGCAGCTAATTTGCATTACAAATACGTCACAGAATCAGCCCTTGCAAAAACAGGGCAGGAATAGAGCAAATAGAGCGAAATGAGGCATGGCTAAAATGCATGATCTGTTTGGTATTTTGAAAAAAAGACTTCACAGACATGTTTTATATAGGTATGTCCATACAATATATTTTCCAAATATAGCATGATGGGTCCACTTTAACCTATAATAATACATGATAAACTATTTCTTGATTATATTTTGTAGTATACTGAATCTTCAAATTTACTAAAGTTATCAAATAAATGTAGCGCAGTATAAAGTACACTACTTGCCTGAATGAGAGAGGAGCAGTACAGTACTTAAGTAAATGTACTTTAGGCGCGTTCACACCAAGTACTTTTCCCACAAAGGTTCCTGAGAACTAAATTAGTTCTAGAGAACCTTTTTTACCCCCTTTTCAGTCCCTGCTAGAGAGCAGGGACTTTCGAGGGAGAAAAAGGTTCCTGTGTCTGATTGGCTGGGCGGAATGCAAACCACGCCCCGTCAAACTCCCAAAAACGTTTGTGAAGCCGCCATTTTAATATAATTAGAATTAGCATTAGCCCAGCGCAGAGGGACTAAATTATGACAACACAAAATAAAACATGGGAGCGGTGGAGATGAGGAGGTGTCGGTGTTCTGGCCGTTTACTCTGAAGGCTTCAGTAGAAACAGCTGGGAGTCCCAGCAGCTTCTACTGAAGCCAGTCCCTAACTCCAGGGACTTCCGGCCGGGGATTTTGGGCGGAGATACACCGTGAAGTTGTTTGCGGCCTGCCAGTAAACCCAAAGCAGAAGAAGAAGAAGTGACGTCAGCGGCATCATTTGCCTAATCCACCCCCAGGAACTAATTTCCGGTGTGAACGCGATCTGTACTTAGTTCATGAGAACTAAAGACTTCTCAGGAACCTTTGTGTGAAAAGTACTTGGTGTGAACGCGCCTTTTGTTGTTCAAGATTGAAATGTAAATTTGCAAGACGGTTTCGGCCCCTCTATTCACATGTAACGTTTCATATGTGAGGTTGCCTTCATTCTCCCATTATCCTCCACAATCTGCCTAGAAGTATTTTAATGTTGTAGCTGTTCAAGGTGGTAATTTTAAAATGTTTTTAAAATATATTGTTAGTAGGCTAGTTAAACCAATAATAATGCTAGGGCTTCAACTGGCAGTTATGTAGGCATATTTTTTTTTTCTCAACGCAGTGTGATATTAAGAATAAACACAATAGCAGGATAGGCATACATATTTGCTATATCTTGCCCCACTGAAAAGGCACTGCAACGATACTGTTAAAATATTGGCATAGTTCATCACTGTGCTGCTTAACTCGAGCTGTAGCATGTAGCTATTTGTTGTTTGTCACGCAGTCCGTCTTCTGGTTGTCTCTTTTGAATGATGAATACACACTACCGCCGCCTGCTAGTAAGGAGAGTTATTGCCACTCATATGATCACACCCTTTCATGTATGGTATTAAGACAAGAGCATCGTATAGCATTGTAAGCGGTTGATGCCATAGTGTTTTTATCAGGTCTTGCAAAAATCTATTTGGTAAATTCTCTGGTTTTAAGGTGAACAAAGATAAATCCTCCATTATGTTTCTCAATGACCAGGAGGGAAGTAATCCACAATTATCTTTCCCATTTGTAAATGCCATAGACGGTTTTGCTTATCAGGGTATTAAAATTACACCAAAGATAGACATTCTCAGTGCATCTAATTACGAACCCTTGTTAGCTAAAGTGTCAGAAGATTTCACTAGGTGGACAACATTGCCTCTGTCCTTAGTGGAAATAATCAATATAATTAAGATGAGTATATGGCCAAAAATGTTATCTTTTTCAATCAATCTCAATAGCACATCCTCTTCCATTTTTTTCTAAAATAAGAAAGCTACTTTCTAAATGTATTTGGAATAACAGGAAGCCGAGACTTAGACTCTCTCTGTTGTATTTAGCTTACGATAGGGGAGGGTTACAACTACCACATTTTCAGTGGTACTACTGGGCGGCACAATTGAGGGCTACAATGTTTTGGTTTTCAAGAGAAGTTGATTTGCCATGGTTACGAGTTGAGTTGTTGTCTTCAAAGGGTTTGGTGCTGTGTGAGGGCTACAAGCCTCACAAACAAACACACATCCTAAAGGTTATGCTTTTGTTTTACATCAGACATACACAGACACATTTACTTGAAACAGCTTTATCTTTGCTAGATTGAGTCCACTCATTCTTGTTTAAAATATCTATTGTTAATTGTGTTGTGTGTAATCCTATTGTCAGTGTCTTACAGCTCACCTTGCTTCTGGCTGAGCTGATAGAAAACACCTGCCTTTATAGATGTGTCAGCTAATTGGACTATGCCATTCCTCTCAAACCCTGAGGGGTGTTTAAAGAGGCTGCTCGATTTAAGCCACCCCTTTTTAGAGCCTCTTCCCCCTGCATGCAACAATGGAATGGCCAGTAGTGCTATACATTCCTGCAGTGTGGAGATGAAGGGGGGTATGAGAGTTAACCTTGGGCAGAAGAGCACACAGGATGTCACCCATTTTTGTGACGTTTTGTTTACGCATTAAATGCTAGATTGTGTCTGTTTATATCAACACCATTTTAGTTAAACCTAATTTGATTACCCATCTTAAAACTGTATATATATATTGGGTAAATAAAATCCTTATTTGTGTACCTCAACCGGCATTCCTGATTTTTGCGTACCCTGGTCCTTCACATGCTGGATATCTTTATATACTCGGCTCCTTCTAAAAATCTAAGGAAAAAACAATGAATCCCAATAATGGTATTGTAAGACTACTGAATTTATATGAGGACGGCAACCTAATGTCGTTTGACGAGCTGAAAACAAAGTATGTCGCGCCAAAGACACACTTTTGAAAGTACCTGCAAGTTAGGAGTTTTATATTGGCAAACTTAAACAACTCGTTGCAACAACCTTCTAAGTCCACACTAGAGATACTGTCTATACAAAACTGTATCAGCAAAGGGCTGGTTACTCAATTGTATACCATAATGGTTGCAAACCATAAAGACAACTCAGAAGGTCGTGGACAGGCGTGGATAAAAGACGTATTAGAGGATATTTCAGAGGATGATTGGGGTCAAATTTCTTCAAAGGCACAAACACAAACTATTAATACACGTCTTAGATGAATACAATATAATTGGATATGAGAACGTACATCACCCCTGTGATGTTTAACAAGTTTGACCCTGACATTCCTGAACTATGTTATAAATGCAAGGTCCATCAAGGTACCCTGTATAATTGCTTGTGGGATTGTGTAGAGGTTAAAAGATTTTGGACTTCGGTGACAAGATACATTTCCCAAATAACCCTAAACTTTGTATTTTAAGCCTTTATCCAGAAGACTGTTCGCTATCGGTTAGGGAAATACAAATGGTTAACCTATGCCTTCTACAAGCCAGGCGCTCAATTGCTTTGTGTTGGAAAAATGTGGTTGCCCCTCCCTGGGCCACAGGTTAAACAATTTAACTTTGAGTCTGGCTCTTGAGAAACTCACATATATACTAAGGAAGAAAGCTTCTGAATTTTACACCATTTGGGAATTGTTTTTGGAACTTATAAAAAGTGGGGACATTGCAGAAGCTATAGAAGGCTAAAGTGAAAAGACTAAACTACTACTTCTACTGAGGAAATGTTGAATATGGAATATGGCTTATGAACTGTCATCTGGAGGGTGGGGGGAGCCTCGCTGCGGGGAAGCTGTGGACCTCTGTCGCCTGTCAGCGCAACTTACATGTTGCCGTTTAAACACATTTAAATTTAAATCGGTTCACTGAAGACCGGACATACTGTGATTCTCCAGAACACACAGTTGGCCAGTCCGCCCCTGTGTAGCATATTGTTTTCGATGACAGATGAGCAGATCGCCACTGGGCTTTCAACTAAAGACACAGCCACGCAAAAACTGTGGCATGTACAGCTCCTTATGGGTACTTCAATGTGTGAAGTGCGCTACACCCCTGATCGTTTCACCATGGAGGAAAGCATCAGAAAGTTGACTGGAGTTAAAGAGAGCGGGGCATAGAAGTTATCCTTCTGCGCTGCGTTACGTGCATGGCTTCCTTTGGCAGGGGGAGACGCGCTCTGCCGGCGGTCTCGTTCAGGATCCGAAAATACAATTTTAATATTTGTACACTTATTCCTAGTGTGCCACTGGTTACGGTACCACGTGCCAAGGGTTGCAGACCCCTGTTCTGGTATATGCACACTTTTATTTTTTGCATTCTTTTTTAATCTGCCATATGTCTAATGTTGGGGAATGTTCGGTTGTGTTTGTGTAATGTGTTAAATGTAAAATGTATATAATATATAAATAAATGTTTGAAAAAATAAGAAATACAGCAACGTTCTAAGTAGTAATGTTCTAACCTATATATAACCATATTGTGCATTAATATTTTATTTTCTAAACAGGTTGTGATCTTTAATTTGGGGATAACAGTGTTAGGAATATATTGTGATGAAGTGCACACTGACCTGAGCTCCAGGGGTATTTTTGTTCTCCTCCATGCTGCTCTCAGTGCTCCTTCTCCGGCTGTGTCTCTGAAATAATCACAAAACAAGATAAGTCAATACAACTGACAGATACAACAAAACAAATCTACAGCTACGTCTTAGGTTAATAGCAGAGGCGAGAAGTAACTAAGTACATTTACTCAAGTACTGTACTTAAGTACTATTTAGAGGTACTTGTACTTTACTATTGAAAAGGAATCTAACTTCGATACAACCAACGTTAATATCTAGGTCGTCTCCGATTCCGATGCTGATAAGGCTCCGGAAAACGTCCGTCCTACCTTTTGGACTAAACCCCCAGAATCTAAGTGCAAGATCATCGTAATCTGTTTAGGGGCGCAGCTAACAGCGTGGCCTCTAACACCAGCTGCCAGTCGTAACACTTATTTCAGGCACTAAGGCGTCAGATGTGCGACCGCCAGGATAGCAAAACTGAGTGTGTAGTGCAGTACAGTGACGTGCGGTGAGGTTCATGGCTGGTGAGGCACTGACTCTTTCAGAGTCAGATTTGCAAATATTATATTTTGACCTTAATCAAAATATTCGGTTATTTTCAAAAGCTTTTTTAGTCTGATGCTTCGATTCATTTTAAACAGACCGTTCAACAAAAGGATACCCAAAATCTAAATATTGGATTGTTCTTTCTCAGTAAGATCCCATTTTCATTACAATTGTGGTCTTACCTTGACTTGAAGATTAAGTCCATGCTCTCCTTCTGGAGAACAATCTCTATTAGTTTTGTGTAAAAGTCCTCCTTATCTTCCTGTAGTTTCAAAAGTCTAGTTTGTTGTTTGTGTCTATCCGTCTCTGCGTAGAATAACAGTAGCAACAAGAACCTGTGGGCTCACGTGCGCCCCCTTCAGTGCGGCAGAGGTTATGGCAGCCTCTCCTGCTGCTTTTTTCATTGCCGTTATATGAGACCAGCGAGTCTAAATATCATATATACGTTAAATAAGTTATTTAGAGACTATGGATGGCGAGGATACATTTAATAAAGGGATCTACAAACATTACATTGGTGACCTACAGTGAGATGGTAACAGGCATGCGCTTTGTGCTCGCTTTCCAGACAGTTTCTGTGGGGTGACACATTCTGAGGTGAGGCAGAGCTCATCTGTGCCTCATCTCACCCCACAGTAACTGGCTTGAGCGCGCTCACAAAATAAGTGCCCGCGCTAAATTAGTGCCCATGCTCCAGCAAGTTACTGTGGGCTTACGAGAGGCAGAGCTCGTCCCTGCCTCACTTCTCATCGCTACCTGTAGTTGTAGCAGAGGCTGATTTTGACTTTAAAAAGCGATTGGAATCATACATAAATCACACTTACATCATAGATCAGTGGAGACATTTTATTATTATTACTATTTAGTTTTTCTTTAGTTGTTTTTCCGTTACATGATTGGAGTATGACAGGGGAGGCTCTGCCTGACTGCACGTCGCTGGTGCAGTAGGCTGGTAGAACCCAGAGCAGTATCTAAACTGCCCCTGGAGGAGAAACCCTGTGTCGTTGGGAGACTCCCTGGTAATTAGGGCCGCTTCAGGACCCATCCATGTAAATTAACGGAATTCAATAAACATTGAATAGCATATCATGCAGTTTGTCTGTGCCTTTTCCTCTGTGTTGTCCTGGCATATATGTTCCTTCTCAGGTCGATTATTTTCATTTCCTCGCTCCTCGGTATCACCGGAAGTTGATTTGTCTGCGCCATATTGAGTACCGTCCCATGGCGCTTATTTCTGCCGGAGGACCGAGGACCGAGGATCGAGGAGCGATAATGAAGGAATCACCAGACCATCCTCCGAGGAAATCCACAGATACTCACCCCGCCCACTTACTGTGTATCGCTCACTGATTGGACGATGCAGTGCATGCAATGATCTGATGCTTCTTGACATGAGAGCTGTTTCCCAGCGGAGTGAAGAAAACACATGAAACTCACGAGAGTCACTCCTCAGTCTATACTGTGTTTTGTTTCAATTCATGTATCATTTAGTTACAAATATGTGATATATCTGAACAGCAAAGTGGTAAAAAAATGTTTTATTCATTTATTGGAAACATTTTCATGATCGCTTTTTTCGTTTATACATTTTAAGAATTGCGTTTATCTTTTTTGAGAATGAGTTCTTATTTTATTTAATGTATTTGGGTCTACAACAGATGATACAAATGTTTGTGTCAGTAAATGTGTACTAACAGAGGCGGGGGTATTTGTGAAAATAACGGGGACAGAGCTGGCTGCTGTCAGACGAACAGCTGTGCGGCGTCATCACAAACGGACGTCGCTTCACGTGACGCTCCGGAAGAAAGGACGTGCTCTTAAAACTAATTTCCCTGCTTCTCGTGATTTCCTTCTTCTCCATACATCCCTGGTGGGAGGGACTAAACGCAGGGAAACGACGCAAGTGAGGGACGCAAGGATTCGATTTAATCGACCTGAGAAGGACCCATAGTCTCCCCCATGGTTTGCTGTGCTGCCGGGGGATGCTCCAATCGCTCAGAGAAAGGTGTACAAATGTACGGTCTCATTGCAGGTCTTCAGGCTCCATTGAATCCCCCTGGGGTTATTGTGCTGAAAGAGGGAGACAAAGACAGGATAAAGGGTTGGATACATCTATATAGCAACCTATAGGATGGGAAATTGCTGACCTATTTGAAATGTACCTTGTGTTTTCATTCTCACTTAAGTCCATCTCCCTTTGCCTTCAATCCAAAATCAGCTGAGCTGCAACATAATACAGACAGGTAATAATAACAGAATCACAAGGACATTATATCGCTCTGCTTAAAACACTCACTCATAAGTAATGATTTTGTTTACAGTTTGGAAGTCTCAAATATGCACTCTAAATCCATATCAATAGCAATGTATCACAAAAATAGCTCTCTTCCTTATTATTGTGTAACATTAACTATATTATACTAGCTTGAACTCCAAAAAGGATATCCTCATTTCACCAACTCCACCCACTACAATCACACGCACCAATGTTATATTTAACTAATATTTAACTCCCTCCAACCCGGACAAAAGCACGTTAAGAAGCCCTTTTTCTCTAATTCCACAACGTTGGATGAAATAACAGTAGGAGAACGGATTAATAGGCTGTTCATGGTTAACGTGTGTTGCTAACTTTATCCGGTATCCTATCCTAATCTGTTATCAGTAAACGTTCCCTAAATCAGTAGATTTAGGGATAATCCACTAACATCCTTTAATACACATGTTAATTTGACTCAGATGTGCTGATAATATCCGCAACATAAATCTTAAACGTCTTCTTACCTTTAAAAGTCCAACACAAACGGTCTATTATGATGCAACTCTATTGCGCTGCTAGCCTTGCCTCTAACTTCCGGGAACTATTAAGAGGCTCCCTGATCCGCCATTGCTGTAAAAAAATGGTCCATTGGACTCAACGGAGATGTTGTAACTCTTTCGATTATAGGGCTCTGGGTTGAAGTACAACGCTCATATTACTACGGTGGCCGGCAGGCGCAAATGCTGAACAATGGCCAAAAATGCATACATAAGCAGGAAACACCTGCAAATAATTAAATACAACACACAAACCCTGAAAATAAACAGAACATAAAAACGCTGCAAATACAAAAATGATATGCAAAGTCAAAAACACATATGTAATCATACCATCTAGGTTTGAATTTGTGAACATGAAATCAATAAATACCTTTGTGTGCTAATGACACTGTCATTAGATCAACTGCACTTATCTCTTGGGTACAAATATGATGGAGCACCAACCGCATTCCAGGAAGAGGTCAAATCTGCCCCAGGTCAGAACAACTTCCATAGGTAAACGATGTTGACAGTTGCATCGTGACACAGTTGTTTTGGTGTGTATCTTTATTTTTACATTTGTTTGTTTGTATAGCCTCCAATCACAGTGGGTAACATTGCCAGGAAGCAGAACAATTATACTTTTATACATTTCCAAATGACACCCACCACATCTTAGTGAAGACGATACAAAAAATACCCACAAATATTTTTTCAAAGATCAGATATTGTTTTTTGCATCCATTTCAAACGTTTACAAGGGTTGTGCATGAGTATGACAAAAGTGCTGTTGGAAGAGGGCTGACATCCTTTTGTAAATATGACTGTCATGCATACATTATGTATTTGAAAGTAATTTTTCAACTGTCTTCTCACTGCAGCAACTAAACACATGTGTATGCACCTATCATTATTGATAGCCAGTCTGAGCCAGAAGACAAAATGGAACAAACTGCAGAGGAAAGGTATTAATTGCTATTTCTAACACTTAATTGTTCTATTCTATACTGTAAATCGTATTACTAGCTTCATCAATTAATATTGCAATACATCACTTTGTCTTTCCCAGCACCTGTTAAGCCCGAGAGGCCCATAATCCGGGGCCTGTGGGGTGTTTCTTCACGAAACTGTGTCTCAGGTCTAATTAATATTTAAAAACCTATTCATGTCTCATACCCATGTAATGGGAAGAAACTCAGCTAACCGACCATACGAACCATTTTTACCGAAACAAAACACAAGTCTCACAAGAAGCGTCTAAATGAGCCCCGAGCGAGAAAATCCTAACGCACTTAGCACAGAACTCAAGGTAAAACTACCCTTATTACTTATCGTAACTGCACATACAAGATATCAGATTAAAGATTCTATAGGTGGTAGTATCATCACAGAGCGATCAGAACTCGCGACAGGGGAAGGAAACACAGACATCACAACACGTAGCATTACGGAGCATTCACGTGAGATTGTCTCACCTTAGCTGTTATTCTGATCAAAAGTTGTGTTCAATGGCATTAAAACGATAAAAACGCTGCTGAGGGTTAATCTGATGGTTAATCCAATGTGTCTGTGTCACTATGAAATGATTACTGATAATCCATCATTCAATTTTTATGTCAAAAACTGAGATTTCCTCAGAGCTTCCGGTTCCGGGGGATTTCTGGCTGCGCGTCACTCATTCACCAATGGGTAATGTTTAGATGGATCTTTAGGAACTTCCCCTCCATTCTATTGGCTCTAGCGGTTAAAAAGAGATGTCAATCATCAAAATCGACCAAAGGGGACCAGAGATAGGTCAAATGCACCCAAATGAACCCAGAAGTGGGTGTTTTTTTCTAAATCTCACTAAAAAGGTCAAATTTGACTTGTTTTGCATCAATCTTGATACAGGGTACTTATGTTATAATTTGGATTCCTAAAGCTTTTAGTCTACTATCCCATCATTCAAGGGTGGTTTTCACGATAAGTATTTTTTTTTGGAAGGACACTATAATTTACATTGTTTTGCTATGTTCAATCTGAATTAACTTTAAAATAATAAAAAAATATATTAATTCTGACACTTCTACGTCCAACTCACAGGGTTATCATTGCTTTGAGAAAAAAGATTATCAATTTACCCCTTTTAGAAGTGAACTTAAAGTCATTTGTTCTGGGAATGTCATTTTTGAGCCTGGGACCTGAAAAACAGGCTTGGGGCTTAACAGGTTAATACCTTATTGTGTGCTGGAGCACTTCACTGGGAACAAACCAGGACAAACACACTGAGTTAAAAAGTATATTTTTCATTAAAGTGAAAAAAAGTTTGAGTGACACATTTCATCCAGCAGTCAACGGCCCTAAAAAAAAGGACTATGTTTATAATGTGCTGAAAAACACAATGTGATGTGAGTCTGTTTCTAAGGCCTTTTTTATTTTTGGTACATTCTGATTATTTAAAATAAAAGAGAACAGAATCAAACTGAAACCATTGTGATTATTTTCTAGATACATTCATCATTGGTTCTTCTTTTAGACCATAACAGACTGCTACCTCAACAGGAATTATCAAAACATCCCAATCAAAGTTTAAAGTCACAACATTTTATTAACTAAACAGATTATTCAAGAACCTACTCGGCAGATTAATGAACAATGAAATTAAATTCCTTCAATGCAGCTTAACGAGGCTAGCAGTTTAATCCTGAACATATCATATTTTATAAAAGGAATAACAAGACTACTAGAAAACCATGGTTGAAACATAACATAGTAGAACAATGATTTGAATTACATCGGGAGAAACAGCATCTCTGTGGCTGGTTAGAACATAAAAATGCTTTAGTCAGATTTAGGAAGATACACGATGGGTTAGGGAGATAACAGCATCTCTTCACACCAGTACGGTTTCTCTCCAGTGTGAACATGTTGATGTGTTTTGTAGGCACCTGATCTCGTGAACGTTAGCCCACACTCTTCACAGCTGTACGGTTTCTCTCCTGTGTGAATACGATGATGCGTTTTGAGATTACTTGATTGAGTGAACGTTTGCCCACACTCTTCACAGCTGTACGGTTTCTCTCCTGTGTGAATACGTTGATGTCTTTTCAAAGCACCTGATCTCGTGAATGCTTGAACACACTCTTCACAGCTGTATGGTTTTTCTCCAGTGTGAATACGGAGATGGATTGTGAGTTCACCTGATCTAGAAAACCTTTGCCCACACTCTCCACAGCTGTACGGTTTATATCCTGTGTGAATACGTTGATGTATTTTGAGATCACCTGATCTAAAGAAAGTTCTCCCACACTCTTCACAGCTGTACGGTTTTTCTCCAGTGAGATTACGATGTGTTTTGACATGTATTTTGAGATGTGATCCAGTGAATATTTTCCCACACTCTTCACAGCTGTACCGTTTCTCTCCAGTGTGAATACGTTGATGTCTTTTGAGATGATGCGGTCGAGTGAATTTTTTTCCACACTCTTCACAGCTGTACGGTTTCTCTCCCGTGTGAATACCTAGATGTGATTTGAGAGCACCTGGTCTAGTGAAGGCTTTCCCACACTCTTCACAGCTGTACGGTTTTTCTCCCAAGTGAATACGGTGATGTCTTTTGAGATCACCTGATCTAGTGAAAGTTTTCCCACACTCTCCACAACTGTACGGTTTTTCTCCAGTGTGAGTAAGCAGGTGGCGCTTTAAATCTCCAGATGTTGTGAAGGATTTGTCACATTGCTGACAGCTGTGACGTCTCTTTCTTCCTTTCGGTTTCTAAAACAGATGGACAGAGAAAGAGAGAATGTAAATCTCAAAAGCATGAATACATAGAGTTAACAAAATAAAAACTCAATTAATACTTAATTAATATACAGTAAAACAAAATACTTGTACTGACTGTTTGCGGTTATTATATTTGTGTTATATTTGATACAGTAATATGGCAACATTCTAACCACAGTATATATCAGAGTTGGGGGACTCGAGTCACATGACTTGACTCGAGTCGCATATTTTTATACTTGAGACTTGACTAACATTGACAAAAACACTCGACTTGACTTTGACTTGAGACTTGACTTAGGCTTGAGATGGATGACTTGAAACGACTTTACTTTTTAAAATAAAATATTTGCATTTGTTTTTGTATTGTACGAAGCCACTAAAGGGCAATGGGAAAAAGAGTGCTTACATTATTTGAGATATATTTCGAACTAGGACTTCCTTTTAGGGACATTTCAGCCAGGGGTGTAGAAATATTTGTTTAAGCACCGGATTGGCAAAACAGGAGTCTGTGAACCAGTCTGCCTTGATCTATCAATCAATCAATCAATGTTTATTTATATAGCCCAAAATCACAAATGTTACATTTGTCTCAGTGGACATCACAGTTTGTACAGAACATCAGTATGACAATACAACACCCTCTGTCCTTAGACCCTCACATCGTACAAGGAAAAACTTCCAGAGAAACCCCACAGTTTAAAGGGGAACATGGGAGAACCCTCAGGGAGAGCAACAGAGGAGGGATCCCTCTCCCAGGACGGACAGACGTGCAATAGATGCCATGTGTAAATTGAAAATATAATACATTTACAACATAGGTAGTCCAAATGTTTGGAAACGCATGTGTCTATAAGAAGATGAATCCACGAGGATATCCATCCAGGACTTATGATCCAGGACCACAGCAACAGACACAGCCAAGACTCAAGATCCAGGACTCAGAACCACAGCAACAGGATCCCGCCGTAGATAGACACCAAAAAGAAAATTTGGGGAAGCTGGGTTATTCGGAACATGAGAGTACACAGGTACAGACAGAGAGAAGGAAGAAGTAAGATGTCCCCCGACAAACTAAGCCTATATCAGCAAAACTAGGGGCTGAATCTAATCAGCCCTAACTATAAGCTTTATCAAAAAGGAAGGTCTTAAGCGCACTCTTAAAACGGATAGGGTGTCTGCCGCCCGAACACAAACTGGAAGCTGATTCCACAAATGTGGAGATTGATAAGAAAAGGCTCTGGCTCCCATTGTACTTTTAGGGTAGTACAGTAGGGTATAATGAGTTCTTTAAAGAGCAACTTGCAGGTTTTTTTTTTTTTTACAACATTTATGCATAACCTTGCCTGAAAATTATAATTAAAAATGTTAATGCAGGATTTGATATGTTTTACAAGACATAAGGGCAGGAATTCAGAGGAAAAGGAGCCGTTTTGAGCTCTGCTACTAAAAACTGCTTTTTTTTAACGTCATACGTCAAACGCGTCATATTACGTCACATGGGGGAGCAACTTTCTCGGACTCCTTCTCCGCCCAATCCGCGGTAGTAGTTTGTAGTGGTTTGAGCGGTTGTGATTTAGTGAGCTGGTATTTTTTCGGTAATTTTACATTGCATTTCACCATTTGTAATCATGGTGAGCTTGTGCAGGTTTCACAAACTCGAGCCTGTCAGGACATCGAGTCCACAGTTTCCCTCACGGGAAAAGGACCCGAGCTAGCGTTCGTTCCTGGGTGCGTTGTGCTTCCACCTCTCCACAGCTTTATCAGGGAAACCGTATTATATCTCTCTCCCCCCCTTCGCTGCTCTCGCTCTCTCCCCTCCGGTACATGGCACCGTAAGACGTAGTGTGGAGTTGCATTAGGTAACGCTGTGGTGGCTGTACTGCTCCAGCCGTCTCCTTTATGTTTGTTTGTTTCCCCCTGTCTGTGTTGTTTGTGTGGGCGTGGTGGCTGTCACTCCTGGCTCCCGGCTCAACCTCCACTCCCCTGCTGCAATCAGCTGGGCACCCTCCCCGACTACACACCTGCTTTCCATCAAGCCATTTACAACGGCATATCAACGGAGGCTCCACAACCTTTCTCCGCCAGATCGTCAAGCATCAGCCGTATCTCGCGTCTTCCCTCCGGTACACAGAACCGTAGTGTGGAGTTGCATTAGGTAACGCGAGATACGGCTGATACTTGCGCATTAGTTTCTGTTATGGATCAGTATCAACAGTCCTGCCAGTAACGTTACTATATTATCAATACTACTTTAGTTATAGCCTGATATATGATTGCTAACTTTACAATGTTGTGATGTGACTGACGTTAGCTAACATTAACTGTAGCTAACGCCGGTCACTCACCAAGACAGCTGCTCTGTTCTCCAATGGTTCTCCACACACCAAAGCTCAATTTCTCTCCGATGGCCGTTATTTTTTATAATCCTTGGCTGCTCCTGGTCTCTTGGACGCCTAGCAGGCTCATAATTATAATCATATGCATTTGAATATATATTTTCAACCTCTTCTGTGTCAAAACTAGCATTGTGATCCAAGTTTATTCATACGTTAGACCGGCCGCTCTCCCCCATGTTACATCACACGCGGGAGGTCACGTGCGGAGGCTTTTTTATGCGAAAGTGAAAATGTCTTACTAAAACGACGCCAGATGTCACTGTAGTGTATTTTTCTGTATATTTTTTTGAAAATCTAGTGTATTCATCATTTTCCTACACATTTATTCACTGGTGTCTCTAACCTGCAAGTTACTCTTTAAGATGATCTGTGGAGGTGCATCAATCTATTACACTTTAATAGGAAAACAGGCTAATTTCCCAAAAACCAAGCAATTGAAAATTACAAAAATGATATTAAAAAGGTAAACAATAAGGATCCTCTATGTCAATAAATGCAAGAGATGCATCTTTTTCTCAACAATGTTTAATTTACATTTTTTCTCTTCCTCAGACATAACTCATTGGCTGACAGCCCAACAATGATTTGGACTTTATTACCCGAAAAACACAAGCCTCAGCTTTGCTATCATTGCAGTTTAGTCGTGTTTATATCCTACATTGGATTTTTAAGCATATAATGCTTCATCGAACACAGGAGGGGGCTTGGATGTCTACAAATAAAGGCGGCTCATTTTAATTCTCCCCAAATATATTGAGGCTGAACCTGAACTTTGAATTATCTGCTCCCATCATAATCTTGGTGATCTTGTTAAAATTGTGAATGCAGAATTAGAAATACTATGTAACTGGTTTGCAGTTAATACATTATCCCTTAATGTGGCACAAACAAATTGCATGTTATTCAATACAAAGTCTGAGAATATAAATGACTGCATTATACGGATTTGCAATACATTTTTAGGACTGCTTGTTGACGAAAAACTCAATTGGAAGCACCATATAAATTATGTACAGACTAAAATGTAAAAAACAAATAGGTATTTTGTATCATTCTAAGAACATTCTTGAAGAAAAATACTCTTTATAACAGTCTATTTCTCCCTTACTAGACCCTCCAGAAAAACGCGACTCTGCGATCGCAGAATTTACCGCATAATCAGCAAAATGGCACAGATTTTTAAAAGGCCGCATATTTATCAAAAGGCTGCATAATCCCCGCATTTTTCCACACAAAGTTGAGAAGAAAAAAAGATGACTCGTCTTGACGTGACGTCATCAGCTCGCGCATCACAGAATGTAAACAACACTGTATAGAGTGAACGTGTGGAGCTCACACGATAGAGAAAACACCAAGATGAAAAAATCTAATCCATCTCATTTACCGACGAACATTTCTACTAAAGACCGGGCAAAAAGTGGGGGGAAACTATTCTGCACCCCGTGCAACTGTGTGTTGGAGCATAAGAGAAAATCGACGGTGGCGACCCACTTTGATTCATTCAAACATTCGAAAATGCTTTCTGCTGCTGCGGACAAGAAAGCCAAACAACTCACGTTCACCGAGGCATCAACCTCCAAAACCCTTTCGAGGGCTACAAGAAACGTAGTGAGTAGCCTACAAGATTGAAGCTGGTCAGATAACGAACGAGTAAATTAAAACAGAATGAGGCGGAGAAGTGTGTGTGTGTGTGTGTGTGTGTGTGTGTGTGTGTGTGGGGGGGGGGGGGGTGTGTGTGTGTGAGATTAAAATAGCCCGATTGCTTTTACAATAAATAAACATTGAATGTGTTTAATTGAATAGTAAAGGGGTTTAACGTTAGTGGCAGGTTGTGTGAGAGAGAGAATAAATAAGACAGCCCAATATTTTACATTTTTTAAATTCTTTTCCCCCGCATATTTAGCATATTTCCGCATATTTCGCAACTTCCCGCAATTTCACCGCATAAAATCACATAAAAACTCTGCATGTTTAATCGCATAATCAAGGATTTTAGCCCGCATAATCAAGGAATTTAGCCCTCATAATCAAGGATTTTTGCCCGCGTTTTTCTGGAGGGTCTACCTTACCTTTACTAATGCTCCGAAATATGGGGAAACACGTAGTCAACAAATCTACAAAAAATAATAACATCCCAAAAAAAAGTATTACGAATAGTCTGTGGTGTTGGTAAATATGAACACACAACTCCCATATTTAAAAAAACTCAATTTATTAAAATGTCTTGACATAGTACATCTTAAAACAGTACTGGTTATGCACAACATTTTCCATAACAAAATGCCTAATAACATTCAAAAGCAGTTCCAAACCACAGCGTGAACATATGAATGTAAAAAAAGTCACTTGAAAATAAGTGTTCACAATGTTTATATGCAATTATGCATATATTATTACGTCAATGACATGACGCCTACATTTTTTGTCCAACTGGTTTTTCTTAGGTAAAAAAAAAAGTTTTAATCTTTTAAAAGATACCATTTATACGTATTGCCTTTCATATTTATGTACACCCTCTATTTTTACAAAAGCTTTAATAATTCATTATATTTCAGTTATTTACACAGTCAAATTGTCATGTGGTGCGACCGTCCAGCCTTGACTGCTGTTTGTAAGACATCTTTAAAATTGCCCTAAATCTGTCGAAATTTATTTTTTGCCTAATTTGGTATAATTTCTAAAGTGTCCTTAATAATCCTTTACTAAATTCAAACGCATTTGTTTTAATATTTTATTCATAATATTCTAACATACTTTGTCCGATGATGTGCATTTTATGAAATATCATGTGGTGCAACCATCAAGAAACTGTCATTTTGGGACTTTTATTTTGAAATGCATTGAAGGACAGGAAGTAGCATCATACATCCAACTGCCAAGGATCAATGCTAACAGGTAGCAGGTTTATAGCTCTTTCTCAATTTTGTAGAAAAATTACTTTTTTGCAGCCTAGAATGTAGTTGCCACATTTGAATATCATGTGGTATGACCTCAAGTAAACAATGAATATGTAGTTATTTATAAAATTTTACATGTTGATCATACATTTCAAAGTGATTTCATGTAGCTAGCTAGCTTGCTTTCTTCAGTTAGCTATATATGTGTCTGTTAAACTTGACTCAACTTGAAAATATCATGTGGTGCGACCAAGTATCATGTGGTACGACCAAATATCATTTGGTGTGACCGTTCTAAAGTGGTAATTATGATTAAAATATGTCATACATTGTCAGTTTTTATGCTTTAATTTTCATTTGAGGATTTATATACTTATAGTACTTTACTTTAGACTCATTATGAAGCAACTTTATTCGTCTTTGAAAAAATTGTTAGGGTTAGGGTTATGGTTAATATATCATGAAATTAGAGCAATCAATTACATTATTGTAATCATTATGAATGAATGTTTATGTATTTATTTATTTGTAACTGTTTTATTCTATTTGAACAGATGCCACTGTCAAGTAAAATAAAAAGCGCTTGCCATAGGCAGCGTGTAAATTCTGACCCTGCAGCAAGAGCTGAGTACCTTGCAAGGAGAAGAGAAAGGTATGTTGTGTTGTTGCTTTTCCTTTTTTGTTAACATTTTCATCTTCTCTGTCATCTATCAACCATCCGAGATCAAATAGGCTATTCATCAAAGAAAAATTCAATTCAAAACCTTTATTTCTCCAGGTAAAATCCCACTGAGATCAATGATCTCTTTTTCAAGGGAGACCTGCAGCAGTAGGTTCCAAATGAAAACATAAAAACATAAACAACAGAACAACATCATACAGCAAAATGTACAGGGATTACAATTTACATATCTATCCACATGTACAGGTACCAACAGCATCTGATTTTGTAGCATCCAACCGAGCTTTAAAAACATGTAGTGGTACTCAAAAACATGTAGTGGTATGATGCTATACCTTTTGTTTATTTATATATGTTTCAGCTACCAGAGAAGGAAACAGCAGGGAAAGATTCCATATGTTAAGGCAAGTGAGCTATCAGAGAGAGAGAGAGAGAGAGAGAGAGAGAGAGAGAACGAAACAGAGAGAGGGCTGCATCCAGTGCTTACAGGGAACGGAACAATATGGCAAACCCTTTGCTTGACCTTACACCACCATCTATGGAGAACTTTTCAGATGTAGAACAAGAACAGCCAGAAAATGCAAGACAAGCTATGGTGGACCCAATACCCCTAAATGAAACTTTTAATCCCCCATCATCTTCCACACCAGAGGAAAAGAAGAAAGTTACTACATCTTCTGCAGAAAGGCGTTGCAAAAAACTTCAGAAAGAGAAGTATAAAATAATGAGAAGACTTAAAGAAAAATGCAGGAAGAGTGGAAAGAGGTTAATGGCAAGAGAGAGAGTGGGCTTAATTGGGGGGGGGAAGCAAAAAGGGCCCAACAAATCGGCTGAGAGAGAGCAAGCTGTTGTCCATTTTTTGTCCAGAGACGAAAACAGTCGCCTGTTGCCAACTATCATGGAAAACAAAAAGAAAATGCAAAGGAGGGTTCTAACCAAGCTCCTCACTGATCTCCATGCCCAGTACAAAAAAGAGGTCAAAGAGCATCTCTCAATGTCATACAGACAATTTGTGAGGAGGCGGCCTTTTTACATCACAGAGCCAAAAAATAGAGATAGAGAAACATGTGAATGTGTGGAACATGAGAATGTCCGCCTCTTGGTTAACAAACTTGCTACTAGAGGGTTGCTTAAAACAACCAGCATCTCAGAATTGTTGAGTATGAATGTGTGTGATCGTAAAAATAAAGCATGCATGGACCGCGAATGTCGCACTTGCTGCTTTGAAGAAATAGAAATTCCTGAGACAGAGTGTGGCGAAGTTTCTTGGGATCAATGGGAGCGCGTCACATCAACAAAAGGAGAGAAAAACTTTGCAAATGTTTTAAAGCAGACATACACGGGGACAATCCAGAAGTTAAAAGGGTTGTTCCAGAAAAAGCTTGAACATATAGCCATTCATCAATTTAATTGGATACACCAAACCGAACAGTTTCGTGACCTCAAACTAAATCTCACTGACACTGAAGCAGTTCTACACATTGATTTTTCAGAGAACTATTCATGTAAGATGAGTACTGAAATACAGGCCTACCATTTTGGATGCAGCAGAAAGCAAGCCACATTACACACTGCTGTACTCTATACAGTCAATGGCACTAAGTCATATGCCACACTGTCGGACAGCCTCCGCCATGATGAGCGGGCAGTGTGGGCCCACCTGGAGCCCATACTGAAAGAGCTTCGGGCAACCTGCCCCCAGATTACAGTATTACATGTAATCAGTGATGGGCCCTGTACACAGTACAGGAACAAAGCAAACTTTTACCTCCTCAGCACTGTTCCTTCCTAATTTCACATAAGTTATATGGAACTACTCAGAAAAGTCCCATGGAAAGGGAGCCCCAGATGGCATTGGTGGTGCGGTTAAGAGAGATGCAGATCTTTATGTCCAAAGAGGGGGCGACCTACAGACTCCACTGGATGTTCATGAGATGCTTGCAAAAAAAACTGGCTCAGCTATTACCTTCCATTGGATAGGCGAAGAAATCATTGAAATATATGACGAGCTGATTCTAGGCAAATTGGCAACAGTGAAGGGCACTTTAAAGATTCACCAGGTTTTGTCTGTAGAAGCTGGTAAAATAAGTCACAGGCAGAAATGAAGCCATGTTCATGTTACCAGCCACAACTGGTGAGGAACACCGAGAGCCACTCTAAGGATTTGGTAAGCACTCCTAATCCACCAAGGCAACACACCAGTGTAAAAGACCTCAGTGTTTGTGATTGTTACCTATGATGAACTTCCCTATATAGGTCAGGTCCTTGAGGTTGTGGAAGAAGAGGTCCAGGTTAGCTGCATGCGGCAGTCAGGTGAAAAGAATTTATTCATGTGGCCACAAATTCTTATCATCGCAGAACCTGAGCCAGCAACCTCACGATTCTCTAAATTGAGCAGCCAAGATTGGGTAAAGTTCAATAGTGCCTGGGGTTGACGAAAGGCCCGAACATAGGCAATCCTGTAACCCATTTGAAGCAAGGGTAATAATATCAAATTAAATGTTGGTTCATATTGTGCACTTCACTTAAATCTGTAAAGTAAAACATTACATGATTTGTTAATACATGTTTTTTAACAATGTTATATCCTACTAAAAGTCATACTTTATTTGTTACATGAAATGCTTTTTGTAAAAAGTCATACATTTGTACTGCTTTTAATGTATTGTTTTCTAATTGTTTGAGATAAAATGTATTTTAAAAATGTTACTATTCCAAAATGTGAACAACATGCGTTTGAACTCAACATTTTGTATGGTCATTTATTGTTTGTATGATCTTTATGTCATTTGGAGCGACCACTGATCATGTGGTGCGACCGTCTTTTGCCTTAAAAACTGTATTTAAATTGAAAGAATGTATGAAATGTCTATCAATTAAAAAATGATCACTGATACAGTATGCTCGAGTGAATTGTATTGTTTTAACATTTATCTCAGTTTTATTTTATTTACAGGAAAAATAAGCCCATCAACTTCATTTATGATGATAATTTTGACAATATTTAACCAAAATATAAGATTACTTTTAACAAAATCTCTAAAGAAATGCAAATTCCTTGTTTCTAAACTCTCAAAATTACTGACAACTAGTGAAAATATTTACAAATGTTAAGGAATTTATTTAGTTTTAAGAAAAAACATGGTCGCACCATATTACTTTTTATAAGGACGCGGCTGTTTCATCTAGATGAAAAAACACTTAAAATCACTTAAATATTATTTATTATATGGATTTATGCGTACTCAACATTCTGAATGTTATAAAAATGGGGGGAACGGCGCCCCGCCCTTCAGAAACAGAGCGGAAGGAGAATGTGAATACACAAGGCAGTGGACACTGAAACATGCACATTGGATAAATAACATAGGCGTTTAGTTTATTTAATAAAAGAGCACATGTTCAATGTGAAATGTGACCGTAGATAGATTACTTCAGTTGAAATTTGGTGCTATATTATATATATATATTTTTTTTTTTTTAAATAATACTTTTTTTTTTTTTTTTAAATAAAACACCTTGAATTTCAGGCAGGGCGTGGGGCTCCGTTGGCAGGGCGCAGCACCCCGCCAAGACAATGGTAGGGGAAACACTGATATATATATATATATATATATATGCATTTATTGTTTTCCTGCCCTAACTTTTAATAAATGTTTTCTCATGTTTTCTTTATACTCCTTCATTTCTATACGTTTTTGACACAATAATGCCAATGTTGTATTAGGATGATGCACGGGAGGGCTACTTTCCATAAGCTATGCTTCAGCCCTCCCGCTTCTACTCATGTCCATCTTTGTGTGTATGAATTATACTTTTTTTGTTTTTTAGATTAAAAAAATAAATAAAAAATAACTTTCAGCTTGGGGGCCCTAGCTAGTGGATCGCCGGAGCTGTTAGAAATACAATATAAGCATGTTAATGTTAATCTAAGTGCAATGCCTTGCGGCCTGGAGCACCATCCTTGATGGAGCATATGTGTGGGCAGGAAAGGAGTGAGCAGAGAGTAGAGTAGTTGTCAATTTTTGTTCTGTTTTCTGTGACTATCTGCCTCACCCTCTCAGACTTTCAGTTCCTTGCGCTACTAAAGAGACGTGTTACCATGGAAACCAAACAATGGTGTAGCCGTATTAAAGTCCGAGTGGAAACAGTCCTGACTAAATTTGATTTAGTCAGAAATCGGGAGAAATATGACCCCGGGAGGAAACCGGGAGAGGGCAATGAAATCGGGAGTCTCCCGCGAAAATCGGGAGGGTTGACAAGTATGGGCCCTATGCATCTACATAGTCCGCCTATAGGAAGAAACGGCCCTGCTGTTGTGCCCTGAGCCTGTTTTTCAGGTCTCAGGCTCGAAAAAAGACATTTCCAGAACAAATGACCATAACTACACTTCTAAAAGAGCTAAATTAATAATCTTTTTTCTCAAAGTAATGATAAACCTGTGAGTTGGATGTAGAAAAGTCAGAATCAATATAGATGTTTTTTTTATTTTAAAGAAAATTCAGATTGAACATAGTTAAAAACTGCAAATTATAATGTCCGTCCAAAAATTATTTTGTGCTTATAGTGAAAAGTACCCTAGGATGATGGTAAGGTAGACAAAAAGCTTTAGGAATCCAAAGTACAACATATAATAAGTACCCTGTATCAGGATTGATGCAAAACAAGTGACATTTTACCTTTTTAGAGAGGTTTAGCAAAATAAACTCCACCTCTGGTGATCTTGGTGGAAATGGGCGTTATTCCCGTTTCTCTGGAACCCATTGGTCGATTTTGGTGATTGACATCTCTTTCTGACCGTTAGAGCCAATAGAATCAAAGGGGAGTTTTCACATCTACACCAACGTTAACACAAAAAGGTTGGGGCTTCGCGCATGTAGTTTTGTATGAGAGTGAAGCTATCTCTCGCTCTGACATCTGGAAACGGAAAAGCAGGGTTTGTTGCTTATGGATTATCAGAAATATTTTCAAAGGGACACAGACACATTGGATTAACCTATGGATTAACTTCAGCAGCGTTTTTATCGTTGTAATGCCATTGAAGACCAGTTTTGAACAGACAACGACAAAGGTAAGCCATGTTAGCATTTTTAGCTACCTAGCACCACATGTTTTGATGTCTGTTTTTGTTTATAAAGTTGTGAGTTCTTATCATAGAGTGATTCTGTGTCTTCTCACGATGCGAATCAATGGATTGGATGTGCAGAAAACAAATAAGGGTTTTATGAGTGAGTTTCTATGCAGTGATCTGTTAGCATTTTTTGCTCGTTGCTAATTCAGAGGCTCAGCCTTAGCATTGTGTTTTTTTTTTTTTTTTAAATAAATAAAAATGATTAGTTAGATGAGTTTCTTCCCGTTACATGGATATAAAACATTCATAGTTTATTAAATATTAAGATGCCCTCAGAAACTGTTTTTCCCCCCGGGGGTGCGGTGTAGATGAGGTCCATGGAATATAACAAAAAGTGCCGGTTTCTCAAACGTACCTACCCCACCTTTAAAAGTATGTGTTTTTTTTATAAATGTTTATATGGAATGGCCTCCCTCCCTTAGGGGAATTCATCCACAAAAAACACACTGGACGCTGCACTAAGTCAGAAACCAGAGGAGACTGTGAGTTCCACCGTAGACGGACCACTTTTGGACAAAATGTCCTCTCCATTAAAGGCAGCTCATTGTGGAATAGCCTCCCAACTGAGATACGGGATTGTCCCACTCTCAATAGTTTTAATTATAATCATTACTGTGCATTGTCCCTGCCAAATAAACGATTAAAAATACAAAGCATATGATAAGTGCACACTGACCTGAGCTCCAGGGGTCTTTTTGTTCTCCTCCATGCTGCTCTCAGTGCTCCTTCTCCGGCTGTGTCTCTGAAATAATCAACAAAACTACAGCTGACACAAAACAAGACAACTCAATACAACCGACAGACACAACATAAACAAATCTACAGCTACGTCTTAGGTTAATAGCAGAGGCGAGAAGTAACGAAGTACATTTACTCAAGTACTGAGAAACGGTTTTGAAAACTTGTCACGTAGTGATCGTCTTCTCAATAGAACATCTTTGACAATGTCTTCTGGCCAATCAGAATCAAGATAATGGCGTGGTGTTGTTGCAGGAAGTCCCGACGGAGAATACTTTTGCTGTAGTACAGGGGTGCACATAACTGGTCCGCAGGTTATGTGCGTAATCTGACTTGTGTCACAAAGTGCATTTGCATACCGACTACTTGTGACGCTTTTCCAGAAGGCGGTTAGATCACCGGACGACAGAGTCGGTCTCCGTGTGCACAGACCGGGCTGCTGTTAACGTCGGTCTGTACAACGGAATTGTGCCAAAACTACGCCAACCGGCTGCGGAGGGAGACCCCCCCCTTCACTGGAGAACTGCGCTAAAACAGCTGGTCACAACGTTCACACTGTGGTCACGAAGTACTCCACTAGCCCCCCCCATCGACTTTCCTGAAGTACCCCCCGTTGACAGAAATCAACACATAATGTTATAATAAACATACATACTGTATGTTGAATGGATATATCCGCCTTCTTTCATTTATCTTTCCATTCCCACAACAATATACATAAAGAAATGGCATATTTTGGACATAGTTCGAATGGTGATTGATCATGATTAATACATTTTTAAGCTGTGATTAATCTGATTAAAAATGTTATATATATATATATCAGTGGCGGGCCGTGCATTTCACACCTAGGCCTTCAGTGATGTCCTACACAGTCCTACCTGAATTATTCCACCTCTTAATACCATCATTATGACGCCATGGCTCTAGAAACTATACATTTAGACAGAAACGCAGTATAACCGGGTGTTGCATCACCTTAACATAGTCAAGTACAACAGAGTTATATTAATATTTCCGAAGCATTTATAATCAATATATCCGCATTTACAATTAAGAGTGTTAAATTGCCAGCTTTAAGATCGCTTGGATACTGTCAAAACTTAAAAATAAAAAGGGGCTTTTAAGGCATTAGTCTACAAAATGTTATTAAGTCCACCAAAAGTATGTGAGCTTTAACAAGTTTGTTCACTAAACAGCGCATTGTCGCACCCAAAGCAGTTTCATTTAAGAAACGTGACGATAAAGACACAAATTATTCACTGAAAATAAAAGAAAACAAACAAATAATTTGCATTTGTTCATGAGGATATATTTGCGACAGTGGTGAAAGTGTATTCCTAGCCCTGAATGTCCACTTTGATAAAGGTTAAACCAAAACAATTCAACAAGTCTCCTTGAGTACTTTTACTGCACAGCTGAGCGCCACACACATCTCTATATCTCTTGCAGAAGCATCAAACATTTATTTTGTATATATTTGTCATTTTAATTACATATGTATTAATTCGTTAATATTGATTTAATATTAACGACATAAAATGACAAAAATATATTAAAATAAAATAAAAAATAAAATGCTTTGTACTCACCAAAACAACTGATTATTTGAACACAAAATCCATCCTCCTTTCTTTCCTCAAGAAGACTTCAATGACTCTGTTGTACAGTTTATCTGTGCGTTTCAGTTCCACCAATAAGTCATTTTCTATAGACATGAAGGTTAATGATGAAAGCCGAGTCTGTCCAGTAGAATTTCTGGCATAAGTTTTAATTCGCTTTAAGGCCGAGAATGACCGCTCGACAGAAGCAGTGGACACAGGGATAGTCACTGCCACACATGCCAATGTGTAAAGCTGCCCCATGCCCTCACTCAGATTTTTCTGCTTAAGGAAATCAAGGAGATCAGTCGGACTTTTCCCTTCAAAATCAGTCATGGCATACATTACAGTCAGTTCTGTTTTTAGCCGGGACAGATCGAACAGTGTTCCGTGAGAAACATTAATTTTTCGTGGTCTTGAAACCTACTCCGTATCTGGCAAAGAATGTTGTCCAGAATATTGCTGTGGAGTTGTTGGTAGTATGCGCGAAGGTCTCCTTGTGCTGTACGTGGGCCTCTGCGTGCGCTCGGACCACTTGAGATGCGCGATGTGTCCTCGTAGATCTGACGAAACTGGCACCTCTCTCGCTCAATTGTGTCACAAAACTCGTTCACCCTTGTCAGACAGAATTGTACATCCAATGTTTGTTTCTATAGTATTCCAAAGACAGGGTATATGCAGGAATCCTGAAGTCAAATGTAATACCTTTTAAGACCTTTTTTAAGACCCTTTCCATACATTTTAAGACCTCATCGCAACTTTGAGTTCTAACCGGTTACCTTGGCAACACACTTTACCTCACATTTACTATATTGATTGTAAGATAGCAAAACTAAACAGAGTGCAGACAGACTACTAAAGCCTCCTTTCCACATGAGCTTCAACCTCTCTGTGAAGGTCAGGTTTAATGCAGTATGCTGCTTTTTTGCTTCTATACTCTGTGCTCTTTCATTCCAGTAAAACTCCTCAAAACATTAGAAACCAGTATTTGACCAATAAACAAAACAATTGACAAAACTTTGAACTATGAAATATATTAAACTTTGGTGAGCTTCAGCAGGGTAATGCCATATAGGAGCTCCCTCACAAATACCCAGGGGTTAAATTGGGCTGGGGCTGTCCGGGGCTAAGCCCTGGCACATAAGACGATGCTCTGATGTCATCACCCTCACACATTTGTCATGTTTACAAAAAAGGATATATATGTTAAGACTTTTCTCGTTCTTAATATGGACTATATTTAGGGTCTATATGTGTTGACTTTACTTTAAAATAGTAGATCTCTGTGACCGGATATAGTTTGACTTAGACCCCGGCCCCACACGGTAAAACGCATACGCAAGCGCAAAAAAGGCTTCCGTTCACACGCATTTGATTCATTAACATGTCCGTTCACACTAGACCACTGGAAATGCTGGAAACGATGTAGTACATATGTCAGGCCTGTAAGTGGCGCTGCTGCCGCCCGAAATACACCAAAAGCAGCGAAGAAGACCCCGGAGCATGGTTGCCATGGTTGCCCTTCTGTTTATTCTCCGCGGTGGACGGCGTGTTCTCCTGCTGTATCTCTCAGGTAGTCCACCAGCAGATGAAAAACACCCACCTCTCCGCCTATTCCAAGGGACGAGGGGACCGTGCGGCAGTTTCCGTAAAAAAAATGTTCCGCCGGTCAACATGTCCGTTAAAGTTTAAATCTTCCGTACAAAATTAGGAAAGTGCCGGTCAGAGGTCTTCTTTGTTATTTATTGAGCTTTAAAACAAATTGATAACGACTCTGTTCTCTGTATAATAATATAATAATATTTAATAAATGGTGACTGCCTCTCTTTTTCTCCCCCTCTTCCGACAGCCCAGCAGCAGCAGGAGACGTGGGGAGAGGGAGGCGGGCTCTTTCATCGTTATCAGAAAATGATCATATAGGGCACACACGGAGCCGTTGGACCCCCAGAGCGTTGCGTATGCCGGTTTACCCACCTTGGGTCCCGTTACCGTAGTCGTTTATTTCCCCCCCCCCCCACACACACACACAGAGCGGAGCAAGGCAACGAAACTTAAAATAATAAGCAGCATTTTACGGCGCGCTATGCATGGGGCCGCCTTGAGGGGGTTTCCCGACATGTCGTTTCAGTAAATTAAAGGGTGTTTCATGTTGTCGTTGCTGTGGGACTTCTTAATACCTTGGAAAATGCCATTTAATACTTTTTAATAGCCTTAATTTTCGCTAAATGGATTTATCAACTTTTAATACTTTTTAAGACCCCGCGGACACCGTGCAAAGAGCACATCTGAATGCTTAAAAATCCCATTGAATGTTTCAAGCAAAAAACAAAACTCAAAATCATCCAGACGTGCATTAAATCCATCAGAGCTAAGCATAGTATCCCCATCATACTCCTCATGATGTTCCAGTATGTGGTCAAACACCTCCTTTAGGGAAACTCTCTTCTCAAAGACTGCATTGACCAATCTCAATGTATATTGCCACCGCGTTGGTGCAACATTAGGAAAACGACACTTGCAAATGTCATCCAGCAGTTGCGTGCGCTTAGGGGATCTGGAGAAAAATGCTGCAAGGCCATTGAGGCTGACAAGAAAGACCTTCCATTCTTTAAGCTTTGAGGCCCCTTGAGTCAGTACTACATTTAGTCGATGTGCATAGCAGTGAATGAATAAGGCCATAGGTGCCCTCTCCTTAACTTTAGCCTGCACCCCGTTTAGTCCAGATGCCATGACCGCTGCGCCATCATAACACTGTGCCACACCTTTATCCAGACTACATTCATATTCCTCCATGAAACGGAAAATAAGAGCGGCAATGTCATCAGCTCGCTTGCCGCTTGTAACATCTTCAAATCTGACAAACCGCTCCTTGAGACCTGTGTCCGTCACATAACGCAGGACAAGTGCCAGCTGTGCTACATTACCCACGTCTGTCGTTTCGTCCACCATAACAGCGACAAAGGGTGCTTTTTTAATCTCCATTTTGATCTCTTCTCCCGTCACTTCAGCAATAGCATAAATCAGGTCGTTTTGTATTTTGCCTGACGTCCCAGTAAACACTTTTTTTGTGGACAAGTGGTAATGCAAGTCTGTGTTGTTCTCAGCAAGCAAAGAAAGAAGCTCCACGTAGTTTCCTCTGTTTCTGGACTCGGCACTTTCATCGTGTCCCCTAAATGAAAGTTCCTGTTTACCCAAAAACAGGACACAATCAATCAGTCTTTTTAATATTTCCCTATTTTTTTTCACCCTTTCGTTGTGGAGCTCCGTTTCCCGGCGCACTTGTTCGTTGAGCTGTAGATCCACTCGGGTGTCCCCAAAGGTTTTCAAAAGCACCATTGCTTGTAAGTGCCCAGCCGTGCTTTGGTGTCTCGTTGCTGCCTTGGTTAGACAACTCAAGTTTGCAAATCCATTGTGGCTCCAAACACCAAATCGATCAGTTGCAAATAGCAGGCATTCCCAGCAGTACAATTTGCAGTGCCTCTCGGAGGCTGTGAGCCAGGGGTACCGCTCGTAGTTAGTGATTTGAAAGTGGCGGACAAAGCCGTTCTCTTCTCACGATGTCTAGCTTTTCTTGAAAAGTTCGTCTTGAAAATGGCGTTGTAATTATATCTGCGACCAAATCGATCTCTTCTCCTCCTTCAGACATTGTGGGTTGAAAAAAAAACAGCTTGTAGAAATCTACACAAATTAGCTCGTTCAAATTCAAGTTCAGTTTGCTAGCTCTACATAGCTCTGCCTCTCAATAGTGCGTATCCAATCAAAAGACGTGCACGTGCTAACGTCATCGTACGCCTGCTAGCTGGCCCGTTGTCGCCAACTCAAAATCTGATTGGTTAACGCCACAGTTTTGTTTCCGTTCACTTTAAGCTACAGGCGACCGCACTGTTGATTCTGGAGGCCTAAGGGCAGATTTATTTGACCCTGGCAACACATTATGGCTGAAATATGATTGGATAAAAGCTCTAACATAAAGGCCAACCCTCCAAATCTCGTTCTGAGGCTGGAAGCATCGCAACCAAGAGGAAAGCTATGAAATGAAGAGAATAGACTATGGGGAATAATTTAATAATGATTTGTGGAAAGAATATATCAAAATTAAATTTATATTCTGATGATGTTTAGGCCAGCAGAGAAGGCCTTGCTGGCCCTGACGGCCCACCACTGATATATATATATATATATATATATATATATAGATATATATAGATATAGATATAGATATATATATAGATATAGATATATATATATATATATATATATATATATAGATATATATATAGATAGATATATACAGGACTGTCTCAGAAAATTAGAATATTGTGATAAAGTTCTTTATTTTCTGTAATGCAATTAAAAAAACAAAAATGTCATACATTCTGGATTCATTACAAATCAACTGAAATATTGCAAGCCTTTTATTATTTTAATATTGCTGATTATGGCATACAGCTTAAGAAAACTCAAAAATCCTATCTCAAAAAATTAGAATAGTTCCTCAGACCAAGTAAAAAAAAAAGATTTATAACAGCAAAACACAATCAAACATTTGAAAATGTCCATTAATGCACTCAGTACTTGGTTGGGAATCCTTTTGCACGGATTACTGCATCAATGCGGCGTGGCATGGAGGCAATCAGCCTGTGGCATTGCTGAGGTGTTATGGATGCCCAGGATGCTTCAATAGCGGCCTTTAGCTCATTAGCATTGTTGGGTCTGGTGTCTTTCAGCTTCTTCTTCACAATATCCCCACATATTCTCTATGGGGTTCAGGTCAGGGGAATTTGCAGGCCAATCGAGGACAGTAATGCCATGGTCAGTACACCAGTTACTGGTGGTTTTGGCACTGTGGGCAGGTGCCAGATCATGCTGGAAAATGAATTCCTCATCTCCATAGAGCTTTTCAGCAGACGGAAGCATGTAGTGCTCTAAAATCTCTTGGTACACAGCTGCATTTACTCTGGGCTTGATGAAACACATTGGACCAACACCAGCAGCTGACATGGCTCCCCAAACCATCGCTGACTGTGGGAACTTCACACTGGATTTCAAGCAACTTGGATTTTGCTCCTCTCCAGCCTTTCTCCAGACTCTGGCGCCTTGACTTCCAAATGAAATACAAAACTTGCTTTCGTCTGAAAAGAGGACTTTGGACCACTGTGCAACTGTCCAGTGCTTCTTTTCCTTAGCCCAAGTCAGACGCCTCTTCCGTTGTCTTGAGTTCAGAAGTGGCTTGACCATGGGAATACGGCTATTGTAGCCCATTTCCCGGACACGTCTGTGAACAGTGACTTTTGATACCTGGACTCCAGCTTCAGTCCACTGTCTTTGAAGCTCCCCCAAATTCTGGAAGCGACTCTTCTTCACAATGCTGTTAAGGCTGCGGTCATCTCTCTTGGTTGTGCAGCGTTTCCTGCCACATTTCCCCCTTCCAACAGACTTTTTGTGGATGTGCTTTGAAACTGCACTCTGTGAACAGCTTGCTCTTTGAGAAATTTCTTTTTGTGTCTTACCCTCCTGATGGAGGGTGTCAATGACGGTCCTCTGGACAGCAGTCAGATCAGCAGTCTTCCCCATACTTGTGATTTAGTTTACTGAACCAAGCTGAGTGTTTTTCAAGGCTCAGGAAACCCTTGCAGGTGTTTCGAGTTAATTAGACGATTCAAGTGATTCGTTGAACACCCTACTAGTATACTTTTTCATGATATTCTAATATTTAGAGATAGGATATTTGAGTTTTCTTAAGCTGTATGCCATAATCAGCAATATTAAAATAATAAAAGGCTTGCAATATTTCAGTTGATTTGTAATGAATCCAGAATGTATGACATTTGTTTTTTTTTTAAATTGCATTACAGAAAATAAAGAACTTTATCACAATATTCTAATTTTCTGAGACAGTCCTGTAGGTTTTGATATAATTATTGATCATTAAAGTGTTATCAAAGCTGGTAAAGGTGCAGCTAGTTTTAATGACTTTGTATACTGCAGGTTAGCACACATGAATTTACTCCAGGTGGAACTAAAGTCTGATTTAAGTGTTTATTATGTTTATAAAAGTAGGTCTTGTCAATTAGTAAAAGTAGAAGTACTCAGATATTGTCCCTTTGTAAAAGTACTCAGATCTTGTACTTCAGTAAAAGTAGAAGTACTCAAATCTTGTACTTCAGTAAAAGTAGAAGTACTCAGATCTTGTACTTCAGTAAAAGTAGAAGTACTCAGATCTTGTACTTGAGTCAACATCAAAGGCAACGGCTGCAGGAGAAGCAGCAGCTAAATGCTTGTTAGCTTAAATGCAGCAGGAAACCCCACCTCAACACCTATCATATGGTATCATGATCGAGAAATATGTGTTTATGTTATGTAGTGTCTCTACTTTAAAGAGTCCTCTCCTGCTGATGTTCAGGTGCATATCAGTATGCAGCAGCGACGTGCAGTCAGGGGAGGCAGAGCCTCACCTGTCATACTCCCAGTCCAATGTAACGGAAAAACAATTAAAGAAAAACTAAATAGTAATAATAATAAAATGTCTCCACTTATCTGTGTTGTAAGTGTGATTTCTGTATGATTCCAATCGCTTTTTATAGTCAAAATCAGCAAATTGGCCGAGCTCCGCGACAACTACATGGGAGCGAAGAGGAGTGAGGCAGGGACGAGCTCTGCCTCACGTAAGCCCACAGTAACTGACTGGCACTAATGTAACTGGCACTAATTAGACCCTCCAGAAAAACGCGATTCTGCGATCGCAGAATTTACCGCATAATCAGCAAAAAGGAGCAGATTTTTAAAAGGCCGCATATTTATCAAAAGGCCGCATAATCCCCGCATTTTTCCACACAAAGTTGAGAAGAAAAAAAAGTTAACTCGTCTTGACGTGACGTCATCAGCTCGCGCATCACAGAATGTAAACAACACTGTATGGAGCTAATTTACCAATGAACATTTCTACTAAAGACCGGGCAAAAAGTGGGGGGAAACTATTCTGCACCCCGTGCAACTGTGTGTTGGAGCATAAGAGAAAATCGACGGTGGCGACCCACTTTGATTCATTCAAACATTCGAAAATGCTTTCTGCTGCTGCGGACAAGAAAGCCATTCAACTCACGTTCACCGAGGGATCAACCTCCAAAACCCTTTCGAGGGCTACAAAAAACGAAGTGAGTAGATTAAAATAGCCCAATTGCTTTTACAATAAATAAACATTGAATGTGTTTAATTGAATAGTAAAGGGGTTTAACGTTAGTGGCAGGTTGTGTGTGAGAGAGAATAAATAAGACAGCCCAATATTTTAAAAAATTGTTATTCTTTCCCCCGCATATTTAGCAACTTTCCGCATATTTCGCAACTTCCCGCAATTTCACCACATAAAATCACATAAAAACCCCGTCTAACTAATGTAGCGCAGGCACTTATTTTGTGAGCGCGCTCAAGCCAGTTACTGTGGGGTGAGGTGAGGCACAGATGAGATCTGCCTCACCTCAGAATGTGTCACCCCACAGAAACTGGCTGGAAAGCGGGCACTAATCGCATGCCTGTTACCATCTCACTGTAGGTCACACATGTAATGTTTGTAGATCCCTTTATTACATTTATCCTCGCCATCCATAGTCTCTAAATAACTTATTTCGCGTATATGATATTTAGGCTCGCTGGTCTCATCATACAACGGCAATGAAAAAAGCAGCTGGAGAGGCAGCCATAACCTCTGCCGCACTGAAGGGGGCGCACGTGAGCCCACAGGTTCTTGTTACTACTGTTATTCTACGCAGAGACGGTAGACACAAACAACAAGCTAGACTTTTGTTTTGAAAATAGAGGAAGATAAGGAGGACTTTTACAAAAATGTAATGGAGATTGTTGTCCAGAAGGTTAGCATGGACTTCATCTTCAAGTCAAGGTAAGACCACAATTGTAATGAAAATGGGATCTTACTAAGAAAGAACAATCCAATATTTAGATTTTGGGTATCCTTTTGTTGAACAGTCTGTTTTAAATCAATCGAAGCATCAGACTAAAAAAGCTTTTGAAAATAACCGAAGATTTCGATTAAGGTCAAAATATAATATTTGTAAATCTGACTCTGAAAGAGTCAGTGCCTCACCAGCCATGAACCTCACGTAACTGCAGGAGACTATTGATGTGTGTAGTGAGTTTGGTAGTAATAAGCTGTATAATACTGATTCACTGGCATGTAGTGTCTCTACTTTAAAGAGTCCTCTCCTGCTGATGTTCAGGTGTATATCAGTACGTAGTGTCTCTACTTTAAAGAGTCCTCTCCTGCTGATGTTCAGGTGTATATCAGTACGTAGTGTCTCTACTTTAAAGAGTCCTCTCCTGCTGATGTTCAGGTGTATATCAGTACGTAGTGTCTCTACTTTAAAGAGTCCTCTCCTGATGATGTTCAGGTGTATATCAGTATGTAGTGTCCCTACTTTAAAGAGTTCTCTCCTGCTGATGTTCAGGTGTATATCAGTATGTAGTGTCTCTACTTTAAAGAGTCCTCTCCTGCTGATGTTCAGGTGTATATCAGTATGTAGTGTCTCTACTTTAAAGAGTACTCTCCTGATGATGTTCAGGTGTATATCAGTACGTAGTGTCTCTACTTTAAAGAGTTCTCTCCTGCTGATGTTCAGGTGTATATCAGTATGTAGTGTCTCTACTTTAAAGAGTCCTCTCCTGCTGATGTTCAGGTGTATAATGGATACTGATTCTTAAATCATGAGCCACACACACACACACACACACACACACACACACACACACACACACACACACACACACACACACACACACACACACACACACACACACACACACACACACACACACACACACACACACACACACACACACACACACACACACACACACACACACACACACACACACACACACACACACACACACACACACACACACACACACACACACACACACACACACACACACACACACACACACACACACACACACACACACACACACACACACACACACACACACACACATAAAAGAAACTCCAGAGAGGAAAGCAGAAACTCTGATACTGAAATCAGACAGGAGCTAGCAGATAATGAGAGATCACAAATACAAAGTCTGATAAATAAATAATTTGAGAGATATACTGCATCTATTTTAAAAATGCAAATAGCTCAGTGTTTAATGATCAAACTAACTTCAGTTTTTTTTTTAAATAGGATGTAATATGCAAAAAACATAAAATTAACTTCAAGTTAAAAATAATTCAATCACGATAAAAAAAAATTAATTAGAGATGAATGTGACTTCCTCAAATTGCAAATTTCTAGGGTTCTTCTACAGTTAATGTTGCTGCAGTTTTACAGTAATGGCAGTCTTTTACGTCAGATTACAGGGTTTTACTTACAGAACAGTGTGCAGTGTTTGCAGAAAGGGCTATGTGGAAGTGAAATTTGGGTGCAGAGCTGAAAATGTGTTGAGTTTTGGAGCTATGGTCTTGCTGTTTTGAGTGCCAGTTTAAATAATTATGTTTTATGAGATATTGAGTTTTTCAGCACCTGAAAAAAATCAACCAGCTCTGACTGAGAGATTCAAGGCGCTCCTTACTGCCTTACTATACTTACAGAGGTGGAAAAGTACTCAGATCTTGTACTTGAGTTAAAGTAGAAGTACTCTGATCTTGTACTATATATACACAATATATATAAATAAAAAACAATGCTGTTTCTCCTAGGTTCCCTTGAAGCCCGGCCTGTCTTTATGTCCGTGCACAATTTATTTAAACAGTTCCCTCCTGTCTTTATTCATTAAAACAAGGGAATGACATGTTTATAATGTGCTGAAAAACAAAGAAATATTCAGGGATGTGCATCTTTTTTTAAGGCCTTTTTTATTTTGGTACAGTCTGATAATTTAAACAAAAGAGAACAGAATCAAACTGAAAACTTCATAAATATCTAGATACATGAATCATTGGTTCTTCTTTTAGACCAGAACAGACTGCTAACTCAACTATCAAAACATCCCAATCAAAGTTTAAACATTTTATTAACCAAACAGATTATTCAAAAAACTACTCGGCAGATTAATGAACAGTGAAACTAAATTCCTTCAATGGTAAATGGTCAAATGGACTGTACTTATATAGCGCTTTATCCAGTCTTTAAGACCCCTCAAAGCACTTTACATACTACATGTCATTCACCCATTCACACCCATTCATACAGAGCAGTGTACCTTACTCTAGGACCTAACATTCATACACATTCACACACCGTTGGCCATGCCATCGGGAGCAACTCAGGGTTAAGTATCTTGCCCAAGGATACATCGACATGTTGACTGCATGGGCTGGGATCGAACCCACAACCTTCTGGTTGAAAGACGACCACACTCCCTCACAGCCACAGTCGCCACAATGCAGCTTAACGAGGCTAGCAATGAAACCCTGGAGATATAATATTTTATAAAAGGAAAAACTAGGCTATAAGAAAGTTAGTTGAAAAACAGCATAGTGAAACAATTCTTTATAGATCAGGAACCATTACAAACATGAATTAAATCGGGAGAAACAGCATCTCTGTGGCCTTGTGCTGGCATAGTGTGAACGCTGGTTAGAACATAAAAAACTGTTAGTCAGACTTCAATTCAGAAAGACTCTTAAAATATAACAATACAGCTCTCAGGACATCAGAGGCCTGTACTATGAAGCTGGTTCAACCTAACCTGGATATGTTTGAGTTAGCCGGTTGGCCTAATCCAAAACATACGCGCTCTCGCTAAACTGTACTACGACACCGGTTATCAAGTGGATCGCTCAAGCCAGCCGTGTCCTATCTAGTTAGGTGCCCGTTCACATGAAAGGGGTGGTATTTGGAGCATTCGACCAATCACAAACATGGAGAAGTGTACTGACAGCGCAGCGTCATACTTCCTGAATGAAAAGTGAGCTTTAATATTAGACATATGAAGAAGTTAAACTTTAAACATCCATGACTTAAACACTTTATCCAGGATCAAAGCCACATAGTTGCCTGCAAGGTGAATACAGCTGGTAAAAGAAAAAGTGTTTGAATGCGTACATTTACAGGTTTATGATATCACTGCCCCGTCTAAGACACGATCTGACTTTAATTACATTTGACTCGAGTGTTTCGTCAACTTAATGTGTTGCTTAAAATAATACTTCTGCATACAGTATGTGACACTGTGAGTGTTGCACGGCCAGATACGGATCAGCTGACTCAGATAAGGAGATGATACATTATGATGTGATATGCCGCGGACTGTACTTAATGTTACTCTGATCCGGTTACTTATGTTGTGGCAGATATTTAAGTAAGCTTTCTTAACGCTAGTGTTTTAATAGTCAGATTGCTCTGAAGATGGGAGGTGATATTCTATTAATGTTCACGTTCACACAGTCGGTGATTTTTGCCGGCCGTCTTTCCTGCAACGGCAGTTTTTCTGTATGTCCTCTATCCTGTAATATGACTTGATCGCTTCAAACTCCGCACACTGAGCTCTGATTGGTCAGCAGGCAGTGCTTTCACTGAGTTGATCTCTTAACCTGCGACCTAGCCTGCGACCTAGCCTGCTCCGGGGCAGGTTAGTCGCTCAGCATAAGTTACCATGGAGATCTAGCCTGCTAAAAAGAGAACCAGCGTCGTAGGACCGGAAACCCAGAGTTTTCCCTGAAGTTAGCCGGCTAAGCGAAAATCCTGCTTCGTAGTACAGGCCTCTGGTGGAGGAAACAGCTAGCTTGGCTCTCATAGTTGTTCAAAACTATGCAGCGTGGATTTGCTCATGGACTTTAAGACTGATACTTTGAGAAAAAAATGTCTTTCCTCTTAACACCACTATGGTTTTTCTCCTGTGTGATTTGTTTGGAGGGCACTTGATGTCGTGAAAGTTGTCCCACACTCTTCACAGATGTACGGCTGCTTTAATCGCAACGCAATGTTTACAGTGAGAACAGCTGCTGAGGTCCCTGCAGAAAGCAGAACAGTGTAATATATCATTCTATATATATATATATATATGTTGTGTTGGGCTGGTAGAACCCAGAGCAGTATCTAAACTGCCCCTGGAGGAGAAATCCCGTATCGTTGAGAGACTCCCTGGTAATTAGGGCAGCTTCAGGACCCACAATCCCTAACCCCCTCTTTTAACCGGCTATGCAAATTAAACAATGCAAATGTAATATCAAATATAGCCATAGTCAAACACTGATATCACAGCAGTGATATTACCACATCAGCAGAGCACATGTCATATTTCAGCATTAACCAAAACCACATCAACCACAGTAACCAATATGAAACTACAGTTTAACCTTAGCAGGGTTTCTATTTCCCTTAAACAATTTCAAGTCCAAATGATCAACTACTGTCAGCCTTTCCCAAGGAAGGGTTTTCTTAAACAAACTTAACAAAACTGTCTATTGTCTCTAAGATGTGTTGCTTCTGGATGTTGGACCTAAAATCATCAAGTCTGTACACAGTTCACTCTCATGTGCATTGTTGTCCTCAATCGTTGTAACCGTTGTCAAGGTGTCAAAAACCACAACGCCTTAATTGTGGTTGGAACTTTGATGCTTTGCTTGCACCTTCTAAAATGCATAATGTGCAAAGGTCAAGAGTTCAGGATGTTCTGTCTAGCTTCACATGTCTGGTAAGACATTATTGAGACATACATCCTTTCCATCAAACCAAATAATAGCCAATTTAGCATTTGTTATCAATGGTAAGCTTAATAGAGGTAGGTGAGGTAAAAGTGAGGTCTGTCGCGGCCACTTGAACAGCAGGTCTGTCAACACGATTTCCATTTAATGCTACTTTGTACTTTTACTCCACTACATGTATTGAATACCTTTAGTTACTTTACAGATTTGGATCAATGATGTGAAATATAATCAACTCTTAAATCAGACTTTAGTTACACCTGGAGTAAATTCACAAGCTACCCTGCAGTATACAAAGTCATTAAAACTACACACACACAGACACTCTGGAGGATGTTACCTCTCTCTCTCCTCTTCGTCCTGGTTCCTCAGTCTTTCTTCCTCCTTGATAAAACACTGCCGTTAAGCACACTAATCTCCTTTGAATGCCTTTACTTATGTTTACCGATCAGCAACGTGGTATAAAAAGCTACGAGCCAACGAACAAAGAACGGGAGGCAACAAAAACACGGTTTAACGGATAAAAGCACAGATAAATAACCCTACAAGGTTAAACTACCTCGTTGTATGTGTTTTAAAAGTCTCTTAAAGACATTACATTCAGTATAAAATCTGCATCAGCGTCTGTTAGCAACCTCTAGCTTCTGAGGACCGGAAGCGAGAAACGGACACCGCAATGCATCATGGCATTTTGGTTGTTCTTTTACACATAAATTCACTGCCTCCCTGTGGTGAAAAACGGTATTAAAATAAATATGAATTAGAACAATAATATATATATAGGCCTATATAAATATGGGACTGGTATGGATGATTTTAAACGTTGGGAAAAATGTTTTTGTTTGTGATCATACCATTTTTTTCCCATTATATAGGTTTTGATATAATTATTCACAGCTGGTAAAATTGCTGATAGTTTTAATGACTTTGCATACTTCAACAGAGTAGCTTGTGAATTTACTCCAGGTGGAACTAAAGTCTGATTTAAGTGTTGATTATGTTTATAAAAGTAGAAGTACTCAGATATTTTACTTCAGTAAACGTAGAAGTACTCAGATCTTGTACTTGAGTAAAAGTAGAAGTACTCAGACATTATCCCTTAGTAAAAGTAAAAGTACTCAGATCTTGTACTTTGGTATAAGTATTTTTTCTTTGTTTTAACATAGGTTTTTGTTTGCAGTTCTTGTTTCTTCTTTCTCAATTATCAGACTTTTGCTCTCGCAGCTCGTTTGCGCTCCCTCATTTTTTGTTTGAGATTTTGACACAAACATCCCAGGTGGGCGGGACTTACAGGGGTGTGTCCCCATTGGCTACTCAGTGTTTGAGTGACAGCCCACTACACCACAGATGCAGAAAACTCCGGAGTCCACTCGGCCACGTTAGTGTTGGTGTCTCCTGGGGGGTTTCATGAACATATCGGATTTATTTTATGGATTGCTGTGCATTATACTTGTGTTGTGTGGTTCATACTTTATTCCAACTTTAAATATTTTAATACCTGAACACCAGTGTGCGAAATACCCGTCAATAATCGGGGGGTCCCCATCTCCCGTTTATTGCGCAATATACCGGTCGAAGATTTCTCAATATGCAGTAGGCCTATACAATATTTCATGGATGCAATCCAAGACAATCAGTAGTAGCAGCTTTTCTCAACCGGGGCGCTGTCAAATAATTATATATTCTAACGTTCATATGAATTAATACGCGACCGTTAAAGAACCATCTGTTTTCGATTCTATGCGAGGAAATGGGAGCAGAGCTGGTCTCAGACGCACACACACGCACACACACGCACACACACACACACACACACACACACACACACACACACACACACAGTCTGTGTGATCTGCGTGTAGGGAGGGGCAGGCCTGCACACACACACACACACACACACACACACACACACACACACACACACACACACACACACACACACACACACATACACACACACACACACACACACACACACACACACACACACACACACACACACACACACACACACACACACACACACCAACTTGAACGCCAAGGCTAATTATGCTTTTCTTCTTAACCCCGGAATCCACACAGGACATACGCACACGCTCATCTTATGCACAGCAAAGATCGAAAAAATAGTCTTTTACCTTAAGTGAGAATAGACCAAAGATGCCTTGGCTCGACTTCTTCTCGTTGCCGTCCTGGTTTCCAAGAAGAAGAGAGACGATGTCCTGCTTTAATACAGTTTTTCACGAACGGCACTGGGTCGAATTTGTCCAAAGGGGGTCCGTTTAGGTCCACAAACAGAAGCGAAGACAGGCTCTCCTCGCGCAACCTGTTGCGGCTCTGGTTGTCGGTGTTATTCACGGCGGAAAAGCCTCTCTCGCACTCAGCAGACGTGGGGAGGTAAGTGCGACTTGCTATGCATAGCCGTTCCAGTGTTTTGCCCGGTGGAGTGCCCTGCAATTTCCAGTCTCTAAACTGCCCCACGGCGTCCCCGGCTGGTTCTCCGAGCGATTTAGCCAGACGGTGTACTTCTTGTTCGCCATACAAAGTCAAGTCTTCCCGCTCTCCTGGCCAAAAGCGCTTATCAAGAGCTTTGAGCGTCTGGACCAAGCTTGACTCCGGTAAGCGCTTGGTTAGAGTAGCAACCATCGATTCATAAAAACGAGGCTTGTTTATTTTCCCCCTGCCTTCTGTCAGCTCTACGTCCTTAAAAAAGCCCGATGAGACGCCCTGTTCAGCCTTCTTCGTTGATCTCCCCCCGGTCGTCTTCATGGCGGTCAAAACATTGATGGTTTGTTTGATGTGGACACTTGAGTCCACAAGTGTCATTTCTCTTCTCTGCAGCTTGAGAGACAGGCTCTGGAGTTCACGCAGGATGTCTTTCATGACAGCCAAATCTTCCACGAATCCTGAGTTGGTTAGGTGCTTGAGAAGTCCCTTGTATTTTTGCCTCTCAAGATCATTACGTGATGCGTTCTCACTGGATGTTTTAAAATGGAGTGCTAGTGCGGGGAAATCTTTCCATACAGCTTTTACTGTTTTAAAGCTGCTGGCAACCCATCTGATTGACCTATTTTCAGTATTTCCATGTTGAGCTCGGCCGCTGCTTCTTCCAGCAATCTGGAATTCCTGGTTGACTGATTGTAGAGTGAGTATAAATGTGAAATAAATATCTCAAAGTGATTAGTGCCACCCACATCTTTAAGAGCATCTTTGACTGACAGTTCTAGTCTGTGCGCCAGGCAGTGTACAGACTGCACGTTCGGAAAATTGTTTTTGAGTCTGACGACAAGCCCACTGGCTTTTCCCGTGAGCACTGCAGCCCCATCGGTGGCTATGCTTATTAGGTGCGTCTTCAAAAAGTCATCATCCATTCCAGCTTTATATAGACTCGCCATCATCGAGTTATAAATTGATTCAGCATCGACCCCATCGGTGAGTTCCACTATATCCAGGAAAACATTATCTACATCCCCCTTACCACTGACATCACATCTTACGTAAATGATTAGATAGGGACGACCGTGAACGGTACTTTCATCAATTGTGATTGATACCTTTGAATCCATTTCTTTCACATTAGAGACGAACTTGCGGCGCATTTCCTTTGCAATGTGACTTATTATTTCTGCGCATGCATGGTCAGATTTGTGGATATTCCCAACTTCGGCTCCATTCAGCTCCTGCATTGTCATGAGGGGGTTGAGCTTTTTATAAGATAGCCTTTCCTTTGCTACGGTGTAAGGTGTTCTAAACGAGACTGTTGTTTTCTTGAGTAAATCGGACTGTACATCAATGAAACAGTTTGGGAGGGTTTCTTTGTCTTTCATCTGTACTATTTCCACTGACCTTGTGTGGGCCTGGCTGTCCCTGTGTTTGTATATCTTCTTTCGTAGCTGTTTTGCATCAGGGCTAGTAACATTACCATTGATCCATTCTTCCGAGAGGTGTAAACCCGGTCCCTTTTCTGAGAGTAGCAACGTTTTTGCTTTCCTACACACTAAGCATCCTAACTTTCCAGCCTTAATGTCAAGCCAAGAGTTGCGGTCTTTCCATTCGCCCACCTGCTTCGTTGTCCAACCACCCGGCGGAAAGTCACTAGCAGCAGTAGCAGCTACCTCCGCACCTGCTGCGTCTTCTGAGCGCTCTGCCTCAACTTCACCTCCTTCTGGGGAGTGACTGGGCGGGACAGGAGCCCCCGACTCGCTAACGGTTCTGGTAGCGAGTGCTGTGCTAGCTGCTGCGTCATCAGCATCATCTCTGGGTGTCTCTTGGTCATCTCGTGGTGTCACTTTTTTGGATGTGAACCCAAAGTGCGCGAGTGAAACACTTTGGTTTAGCTTTCTCTCAGACATTTGAGTCCTCTAATGTAACGTCTTTCTCTCTGGCTAATTTGCATAATTTGTGTCCGCGTCACGCAGCGTACCCGTGTCAAGCGGCTGGCTCTGCTTTTGACAGCCAAAATAGAAGTTATTTGTGAATAAATGTTTTGAATTATGAATACTGGACATAGTAGGCTTAAAAACATTTTAGTGACCATTGCAAGTGACAAATACATATTATAATTTCAGACCCCCCCTAAATGTTGCTGTTGAGGCTTTCAGGGGGGCTCAGGTGTTAAACGGGGGGGTCGAGCTCCCCCGGACCCCCCCGTATTTCGCACACTGCTGAACACACTGCTGCTGTTAAATAATTTCCCAATTTGGGATTGATAAAGTGTCTGTCTATTTATTTTATAGATTAAAAAAACACATCTATGTATTTTCAAGCTAAAGGTGATACACAATATAAACTGTATACTATTATTTTTTCAAAGACACGTTACATTTCAAAAGCATATATTGCTATGTTTAGGACAGACAATTAAAGACTGCTTTAATTTAACAAATTCTGCAATATAAAAGTAGCAGATTTGCTTTATTAAACAGACCAGACCTAGGCTGCATACCAACACAATTAGGAACATGCTCACATCTTACTATGTTGGTCTGAAGAGCTGAAGCATTCATACACAATGGATAAAACCGGTGTTGTCTCATTCTATATCCTGTGAGAAAATGATATACATTTAGTATTAAAAATTCGACATACTATTCCTAGCCTGAGGAAGATATGAATAATCAACAGATTTGAATGGAATCTCTAACATTTTCATGTAGAATAAAGACAAAAGAGTGATTATAAAATTACATTTATTGAAATTTGAACCAGAAGATGGAGTCTCAAAGAATGTTTTAAATAAAAGGACATAAAACAAAAAGGTGGATAATAATACAATCTATTAAATCATGTATATGTAAAGACATTTGGTCAAATGAAATGACACTGATCAAGTGATAACAGTAACGCCAGCGTGGATGAAGCTGGTGCAGTTCTTTCTTCATGCCCCCCCCTCCGTGCTGTCCCCTCAGAGGAAGTGGGAAAACGGGATAATGATCCACACTGTTAATATGAGAGAAAAATAAATGTTTTAGGAAATGAAAAATATGAAGTTAACAAATAAAACACAGCTCAGGGGCAGTCATGGACGGTAGGTTTTCCTACAAAGTTAACTCAGCCTCCATTGATTTTCATATCAAATTAGCATGTTAATAAAATAAGCTGTCATGGCTTATACTTGCATATCTAAACAGAATCATGAAAGCCTGTTGGTAGAGTCAGGCACACGAGTCAGTTTGAGTGTGTGTGCCGGTGTCTGAATGCTCACTCACTGCTAGCTATGACAGTACGACACATAGAGAGAGCAGTACACCTATTTTGTAAGTACATACAAGCAGGTCACACAGTATGATCACAAATAAATAAAATCTGTTAAAAAAAATCTGTTTTTATTAAAACGTAAAGGCTGCATGATGTGTTCTCAGCCTTGGAGAAACTTGACATGTTTTGGTATGTGTCTGAACCTCTCTTCATTGGTTCATAAATAAAACATATTTCAACGTGTCCTTTGTTCATGTACTGTTGAGGTTAATTTCAGCAGTTGTGTGCTATAATTTATTTTAAAAGTGTGAAGAGGAGGCAACTTTAGAATAGGGAACATGTTCAGGTCAATTGAGTCAAACTACTAGCTTATTGGTTATGAACAAGACTTCACTTTCAAATAGGGAACATGTTTTTAGATATAAATACCCAATTAGATTCCAAAATACAAGCTTATTGGTTATGAACAAGACTTCACTTTAAAATAGGGAACATTTTAAATAAATAAATACGTAATTTTGAGTTATTTAAACACAATTAACACTTATTGTTTCATGTCTTGTTACATAAGAATAGATCATATTTGTTAAGTGTTATTATGGGAGAATAACTATTCTTGTGGTATGACTGCCTTATTAGTCCCATATTGAGCAGAGCATATTAAAACCAAAACTCATGTAAAACCTTGAAAGGGATGTGCAAAATAGCCATTATATACCGTCTTTAATGAACGATTACAGAATAACAAGTAATTAATATACTTTATAGGGATCTGCAGATAAATGTTTAGTCTTCTCAAGCACCAACTATCAAATATCTCTCCTGATTGTTGGCACTTGACAATCACCTTTCCCTGAATTTTACTCAGGTGTAACTAAAGTCTGCTTTAAGGGTTGTTTATATTTCACATCATTAATCAGAATCTGGAAAGTAACTAAAATAAATGTAGTGTAGTAAAAATACCAGGTTAACCTCTAAATTGTAGTGGAGTAGAATTACAAAGTAACAATGAGCTGTCATGTGGGTATATATTAATGCTGCCCATTATGGATAAAAGCGATTTTCACCCATTTAGTAGTTACATGTTTTAAATGTGTACACACCAATGTGTTTCCTATCGCCTAAACCTCCAGGGCTGTACACAGTTTAATACTGTCAACTTCTAATTTTGGGAACAACGAAAACGTCTTTTAAAACTACAATTCCCGGCGTTCGAGTCCAGTTTTGAATAGTCTGCCGTGGTTTCGTTCCATTTCAAAGATCTTGGGTAATCAGTTTACCGTCGACGTCTGTTTCCGGTGACGTTATTTACGGCTAAAAAAAAGGTTGCTAAAAAGCCCAAGATTATAGAATTAAACGAATAAATAAAAACAAGGATAATTATGTGTTATTGAGTAAATAACAGTGTGTTATTTAGAAAAGAATAACAAATTAGAAAGAAAAAAAGATTTAAAAAAATACAGATTTCATTATTCTGAAGCTCTGAGCCCTATTTCTTTTCCTCACAGACGGCAAAAACAGTACGACATTATATGATTTAAAATAAAAACAATAATCGTGGCTTGGTATTGAGTAAGAACATGTTTTTATGAATCACACAGCTTCCGGTCTACCAAGACCCGACGGACAAAACGTGGCGTATCATATGCACGCAAAACTCGGCATCAGATCTATGGAGCTATCTCAGGGTCATAAGTTTTGATCATTCAAAAAAATACAAGTTTTTATCCTGAACTTTGAAAAATACAATGATGTATTCAAAATAAAAAAAATATTTTAAATAATTTTTCAGGTTGAATATTATTTTGATTCAGTTCAGCAATTTTTTTTGAATAATATATTTATTTCAGATTTCACTTTTATACATATTTTGATATTTGAATCCTTATTTTTTTTCAGCACATATTTTTCGTTTTCAGATTCAAAACAATTATTTTTTCAGTTTCAAATCTTGTTTTTTCAGGTTTCACATTGCTTTTCACCTTCAGATCGTTTTTCACTTTCAGATCTTTTTTTTTTCGCTTTCAAACTTTTGGCCATGATATTGCTTGGGGGGCGGGGCTTACCAAAGAGTAGTTTGGCACCCTGAGTGACAGCCCTCCCTCTGTCATGATGCCTTCATGGATGTTAGAAAACTGAGACCAGCGTCAAAGTTCCGTTAAGCGAGCTGTTGAGCATCGTAGTTAGCAACAATCAAGTACAAATAAACTGTGTGAGAATGTGAAATTACGTATCCGCAACGAGCCAGCAGGTTGTTTTGGTGGACCTGACGCCATCGAAAGGCGAAAAAAAGATTGAAACCTGAAAAAAAAGATTTGAAACTGAAAAAATAATTGTTTTGAATCTGAAAACGTAAAATCTGAAACTGAAAAAAACAATTATTCCAATATCAAAATATGTATAAAAGTGAAATATGAAAATAAATATTTTATTTAAAAAAATTGCTGAATTTGAATATAACGTATTTTTCAAAGTTCAGGATGAAAACTTGGACTTTCAAATAAATTGTATTTTTTTGAATGATCAAAACTTATGACCCTGAAATAGCTCCATACAGATCTCAATGGGAATGGTTAGCGTATCATATGCACGCAAAATCGGACTTCTGCGTATCTATTGCACGCATTCCTAATGTGTAAAGTCGTGTCATTTGTACGCAGACTGAAGAGAGTGGGTTGGTATTTATTGTCAAAGCATTTAATATATTCATTGGTATCGGGATGTTAAGAGCATTCCATGGAATATAACAAAAAATGTATCTCGAGCCGGTTTCTAAAACTTACCTGCCCCACCTTTAATTCATATACAGTAAACAAAATACTACTTGTACTAACTGTTTGTATTTATTATATTTGTATTATATTTGATACAGTAATACGGCAACATTCTAACCTGAATTACCTACCATACCTTTAAATGTCAGCTAAAAGAGCAGTGAAATTAAAGACCTCTGAATTTTCTGTAAAGATATTAACAGTACTTAATGTCAGCTTAGTAAACAAAAAAACTAGGGCTGTCAGTCGATTAAAATATTTAATCGCATGATTGTCCATAGTTAATCGCGATTAATCACAAATTAATCGCACATTTTTTTATCTGTTCTAAATGTACCTTAGAGGAATATTTGTTCAAGTTTTTAATAATCTTCTCAACATATGAGTGGACAAATATGCTTTATGCAAATGTTTATTATCATTTGAACAATGACAAATATTTTCATGAGTATTAAACACAACAACCTCTGAACATTACAAATATTCGCCTCAATTCAACCTGGAACCTTTCTGATACAATAATACAATACAAAGTGTATGTGCGTGTGTGTGTGTGTGTGCGTGCGTGCGTGTGTGTGATTGATCGTTGGAGCTATGTGCAACTCAAGGCATATGCTCGAACGGGAGCTGCCTGGACGCTGTGATCATGTTGCGCACACTATCCGTGATGAGTGTGCTGACTTTTCGTACAATGTCCCTCTGTCTGGCTACCTGCATAAAGTCAAGTGCTCGGCGCAGTTGTCGGCGAAAGGTCGCTCCTCTGTTTTCATTTAAAAAGCTCCTTATATCCGTTAGCGCAGCTAGCTAGCACCAGATGCTAACAACAACAATACACGTAAGGTTTCTCGCTCGCTCGCTCCACACATACACACACCCTCCCGGTCCTCCCGATGGCCAGTCGGTGCCTGCCGGTGAGCGTGGAAGTGTGGTCTGCCACAAGCGGGCGGCAGGAGCGGGGCTGTCAGCATCAGCTTGTAGATGGTATTTTAAACTCGATGCGCTCTGAAACTACGGGGCGGCCGAGGACAAAAAATACACATTACATTACATTACATACACATGCGTTAATCGCGTTAAATAATTAGAGGCGTTAATTTTTTTTTGCGTTAACACAGCCCTAAAAAACATTAACTAACAGACTCATTTCCACCACTCATGGACCACACCCACCTTTTCTTGTGAAAAACTGGGTGACATACTGTCACCCTTTAGTCGCTCTCTCTTGTCTTTCTCTCCTTTCTCTTCTTTTCTTAGAGCCTGACTTTGTTGGTCGTTGAGACATGGTACAACACACGTCGTACTGTATGTGGGCTAAGTACTAGCATCCCTCCTCACATGCTTTCACTCTCTGCAAGTGCCGGTGTTACAGTATAAGTTGAGTCATGACAACTGGCGACATTCTATTATTTTCGTCATAGGAATCCGGGGCGTGTACATTGAGGACCCATTGTTGACTTACCAGGAAAGAAACATCGTTTGTCGTTTACGTTCATTTTTTGCTATATCTGCCTTCCTAAGATCACTTTGCTGCACATTCAGTACTCGTATGTGAGGTTGTGGGTGAGAGTCCGATATCGTGACGCTTACAGGGAGGTATCGAACATTACAAAGTAGGTGACTGTGTGGATGCCTGTTCAAAACATTGCAAACTTCAATAAATCATTTAAATTATATATTTGTTTCCGACTTTCATTTGTTCATCGTTCTTAATGTGATGTATAGTAGCTTTGATAGCTGTCCATACCTTCACACAGCCTAAAAGTAAAACACAAGTTGTTTATTCACAGCCCGAACGCTCATCGAGATGACTGGATCAGTCATGACAACTTGTGATCAGCTCCGATTAAATTGTGATATCAATTCTGTAGCTAACCTCCAGGGAGCACGTTTATTTTATGAAATAACTGTATCCCTCTCATCACAACAAGACTCTACACTGTGCAGGAAAAACAATGACATACATGAAAATAACCTTGATGCATGGGAATTAAACACACAAACTAACAGATAAATCATCAGAAGAAGGCAGAGAGGAAGTAAATAACAACAGAAACACGGAAGGCAGACAGAATTGCTTAGACACGGGTGTCACATGAAATTTAAATGTTCTGGAAAGTTCCTTATACAGCTTTAGCCTTTTTTATCTCATGAAGTCCCAAAGTGACACACACTGAACAGTCTGGGGTCATCATGGTCCTTGACATTTGCTTTTGTCTTCCCATAACAACATGTCCAAGATGTCCATGTGTCAGGCTAAAACATGTGACAGAACTAGCTAGATTTGGAAAGGTTTTTTGTTGCTAAAGTTAATATTCAAGCCATTTAAGAATAAAAATGCTTACATGACATGTCATTTGTTAAACTTTAAGCTGTCTTCGGCTCTTTTCTGCTGGAACAAATGTAAATGTCCCCTCTGTGGGACGAATAAAGGTATTCTGATTCTGATTACATTTAACCTGTTGTGGAAACATTTCTTGATGAAATTGATATGAAACAAATGCCATAAATATTGCTGTGACACATGGTGTCACATCGGGACTTTAACCCTAAACATTCACAGTAAACCCGGAGTGACATATATGCACAATTAGAAATATGATTATGGTCTGGTCAGTTAATTTAGCTGATTCAATTATATTTAGTTAACATATGCTTTATTCTTCAATTCATAGTATGTTCAAACAAATGCAAACCAAAACATCATCCTTGTTAATTAAGTTATAAATAAGAGTTACTTTACCATTAAAGCCCAGATATTTGACACTAGGGAGGTTACTTGTCAGAAATGTGTCTATTTAGTCTAAATGACGTTCCCCTTAATTTCCCCAAAAGTAGAAATGGGTCGGGGTTCTTATGGGTTAAACGTATAGGCTTAAAGGCATAATAGAACTACCGTATTATATGTATTCAACTTGTGCCCCGCTGGACTTACTTTTCTGTGGTTTACCGTTACTGTGACATATCAGTATAGCCACGGAAGATAGTTTGTGTGTTTAATTCCCATGCATCAAGGTTATTTTCATGTATGTAATTGTTTTTCCTGCACAGTGTAGAGTCTTGTTGTGATGAGAGGGATACAGGTATTTCATAAAATAAACGTGCTCCCTGGAGGTTAGCTACAGAATTGATATTACAATTTAATCGGAGCTGATCACAAGTTGTCATGACTGATCCAGTCATCTCGATGAGCGTTCGGGCTGTGAATAAACAACTTGTGTTTTACTTTTAGGCTGTCTGAAGGTATGGACAGCTATCAAAGCTACTATACATCACATTAAGAACGATGAACAAATGAAAGTCGGAAACAAATATATAATTTAAATGATTACTGAAGTTTGCAATGTTTTGAACAGGCATCCACACAGTCACCTACTTTGTAATGTTCGATACCTCCCTGTAAGCGTCACGATATCGGACTCTCACCCACAACCTCACATACGAGTACTGAATGTGCAGCAAAGTGATCTTAGGAAGGCAGATATAGCAAAAGATGAACGTAAACGACAAACGATGTTTCTTTCCTGGTAAGTCAACAATGGGTCCTCAATGTACACGCCCCGGATTCCTATGACGAAAATAATAGAATGTCGCCAGTTGTCATGACTCAACTTATACTGTAACACCGGTGCCGCACGCACCGCGTTTGGAGGCAGGACCAAACCATTACACGTAAATAGAAGGGGGTGTACAGAGGCTTTGGGTAATTAACTTTTGGAAGAAAATAAGTTAAAAGAATCGTAAGTTTAGTGAGTAATTTGTCAATATAACGTTATATTAATGTTAATTATTGAGGATTGATGAAAGGTTACTTACATTTTTTTCTTAATCAGGGTATATGCAGGAATCATGAAGTCAAATTTAATACCTTTTAGGACCTTTTTTAAGACCCTTTCCATACATTTTAAGACCTCATCGCAACTTTGAGTTCTAACCGGTTACATTGGCTACACACTTTACCTCACATTTACTATATTGATTGTAAGATAGCACAACTAAACAGAGTGCAGACAGACTACTGAAGCCTCCTCTCCACATGAACTTCAACCTCTCTGTGAAGGTCAGGTTTAACGCAGTATGCTGCTTTGTTGCTTCTGTACTCTGTGCTCTTTCATTCCAGTAAAACTCCTCAGAAACCATTAGAAACCAGTATTTGACCAATAAACAAAACAATTGACAAAACTTTGAACTATGAAATATGTTAAACTTTGGTGAGCTTCAGCGGGGTAATGCCATATAGGAGCACCCTCACAAATACCCAGGGGTTAAATTGGGCTGAGGCTGTCCTGGGGCTGTCCGGGGCTAAGCCCTGGCACATAGGACGATGCTCTGACGTCATCACCCTCACACATTTGTCATATGTTTACAAAAAACAATATATATGTTAAGACTTTTCTCGTTCTTAATATAGACTATATTAGGGTCGATATGTGTTGACTTTACTTTAAAATAGCAGATCTCTGTGACCGGATATAGTTTGGCTTAGACCCCGGCCCCACGAGGACGCATACGGTAAAACGCATACGCAAACGCAAAAAAGTCTTCTGTTCACACACATTTGATTCATTAATGTGTCCGTTCACACTAGACCGCTGGAAACGCTGTAGTACATATGCCAGGCCTGTAAGTGGCGCTGCTGCCGCCACAAAATACACCAAAAGCAGCGAAGAAGACCCCGGAGCATGGTTGCCATGGTTGCCCTTCTGTTTATTCTCCGCGGTGGACGGCGTGTTCTCCTGCTGTATCTCTCAGGTAGTCCACCAGCAGATGAAAACCACCCACCGCTCGGCCTCTTCCAAGGGTCGAGGGAACCGTGCGGCAGAGTTTCCGTAAAAAAAAATGTTCCGCCGGTCAACATGTCCGTTAAAGTTGAAATCTTCCGTACAAAATTAGAAAAGTGCCGATCAGAGGTCTTCTTTGTTATTTATTGAGCATAAAAACAAATTGATAACGACTCTGTTCTCTGTATAATAATATTTAATAAACGGTACCTGCCTCTCTTTTCCTCCCCCTCTTCTGACAGCCCAGCAGCAGCTGGAGACGTGGGGAGAGGGAGGCGGGCTATTTCATCGTTATCAGAAAATGATCATATAGGGCTTACACACGGAGCCGTTGGACCCCCAGAGCGTTGCGTATGCCGGTCTACCCACCTTGGGACCCTCCCACAGAGCGGAACAAGGCAACGAAACTTAAAATAAGAAGCAGCATTTTACGGCGCGCTATGCATGGGGCCGCCTTGAGGGGGTTTCCCGACATGTCGTTTCAGTAAATTAAAGGGTGTTTCATGTTGTCGTTGCTGTGGACCTTCTTAATACCTTGGAAAATGCCGTTTAATACTTTTTAATACTTTTTAATAGCCTTAATTTTCGCTAAATTGATTTATCAACTTTTAATACTTTTTAAGACCCCGCGGACACCCTGTTAATGTTCTGAACATTTTGGGGCTCCTGTCAGTCACGGGCCCTTAGAATCGTCCTAACTTTTCACCCCCTTATGGTGCCTCTTCCCAGAAGAACCAGCATCTCAATTATTATAATACTACAACTGAAAATATATGTAAGTATTAATCATTTGTGTTGTTTGTGCTGTACTATACGTTCTGTTTCTTTATTGTGGTAAGTGAGAAGTAAAGCTGTGCTATGAAAGTTAGCTTTTACTACCTTTAGATCCATAACAATGCAAGCTAAGTAGCTACCCCTAGTTTCCACCGGGTCAATCTGTGTCGCGTAACGGCTGCGCCGCGGTTTTGGTCCGGCCTCCTCCGGCGTCATACCCTACCTGACACGTTTCAGAAGCATTTCAGAAGCGGAGCGTCTTGCCTGCCGGCTCGCAGTTTTAGTTGATTTGGGCATATTTCCTGGGCAGACTACTTTGTACAGACAAAGTTAATAATAATTGTAATATCCCAGTTATAAACGACATTAATCAAAGATGTGTTGCTGTATTTTAGTGTTAAAAAAATTAATTCATCATCATAATTATTCTATATATATTTACTAGGGCCGGGACTTTAACGCGTTAATTAAAATTAATTATTTACACAAAAATTAACGCGTTAAAAAAATTAATGCATTTTAATCGCACTTATTTTTGCACCGCGGAACGTTTCTCACTGGATGAGTTTCAGGGGTACCGATTATACTGGAGCACCAACTAACGTTCATGACTTCAAACAACAACAAACCACAGTGAACAATAGTCAAACATGAATGAAAAAGCTGATGAGACCGCTTTGGTTGGCCCCGTGGATGGGACATTTTGTTTTAAAAAACGGACGGATGGAAGCATCGATAAGAGCACGGTTGTTTGCAAATTATGCAAAAAGGAATTTGCGTATCACCGCAGCACATCAAGCCTCAAGTATTACCTCAATGCAAAACCTATAGCAGCTAGCGTGGAAGCTAGCGTGGAAGCTAGCGTGGACGTTAGCCCGACTCGGAGTACAAGGACCCACACCCAATTCGCGTGGATCAAACAGTGGCCTATGCAACAGAGAGATTTTATTTTTCATCAGGATATTGGAAGAATAGGAGGGATTGAGGTCAATCACTGGCACTTTTTTATTTTATTTTAAATGGTACACTTTATGTTGAACTATTTATTACGTTGTTGGTGCAACTGGCACTTTATGTTGAACTGTTTATTGTTTTGGCCAAGGTTATTGAGAGAGTTGGACTGAAATTGATTCGATTTTTTAAATCAACAGTCTGTTATGGCCTCTGAAGCAACAGAGAGATGTTTTCTAATAGTCAGGGTTTTCAATGTTCTGAATGTACTTGAAAGTATTGTGTTTTACTTAAAAAACAAAGTGTTATAGTTTACAGAAGGTCTACCTACCTATAGGCTACCTGAATCTCTGAAATGTACTATATTCCTAAATATGCTATTGCTACACTTTATGGCAAAAATTGCACTTTTCTGTTGGTCTTGGTTAAGTACATCCTTGAAAAAAATAAACAATGTTTTGTTGCTTAAGCTTATGTATTCAGTCATTATTCAATGGTATACTAAAATCCATGTGAAAAAAATTGCTTCTCACTGTTCTCAGGTCAAATATTTATATGTGATTAAAAATGCGATTAATTGCGATTAATTAATTACAAGGCCTGTAATTAATTAGATTAATTTTTTAAATCGAGTCCCGGCCCTAATATTTACACAGTGCCTGTAAACCGGAGGAGAACGCTGGCATTTCTCCTCCTACTTGAAAGACTACGGAGGGATAGGGTCTGCAAAATTTGTTTGTGTGTGTGTATATACGGGCCTATATATATATATATATATATATTAGGGATGTAACGATACCAAAAACTCAAGGTACGATAATATCGCGATAACAAGTCCACGGTACGGTATTTATCGCGATATTGAATAATAAAGGGGAACAAAATAATTCTATTTTTTTTTTTTCAATAAAAAATTGTGTTACTCGGATTTTTTTTTTCTATTACATAATAAATCTGATTTGTACCGCATTTTAGTAGGATAGCAGTATTTTAAAGTGTCAAAAACAAAGTGACAGTAACAGGCTGGAACAAGAAAACCAGTGTTTTTGTACCTACTGGTACTACCAAACAAATAAACAAGGACATTTAATAATCAGACCCTGCAATAAAATAAATCAAGTTTCACTTTAGTTTTTCAAGTAACTCAACTCAAACTCACTAGTCACTCACTCAGCATCATCAGACAGGTTTTTAGGAATATGAGAATGTCCAGATTTCCATGTATTTATAAGCTGGGATGTTTGGGCATTTACAATATCCCCTGCTCTGGAAAAAACTCTCTCACTTGGTACTGACTGATGTTGCTGGGGACAGCAGTGGTCGTGTTAACCGAATGTTATTTAACAATGACGGAAAAATCTGAAAGCAGTCTGTCATTTTGACAGATTAGAACAAACTCGGAACAGTGCCAACGTTTCCGCGCAGCAAGGCTCTGGTGTTATGCCGTGTTATGAATGCCCTCCAAAAGGAAATGATATAGTTTCCAAACCGTACTTTGCCATAGAGATCAATACATGTCTGGGAGGTTTTGCTTTACGCTGTGCGCGCTCCCGCGAGGTGCATGCACACACGGCATAACCAGTGGCGTAGCCAGGAATTATTGTGTGGGTTGGCCTGGAGAAATGTAGGTGGGCCAGGGGAGACATATTAAGCGTGGGGTCTGAGCTGAAACTTCATTAATGATTTTAATGATTTTTTAATGCACTAATAGAACATAAGCATACATTAGCAGTGAAAATAAAAACATAGGCACGGTGGCCTCAGAATGTGTGTAAAACAGACAGGGATGGGTATCGTTAAGGTTTTAACTTTTATCGATAGCGCTTATCGATCCGGTCCTTTTAAGTTAAAAGAACCGATAAAAGTACCGTTATAACTTATAACGGTACTTTTATCGGTTCTTTTGGAGAAAAAAATAAGGTAAACTTACTAAACAAAATGTGAACAAAACTAACATTGGTTTTTATTTAAATTAAATACATAATATTTCACATCAAAAGAAACCGTATAATGGTATTAAATAATCTGATGACAGAACTGTAAACAGAATAGCTGAAACTTTAACAAAATAAATAACTCAGTTACCTCTAATCATTAACCCATGTTTGTATAATGTAGTTAACTCTGTGTGTTGCTTCTAGCATACATAACACCTGACGTGGAAACGTTACTCGTGGACGGGGCTACAGAGCTGCTAGAAAGACAGTCGAACCCGGTGAATTCCTCCGTCTGAATGTGGTGCACTTTTGCAAGATGTTTTGACAAATTGGTTGTGTTACCGCCCTTACATGCTAAACTCTTATTGCACTTTTGGTAACGAGCATTGTCAACATCGACACGGCAATAGTTTAACCACACCTCGGAGCGCGTTATCTCCGCCATCTCCTCCGTGTGTGGGTGTGTTGCATGCATGTAGCAGAGCATGTTTGTAAACTGCCCCGCCCCCTCGCACACAGACGGGGGAGAGAGATCTCTCATCTGGAAAGATCTAAAAGAAGCATGTTGCTGTCTTTTTGCATATTAGAAACGGAGTTGGCGACACTACAACTGCAATGTAATGTTTGTGTAGCAATAATACATATGACATATATATATATATATATATCTGGGCTCAGAACAGTCTCATAATATATGCACACAGAAGGATTCACACTTTTATTTCATGATCCGCAAAAGGATTCACACTTGTATTTCCGGATCCACACTTGTGTTTTTCAATGCACACACAAATGTGTTCCGTTTCATATACATGTAAATAAAATCCAAACACAGAACAAAGTTTTACATATGTATTTTTGATCCACACATATTTGTTTTCCGTTTAAAACCTCTGAACCTGCAAACACAAACCGCTTTCTGTGCATGGATCGCTGTGCATTCGTGTGTGGGTTTTTTGAGACTCCCCTGACGGTCACCCGATTCGTACTTGTAATTTCTCTCATTTATAGCCAATCAGATGTCTCCTCCAGTCTAAGCCAATCACATGAGCGCGCCCCCACGAGGGTAGGATTTATTGCGTTCTCCAAACCAGTTTCACCCACTGTCTCTGCCACCTCCCTCCATGCCTGGTTCCTCCGGTTTGTATCCCGGTAAATAGTTCTGGTCGTAAAGAACCGGGTGATTTGCTACCGTAATATCTCGTTTGGAATATGAGGAAATGAACTGCGGTCTGGCTCTCCCAGCTTGCACGCGGTTTGATTGGCTAGCGCTTGCACTGGCGGGATTTGCATAAACGGGATTTGCATAAACGGGATTTGCATAAACGGGATTTTTGTGTTATCTTGCTGCCATGTTGGACAGGTCTTTCTTGAAAAAGAGATCGATGATCTCAATGGGACCACCTGGTTAAATAAAGGTTTTGAAAAAGAAAAAGTGTTTACATTTAAAAAAGATTTTTTTTTTTTTTAAATCAAGGTAGATTTTGTCAGTCTCACGACGGTATTGGGACGTTTATTTACCGCGATATTAGGTATATCGTTACATCCCTAATATATATATATATATATATGCTATATATGCTCTGAACGTTCCACTTCCTGCCTGCCCGACATTACCTTACGGCTGCGTCGGGTCGAAAAATAGACTTCAATCCTATTTCAAGCGGAGCCCAGCGGCGAGACGCTTCTGGGACGCTTCTGAGCCGTAACGCGGCGCGTCTGGTGGAATAGCACCCATTGACTCAGGGCTGCCAACACTAACGCATTGAGCGTGAGAGTCACGCAATTAACCCATATCTCACGCACTCACGCCACACTTGCCTTTCCTCACGCTAAGTTTTCGTCTAAAATTAAAATGTACATAAATACAAAAATAAAGTGAAGAAACAGCAAACCGAGCAGTCCACGAAATGAGACAAGTCTTCTGGCTTAGTTCAGTAAAGTTGGAAAGATATTTGATTCTGATTTCACAGATCAATAACTCATGAACAAAACGTTATTCAGACACAAATGACGTCTCCTAAGTACCGTGGTAAGGTTGAAAACGAACTACAATCACATTTTGATTAAAAAAAAAGCCAATACGCGCCGTCCTCCGAGCTGGACACATCACATTGGTCTCTATCTGCAGCCGGAGAACAAACGAGTGCTCAGGTACCGTCTGCAAAGTGCAACTCCGAAAAAAGAGAATACAATAATATTCAATCACTATTATACAGCTTATTACTACCAAACTCACCACACACATCAATAGTCTCCTCTGTGTCATACGACAGCAAGGAGTTTGGAAGAATGTGCTTTTTAATAATTTGGGGAATATTTTTATAATGTGAAATCTTCAATAACTATGGCATTCTCTTAAATAACTTTACTATTATACAGTATATTTCTACCAAACTCACTATTTGCATTGATGTTGTTAGCATCTGGTTAGCTAGCTGCGCTAACGGATATTAGAAGCTGTTTCTAAAACAAGGAAAGGGAGAGCTCTGCCCTGTCAGACTGAGATAACTACAGCTCAGTGAGGTAAGGGACTCTGTTTAGATAGTTAACTTTAGTCTAGTTATCTCAGTGGGTCTCAAACGTTTTGGTCACCATTTATGAGAATACATGAAAAACAGTTATGAAATACTATATGGCAGTAAAACAAGAATACAGTTTAAAAGGTGAGTGATTTGTAAAATATCCATAAAGAAAAAGAAAATCTGTGTACAGTTCTGTTTCATATGGGTGTTGAGAAATGTATCCTTAAATTCCTTTTGCTCTCAAAGTGCACCAGATTGATGCATTTAACTTTAATATTAAAAAAAAAAAATCTTCCCGGGGGAGCATGCCAGGGAATGAGCAGCCATGCTCCATTATTGACTTATTTGCAGTCCACTGACATTCAAACGGAGTGAAACTATACAAAAAGAAGTTACAAGGCACTTAATGATCTCATACATGCAAGTGTAACATACACATATTAACACATAGGACCACTAAGTGTAAACAAGGTAAATATAGCTAATGCTAGCTGTGCAATAAGCATGTGTACAGGCCATGGATGTATAATAAGAATGGTACAGGCTAGTATGGCTAAGGCTAGCATGTATGCTAACACTACCGTGTATGCTAACGCTAGCGCGAATGCTAACGCAAATGCTAGCGCGAATGCTAACACATTTTTTCATTGTGTTTAAACCTTTAGTAACATATCATCACATAAATACAATACATGTTACTAATCGTTACAGTGTTAGTGTAAGACTTATACTTACACTTACAGTCATTGCTTTCGGACGGAATTTACCCTTTCACTCTTCAGGTTGCAAAGGGAAAATTAGTAGCAGTCAACTCATTGATGTCTACTGCCATACTATTCAGTTCACTTTCTCCTACTTCCTGTACCCGGTTTCCTGTTTAACCTTCAGTACAAATTTTACAAATATATAAATGGTCAAATATGAAACATACAGGTCAATGTCACCTTGATATTGGTAGCTGAAATGTCAATACCCCAACACATATTCTTAGATATAAATACCTAATTTTGAATTATTTAGACACAATTAACACTTATAGTTTCATGTCTTGTTAATAAGTGTTATTATGGTAGAATTACTATTCTTGTGGTATTACTGCCTTATTAGGCCCATATTGAGCAGAGCATATTACAAAAACTCATGTACAACAACTCACTTGCAATAAATAAGCACTAGTTAGAGGGTTATTGAGGAAAAACTCTCAACTAATGGCTTATTACTTGTAGAATGCAGAATAAGGCATTAATAAGTGTTTTACAATGACTAATAAAGAGCCAATATACTGCTAATATGCATGTTAATGAACAACTAGTTGATGGTTAATTTGTGTACCTTAATATAAAGTGTTACCTTATATACACCTGAACATCAGCAGGAGAGTACTCTTTAAAGTAGAGACACTACATACTGATGTGCACCTGAACATCAGCAGGAGAGGACTCTTTACAGTAGAGACACTACATACTGATATACACCTGAACAGGAGAGGACTCTTTAAAGTAGAGACACTACATACTGATATACACCTGAACATCAGCAGGAGAGGACTCTTTAAAGTAGAGACACTACATACTGATATACACCTGATCATCAGCAGGAGAGGACTCTTTAAAGTAGAGACACTACATAACATAAACACATATTTCTCGATGATGATACCTCACACAGTAAATTAATATAATTGTGATTCCTATGTGTTATTTATGTGTCTGTGTAGGTGTTGAGGTGGGGTTCCCTGCAGGATTTAAGATAACGAGCATTTAGCTGCTGCTTCTCCGGCAGTTCTGTCAGCCGCTGCCTTTGATGTCGGCGTGTTTTTCCCAGCTTCGGTGAAGGCGGAGGGTTGATTTGCACACAAAGATATTCTCTCCTCCTCTTTGTTCTCGCTCAGAGAGTGTGGGTGTTTTTATCAGTCAGACGAGTTTAACTCAGTGGTTCGGGGCAGTTTTGGGCCGAGGTTTTGTGTGCTACCCTGCAGTATAGAAAGTCATTAAAACTAGCTGCACCTTTTCCAGCTTTGATAACACTCTAATGATCAATAATTATAAAACATATCATATATATTATTCTGAAATGCACCAATCGGCACAATAACTACTTTTACTGTCGATACTTTAACTAGAATTTTGATGATAATACTTTTATACTTTTACTTGAGTAACATTTTGAATGCAGGACTTTTACTGTAACAGAGTATTCCTACACTCTGGTACCTCTACTTTTACTCAAGTCCAAGATCTGAGTACTTCTACTTTTACTCAAGTACAAGATCTGAGTAGCTACTTCTACTTTTACTGAAGTACAATATCTGAGTACTTCTACTTTTACTAAGGGACACTTAAATCAGACTTTAGTTCCACCTGGAGTAAATTCACAAGCTACCCTGCATACAAAGGCAATCAAACTAGCTGCACCTTTACCAGCTTTGATAACAATTTAATGATCAATCATTATATCAAAACCTATATAATGGAAATCAAATGTATGATCACAAACAAAAACATTTTTCCCAACTTTTAAAATCCGCCATACCAGTCCCATATTTATATATTATTATTATTATTATTATCATATATATTATTGTCATTGTTGTAATTCATATTTATATGAATACCGTTTTTCACCACAGGGAGGCAGTGAATTTATGTTTAAAAGAAAAACTAAAATCCCATGATGCATTGCGGGTGTCCGTTTCTAGCTTCCGGTCCTCAGAAGCTAGAGGTTGCTAACAGACGTTGGCGCAGATTTTATACCGAATGTAATGTCTTTAAGAGACTTTTAAAACACATACAAAGAGGTAGTTTATTCTTGTAGGGTGATTTATCCCTGTTTTTATCCGTTAAACCGTGTTTTTGTTGCCTCACGTTCTTTGTTTGTACTTTTTTATACCACGTTGCTGATCGGTAAACATAAGTAAAGGCATTAAAGGGAGATTAGTGTGTTTAACGGCAGTGTTTTATCAAGGAGAAGAAAGACTGAAGAACCAGGACAAAGAGGTGTGTGTGTGTGTGTGTTAGGGGTGGGCGGATCGACCCCAAAATATCGATACTTCCGATATTACGTTACGTTTCAAAATATCGATACTGGAGCCAATAGGATCGATACTTTTTTTCCCGTCTCCTCTACTCGTCAATTTCTTCAAAAAACGATGTGCAGACGAACACAAGTACATGCTCTTTTCTTCTCTCTCCACTGCTGTCCTCCTCTCCTCGAGGCTCGCGCAGCGCGCTCCCTGCCTGAACGCCGATTATCAAGCTGACTGACAGCAGCCGGCGACTCGCGAGTGCAACACACACACGGGCATGATGGCTGAGAGAAAGAGCAGCGTTGTGTGGAGCACTGTGATGTGTGCAAGAAGACAGTTCGCTACTCTGGCCACTTTGTATTGTTATTTTTCATGTTTGCACTTTAAATTTGCAAAAGTAAAACGTTTATTTGTCTATAAAAAACTGTTCTGTCTGTATTCATAAAAATCAATCCAGATTTAGTCTATTTATGATGCTTTCAGCTCAAAAATCATGTCATGCAGCTCTCCCCTATATGAAAGTACATAAGATGCTTTTCATTAAAAAAAAGTATCGGTATAGGCGATACTGGCCCTGAAATACTTGGTATCGGATCAATCTAGATTTTGTGGTATCGCCGTGTGTGTGTGTGTGCATATCAGCAGTATAAGATAAACAAATGTGCAAAAACTGTGTGTGAGAGATGTTTTGGAGTAAAAGTAAAAAGTAGCATTAAATGGAAATAGTGTTGACAGACCTCACTTTTACCTCGCCTACCTCTATTAAGCTTACCATTGATAACAAATGCTAAATTGGCTATTATTTGGTTTGATGGAAAGGATGTATGTCTCAATAATGTCTTACCAGACATGTGAAACTAGACAGAACATCCTGAACTCTTGACCTATGCACATTATGCATTTTAGAAGGTGCAAGCAAAGCATAAAAGTTCCAACCACAATTCTAGGAAGGCGTTGTGGTTTTTGACACCTTGACAACGGTTACAACGATTGAGGACAGCAATGCACACAGGATGAGAGTGAACTGTGTACAGACTTGATGATTTTAGGGCCAACATCCAGGAGCAACACATCTTAGAGACATTTTTGTTCAGGTTGTTTCTGTTAATACATGAAATTTGCATATTTTCAATTGAAGTTAAAAGAAATCTCTGAACATGACATTGAAAATGTGTTTTGCTTTCATAACAAATTTCATATTCCCTTTTGTTAAAATTGCATATCATTACTATAATCTTCATTTGTTTAATTTTAACTTTACATTTTTTATTTATTCACTGAGTAAGAATTGAACCTGTGCGACCTCCTTCTCACTCAAAGATAGAAAAGGGGAAACCATCTGATGCAGAGAGGGAGGAGGGAAGAGACTATAAAAGATGAGTGAAGTGAAACGGGGGAGCTTGGGGGGACTTTTTTGAGGCTTGAATTTGGGCTTGGGCTCTTTTAGGGCTCTAGGAGGTTCACTTGGGAACCTGTTGCTTTTGTACTTAAAACTTTTGTTATTTTTTTGGATCTTGTAAACCCTCTTAAAAATCCAATAAAACCGGTTTGTACTTTGTACATTTCGACCCAATTCCTGGTCTTTCTGGTGGTCTCTGAAGGTCTCTCCTTGGTCTTCGAGTAGGTAAGAACACCCTTCCTTGGAAAAGGCTGACAGTAGTTGATCATTTGGACTTGAAATTGTTTAAGGGAAATAGAAACCCTGCTAAGGTTAAACTGTAGTTTAATATTGGTTACTGTGGTTGATGTGGTTTTGGTTGATACTGAAATATGACATGTGCTCTGCTGATGATGTAATATCACTGCTGTGATATTAGTGTTTGACTCTGGCTATGTTTGATATTCAATTTGAATTGTTTTAATTGGCATAACTGGTTAAAAGAGGGGGTTAGGGATTGTGGGTCCTGAAGCGGCCCTAATTAGCAGGGAGTCTCCCAACCACACAGGGTTTCTCCTCCAGGGGCAGTTTAGATACTGCGCTGGGTCTTACCAGCCCACCAACACCTACTGCACTACACACTCAGTTTTGCTATCCTGGCGGTCAGACATCTGACGCTTTAGTGCCTGAAATAAGTGATACGACGGGCAGCTGGTGTCCTAAGGACGGCCGTTTTCCGGAGCCTTATCAGCATCGGAGCTCGGAATCGGAGACGACCTAGATATTAACGTTGGTTGTATCGAAGTTAGATACCTTTTCAATTGTAAAGCACCTCTAAATAGTAGGCTACTTAAGTACAGTACTTGAGTAATTGTACTTAGTTACCTCTCAACCTCTGCTATCAACCAAAGACGTAGCTGTAGATTAGTTTTGTTGTGTCTGTTGGTTGTATTGAGTTGTCTTGTTTTGTGTCAGCTGTAGTTTTGTTGATTATTTCAGAGACACAGCCGGAGAAGGAGCACTGAGAGCAGCATGGAGGAGAACAAAAAGACCCCTGGAGCTCAGGTCAGTGTGCACTTCATCACAATATATTCCTAACACTTATCCCCAAATGAAAGATCACAACCTTTTTAGAAAATACAATATTGAAGCACAATATGGTTAGATATAGGTTAGAACATTACCACTACTCTGGTTAAAACGTTGCTGTATTTAAAAAAAAAAATTAAACATTTATTTATTGATCTTTTACATTTATCACATTACACAAACACAACCGAACATTCCCCAACATTAGACATATGGCAGATTGTAAAATAATGCATTTTTTTTTAAAGTGTGCAGATACTAGAATCATCAATCAGTTTAAAGTACAGACCAAGAATATAATTACATTAGCAACTTCAACAAAAATACAATAAAAGCAGATCCACAAACAGAGCAGAGTACAGCTTACAATTCTCTAAATAGATTAACCAAATTCAAAATGTCCTCACAGTAGTTTACAGTAGTTCACTTTAATCTTCCATCGCTTCTGCAATGTCCCCACTTTTTATAAATTCCCCCAAAAATTCCCAAATGGTGTAAAATTCAGAAGTTTTCTTCCTTAGTATATATGTGAGTTTCTCAAGAGCCAGACTGAAAGTTAAATTGTTTACCCTGTGGCCCAGGGAGGGGCCACCAACATTTTTCCAACACAAAGCAATTGAGCGCCTGGCTTGTAGAAGGCATAGGTTAACCATTTTTCTTTCCCTAACCAAGTGGTTCTCAAACTTTTTCCATCAGGCCCCCCCTTTGGAGAAAAAAAAAAGTCGGGCCCCCCCAACACAAATAGTCACATAATGGGCCAAGTTAACATTTATAAAAATACATCATTATGAACGTGAGCATTCCTTTTACAAATTATTATTATTTACATTATATTAAAATATCACTTGGCTAAGACATTGATAATAAAACAATGCTCCATAAGTCTGTGCTCAACAAAATAAATACATAATACAATTTTGCAATCCCTTTGCTAGAACGAATAAGTTATAATACTTTGCCACTTTGCAATCTGTGAAAAAAAAATGAAAAGAAAGAAAATGCTGATATTTGGCAAAAAAAAGTGTGTCTTATCATCAGTGGCTGCAATGAGCCTGTTCTGCACTGCACATTTCTTCAAAACGGGGTTGCAGGCTCAGTCGCGGCGCCAGAGATTTCATTTTGGGGGTGCTGTGGGGTAGCTTGACGTTTCATAGAGGCTGCTCAAACATTTAGGGCTTCCCATTAATGTACCGGTCGCTACAGTTGAACTTTTTACTGCAATAATGCCCACGCACAAACACAGTGTACCGCGACTGTTACAATGAACGCTCGATAATCAGCTCACGCCATATAGGTGTAAGCAGGGGTAAAGTGCTATTTTTATAGGTGTGTGGACCTAACCTCCTCTAAGAGGGTTGGGGGCCATGCTCCCCCGGGAAGATTTTAAAAATATATTAAAGTTAAATGCATCAATCTGGTGCACTTTGAGAGCAAAATGAAGAGATCTATGGATACATCTCTCAACACCCATTTGAAACAGAACTGTAAGCAGATTTTCTTATTCTTTATGGATATTTTAGAAATCTCTCCCCTTTTAAACTGTATTCTTGTTTTACTGTCATATAGTATTTCATACCTGTTTTTCATTTATTCTCTTATTTTTGTATACCTATAAATGATCATATACAGTGGGGCAAAAAAGTATTTAGTCAGCTACCAATTGTGCAAGTTCTCCCACTTAAAAAGATGAGAGAGGCCTGTCATTTTCATCCTAGGTATACCTCAACTATGAGAGACAGAATGAGAACAAAAAAATCCAGAAAAATCACATTGTCTGATTTTTAAAGAATTTATTTGCAAATGATGATGGAAAATAAGTATTTGGCCAATAACAAAAGTTCATCTCAATACTTTGTTATATACCCTTTGTTGGCAATGACAGAGGTCAAACGTTTTCTGTAAGTCTTCGCAAGGTTTTCACACATTGGTATTTTGGCCCAGTCCTCCATGCAGATCTCCTCTAGAGCAGTGATGTTTTGGGGCTGTCGCTGGGCAACACGGACTCTCAACTCCCTCCAAAGATTTTCTATGGGGTTGAGATCTGGAGACTGGCTAGGCCACTCCAGGACCTTGAAATGCTTCTTACGAAGCCACTCCTTCGTCGGGCGGTGTGTTTGGGATCATTGTCATGCTGAAAGACCCAGCCACGTTTCATCTTCAATGCCCTTGCTGATGGAAGGAGGATGTCACTCAAAATCTCACGATACATAGCCCCATTCATTCTTTCCTTTACACGGATCAGTCGTCCTGGTCCCTTTGCAGAAAAACAGCCCCAAAGCATGATGTTTCCACCCCCATGTTTCACAGTAGGTGTTCTTTGGATGCAACTCAGCATTCTTTCTCCTCCAAACACGTCTAGTTGAGTTTTTACCAAAAAGTTCTATTTTGGTTTCATCTGACCACATGACATTCTCCCAATCCTCTTCTGGATCGTCTAAATGCTCTCTAGCAAACTTCAGACGGGCCTGGACATGCACTGGCTTAAGCAGGGGGAGACGTCTGGCACTGCAGGATTTGAGTCCCTGGCGGCGTAGTGTGTTACTGATGGTAGCCTTTGTTACTTTGGTCCCAGCTCTCTGCAGTTCATTGACTATGTCCCCCTGTGTGTTTCTGGGATTTTTGCTCACCGTTCTTGTGATCATTTTGACCCCACGGGGTGAGATCTTGCGTGGAGCCCTAGATCGAGGGAGATTATCAGTGGTCTTGTATGTCTTCCATTTTCTAATAATTGCTCCCAAAGTTGATTTCTTTACACCAAGCTGCTTACCTATTGCAGATTCAGTCTTCCCAGCCTGGTGCAGGTCTACAATTTTGTTTCTGGTGTCCTTTGAAAGCTCTTTGGTGTTGGCCATAGTGGAGTTTGGAGTGTGACTGTTTGAGGTTGTGGACAGGTGTCTTTTATACTGATAACGAGTTCAAACAGGTTCCATTAATACAGTTAACGAGTGGAGGACAGAGGAGGCTCTTAAAGAAGAAGTTACAGGTCTGTGAGAGCCAGAAATCTTGTTTGTTTGGAGGTGACCAAATTCTTATTTTACCGAGGAATTTACCAATAAATTCATTAAAAATCAGACAATGTGATTTCCTGGATTCTTTCCCTCATAGTTGAAGTGTACCTAGGATGAAAATTACAGGCCTCTCATCTTTTTAAGTGGGAGAACTTGCACAATTGGTGGTTGACTAAATACTTTTTTGCCCCACTGTAAACGTGTGCCTCTTGGACTATATGTAACTATCTAAACACTGAGAGTCCTTTACCTCACTGAGTTGAGGTTATCTAAGCCTCTCAGTCAGACAGGCGAGGGTTCTCCCTCCACCTTGTTGTTGAAAAAGCTCCTTATATCCATTAGCGTAGCTAGCTAGCAACAACAATCTCCGGTACCGGTGCGCTCTCTCGCGCACGCACACAAAATGGCTCGTTTCACACACACAGAGCTGAGCTTGAATGAAGCACAGAGACCCAGAGGTACTTGTACTGTACTGTAGCATGTTGTTTTCGAATCAATCCTTTTTTTCCAATTATGAATTTCACACATAACATTTTTAAAAGACATACATTTCTTAGGGGGAGCTATTGCTATCATAGGGGAGCTGCAGCAGCCCCTAGCGCCCCCCTGACGCCGCTTATTGACTTTCCATCCTCAACATGTACATTACACACCTGTGTCCTACAGCGCCCTCATAGGTTTATAAGTGTAACTTCCGCCAGTCATGCAGACGTCATAAGATTAAGGCACTTTGTAGCGAAGGGAGAGGCTGCCCTGCTCGAATGATCCCATGCATACATGTTTAACAATGGGGCTCTCAATTTTGCATTGAAAAATGTATACATGTAAATTGGGATCCCGTCAGGTCCTGAGGCCTTACCACCTTTCATGTTAAGAATGGCATTGGAAATATCTTCAAAATTCATTTCCCTATTCATTGCGAGTTTTGTTTCTACAGAAATATTGGGAAAAGACTGCCCATCTAGGAAAGTGCTTTGACTTACCGAATTCAATGGATAATCAGATTGATAAAGCCTCTTATAGAACGAAACAAATATTAATTTACAATGGATCTGTAGTTATCGCCCACTGTTCATTTCTAATTTCAACACAGATGAACGATCGAGTTTTGGGATAGAGTGCAGTTGAAGTCACCTGCCATCATTACTTTGCCTGGGAGGGATGCATCCATTAAAAATTGATTCTCAAAAAAAGCGGGACTGTCTTCATTTGGGCCATAAACATTCACCAAACAGACTTGTGAAGCAACACCATAACCCCCCGAGTGAGAAGAAAATCATGATGCCAGTAGCTGGCCTGGCCATCTCCTTCACACCTTTTAATAAGTGATCCCTAAGCAGATGGGTGTGTGGTTAAAACATAGCAGCCTGCTGTCGCTCTTTAGCTGTTCTAATGAAGGTAAACACAGTGAAGTAAACAGTAAAAGGCGCAGCTCTTCTCAGATTCTGCTGAGTTACACGTTACTGTCTCCTGGTGCTGCAGAGATTTCATGAAGTGAAGGAGGTTTTCCTTCTATAAAACAGCTGATGGCAGCAGATACTGTGAGAGTCACAGACATGAATTCATAGATCAAGGCAGACTGGTTCACAGCAAAGGTGGGGACTCGAGTCACATGACTTGACTCGAGTCGCATATTTTTGGACTTCAGACTTGCTTGACTAACATTGATAAAAGACTTGACTTGACTTTGACTTGGTATTCATGACTTGAGACTTGACTTAAGCTTGAGACAGATGACTTGAAAGGACTTGACTTTTTAAAATTAAATATTTTCGTTTGTTTTTGTATTGAGATATAACGTTTAGTTTTTTCGAAATGTGATTGGGTGATTATAGCGCCATGCGCGCAAAACTGGCAACCCACTAGACGGCAGGAGTGTCAGTTAACATGGCAGCGGCTAGCGTTACTCCAAAAAATAGTCAAGTTTGGATTCAAGGATTATGTTGTCGATGACGCTAACAAGAAAAGAACAGCGGTATGCAGGGTCTGCAGCATAAAGATCGGTGACAGGACCAAAACAACATCCAACTTCATTCATCACTACAAAAAAACCCAGAGAGAAAGGTAGGCTACGTGCATATGTTGTGTTGTGTTGTAGAAAGCTAACGTTAAGTTTATGCTACGTTAGACTTGGTTTCAAATTGCAAAGAGAAGACAAAACGGTAAATGAACACTAGAACCGCCAAGGGATTCATTTCGACTAACCCTCATACTGACGGGCTGTCAGGAGGGGGAGAGAGAGAGAGAGAGAGAAGCCTCGTTTATTTCCCCTGTGTTATTATCAGAAGTTACTGTAAACTTTTGAATAATGTAGTTCAGAGGTGCCCAGTACGTCGACTGTGCTGGTAGATCGCGAGTCATTCATAAAAATAAAAAAATCTAGCTCTGTTAAAATAGACAAAACAGGTTTTGATCCCTCCTCCCTTGGCCTCCCTGCTACTTAATTCAGGAGTTTACTTGATTGACAGAACAAGCGACCTATTGCTTTCCAGTCTGTTAACCCAGAATGCAAAGCGATACAAAATCAGTCAAGTGTCGGGAAAACTCAAATTAAGTTGAAGAGACAAACAACAAAATGAGTGCGGGACCGAGCAAAAAGCTAAAAACATACCACTTCCACCCAGAATGGGAGGAAGGATATTTGTGTTGTGATGTCACATTCAAAGGTTATTTGCCTTATTTGTAAAGCAAGCCTCGCTCTGCCAAAGAAAGGTAACGTGGAGAGGCATTATCGGAGTGTTCACAAGGCATATGATAGCGACTTCCCTCCGAGTAGCGAGTTGAGAATGAGAAAGGTCATGTATTATTGCTACAAAAACATTATCTTGCATTCTTAGTGTCGCCAACTCGTTTCTAATATGCAAAAAGACAAAAAAATGCGTCTATGGTCGGTGTATTTTCGATCTTTCCAATCCAGACGAGATCTCTCTCTCTCCCCCGTGTGCGAGGGGGGCGGGGCAGCTTACACACACGCAGCTGCTACATGCAGCAGAACACGGTGGGGATGGCGGAGAGAAGCGCTCCAAGGTGTGGTTAAATGTTACCCTTCTTGAGGTGGACAATGCTCCTTGCCAAGAGTGTTTAGCATGTAAGGGCGGTAACACGAGCAATTTGTCTAAACATTTAGCAAAAGTGCACCACATTCAGACGGAGGAATGCACCGGGTTCGACTGTCTTTCTAGCAGCTCTGTAGCCCCATCCACGAGTAACGTTTCCACGTCAGGTGTTATGTATGCTAGCAGCAACACACAGAGTTAACACAATTATACAAACATGGGTTAATGATTAGAGGTAACTGAATTACTCTTCTTTATTTTGTTAAAGTTTCAGCTATTCTGTTTACAGTTCTGTCATCAGATTATTTAATACAAGTTGTTAAAACATTGTTGTTTCTTTTGATGTGAAATATTATTTATTTAATTTAAATAAAAAGCAATGTTAATTTTGTAAACAATTTAATAATATATGTATTTTTGAATCAAGTATTCATCTTTATTGTCTTCATTGTTAGTTTCCGCATGCCTAAAAGAGCTAAGAGCGTTTGAGAAATTGTGCAAGGCATAATAGTCAGAATGGTCGATTAATCGTTTCATTAATCTATAGATTAATCGATTATCAAATTAGTCGTTTGTTGCAGCCCTATTGTAGTTATCCCATGTATTAAAAAAATGTGTTATTCAGCAACCCTTGCCATTTGGGATTTTATTTTTGGTTGGTAGACCTCGGTGAGCTGGTCATTTCAAAAGTAGCTCACCATCCAAAAAAGTGTGGGCACCCCTGATGTGGTTCATCTACTTTTAGTCGTTTGTTTGTAGAAGTGCATCATTCCTTGATTTATTGTAAAATGAATCTGAACTTTTTGACCTGTTATGATGATAAACTGAAGCAATTTCCAAATTAACCCAATTAAGTGAGTTTTAAATCGCCCTACTTAGTTTATAAGGAAATTATGAAGAGGAACAAATTAAATGATTTGAAAATGATATCTATGTAGGTGCTGATGCTGTTGGCGGTTCTAGTGTTAACATACATTTAAATTAAATATGTGTAATCACAAATGCCATATATGATTTTCTTACCTGGAGTTCTGCCTTTTTGAACAGACTTTTTGAGTCCTAGCTATATTGTCTGCAGTTCTAGGGTTAATATGAATCTAATATGATTGTCATCGGTCTAAATTAGATTTCAAATTATTAACTGTGTATGTAAAGATCATAGTGTGGGTTGAATCCATTTTCATAACCACTGTCTTTTAACTGACTTAAATGCGGAGACTGTGCTTATTCATCAGAATTTTGTATGACTTGCTTGACCTGAGCAATGACTTGACTTGCTTGACTCTCACCACAGTGACTTGGGACTTGCTTGATACTTTTAGGTCAAGACTTGAGACTTGCTCATGACTTGCACATGTAGGACTTACTCCCTCCTCTGGTTCACAGACTCTCTTGTTTTGCCAATCCGGTGTTTAAACAAATATCTCTACACCCCTGGCTGAAATGTCCCTAAGATGAAGTCCTAGTTTGAAATATATCTCAAATAATATGTGCACTTTTTTCCCATTGCCCTTTAGGGGCTTCGTACAATACAAACGCAAATATTTTATTTTGAAAATTAGAGTCCTTTCAAGTAATCCGTCTCAAGTCATGAATACCAAGTCAAAGTCGAGTCTTTTATCAATGTTAATCAAGTCTCAAGTCTAAAAATATGCGACTCGAGTCCCCCACCTCTGGTATATACTGTGGTTAGAATGTTGCCGTATTACTGTATCAAATATAATAAATACAAACAGTTAGTACAAGTAGTATTTTGTTGACTGTATATGAATTAAAGGTGGGGCAGGTAAGTTTTAGAAACCGGCTCGAGATACATTTTTTGTTATATTCCATGGAATGCTCTTAACATCCCGTTAGCAATGAATATCTTAAGTGCTTTGACAAAAAATCCATAACAACATTTCATCTGTGGAAGCCTTAGTACTGTAAAAAGCACGACCAATCATCTGAGCCGGCCCGGCTAAAATAACTGGATGGCCTACCTGCCTGTCAGCCTTCCATCTGTGCACAAACTTATCTTGTGCGCGTTCGTGTGTGTTGGAGGAGGGGCTCTGTAAGGAAGTAGCAGATTTCTTCCGGCTGTGTATTTTCAAATTCTATCGCATTCGAGCTGGTTTCTCCAAAATTACCTACCCCATCTTTAAGTATTAAGTGAGTTTTTTTTTGTTGACTCTATATGTATTCATGCTTTTTAGATTGACTTTCTCTCTTTTTCTGTCCGTCTGTTTTAGAAACCGAAAGGAAGAGAGAGATGTCACAGCTGTCAGCAATGTGACAAATCCTTTACAACATCTGGAGATTTAAAGCGCCACCTGCGTATTCACACTGGAGAAAAACCGTACAGTTGTGAAGAGTGTGGGAAAACGTTCACTAGCTCAAGTGATCTCAAAAGACATCACCGTATTCACACGGGAGAGAAACCGTACAGCTGTGAAGAGTGTGGGAAAACATTCACTGGATCATATCATCTCAAAACACATCAACGTATTCACACTGGAGAAAAACCATACAGCTGTGAAGAGTGTGGGAAAACTTTCACCAGATCAGGTGATCTCAAAACACATCAACGTGTGCACACGGGAGATAAACCGTACAGCTGTGAAGACTGTGGGAAAACTTTCACCAGATCACATCATCTCAAAACACATCAACGTATTCACACTGGAGAGAAACCGTACAGCTGTGAAGAGTGTGGGCAAATGTTCACTCAATTAAGTAATATCCAAACACATCAACGTATTCACACTGGAGAGAAACCGTACAGCTGTGAAGAGTGTGGAAAAACGTTCAAGACATCAAGTGAACTCAAAACACATCAACGTGTTCACACAGGAGGGAAACCTTACAGCTGTGAACAGTGTGGGCAAACGTTCAAGACATCAGGTGGTCTCAAAACACATCAACTTGTTCACACTGGAGAGAAACCGTACTGGTGTGAGGAGATGCTATTTTCTCCCTAACCCATCATGTATTTTCCTAAATCTGATTAACATTTTTTATGTTCTAACCAGCGTTCACACTATGCCAAAACAAGGCCACAGAGATGCTGTTTCTCCCGGTGTCCTTCAAATCATTGTTCTACTATGCTATGTTTCAACCATGGTTTTCGAATAGTCTTGTTATTCCTTTTATAAAATAATATATGTCCAGGATTAAACTGATAGCCTCGTTAAGCTGTGTTGAAGGCATTTAGTTTCACTGTTCATTAATATGCCGAGTAGTTTCTCCCATAATTTGTTTGGTTAATCAAATGTTGTGACTCTAAACTTTGATTGGGATGTTTTGATAGTTCCTGTTGAGTTGGCAGTCTGTTCTGGTCTAAAAGAATCAATGATAAATGTATCTAGAAAATATTCACAATCTTTTCAGTTTGATTCTGTTCTCTTTTGTTTAAATTATCAGAATGTACCAAAATAAAAAAAGGCCTTAGAAACAGATGCACATCCCTGCATATTTGTTGTGTTTTTCAGCACATTATATCCATGTCATTCCCTTATTTAGGGCTGCTGACAGCTGGATGAATTGTGTCACTCAAATTTTTGTTTTTAACTCAGTGTGTTTGTTCTGGTTTGTTCCCATTGAAGGATTCCAGCACACAATTAGGTATTAAACAAGCTAAAAAAAAAATCCAACAGTTGAAGTCTCTGAACACCTGTTAAATCAGAATTATAAAATCATTATTTCAATTGCTTGTGGTGGAATAACTTTCTGGAAACTATTTTCATCGACAATGTATAAATTAAGCAATTCTTTAAGCAAAAATGGGCAACATTTAGCTTTAGCAACAAAAAATGTTCACGCTGATTAACATTTTGTTATTGAGGAAAAACTCTCAACTAATGGCTTATTGTGCATCCAGACCCGGTGAGGACACTACCTATACTGACTCAGCAATCACTGTAAGTTATATTCTTGTTTAAATAGACTTCTCTGTTTCATTTATTCTACTCTGTATAATTGTTCTGTAGTTATTGTAGCTAAAACGGCGATTTCTGAGAGATTTTAAATCTCAGATCTGCTCAACTCAACCTGTAACACAGGTCTCAGTGGGTCACGCGCCTTAACCCTGCATTACAATAGGAAGGAACACTGCTGTCGCCCACCAGCTGAAGAGAGTTAACTAATTAGAGTCGCGTGCCCCCACAGCTGTGAGAACTCAGCAATCAGGTGTCCATCTTAGGTGGCTCTTTCCTGGAGCGTCAGCCAGACAAAGACTGACAAAGACATTGGAGTCCTGTGGGAGTCACGATGGAGGCAAATCCTACTTTGATTGAGCTAAGTATCGCTGGTGTTTTCTTTTGTTTTATTCAATTCTCTTTGGTTTTTTAGCCCCTCATGCTATAATCATGTGTATTTTCTCCATTCCTGTTCATGTTTCCTCTCGCAATTATCACTGGCCCCGTGTATCTCCTAATCGATATAACCGGCCTGCTCTCGTCTATCCCACATGCTCCACTGAGATCCAACATCTCGTTTCAGGGGGCCTGTGGAACTGCCAGTCAGCTGTTCCTAAGGCTGACTTCATCTCTGGCTACGCTTCCCTGCAGTCTCTGGATTTTCTTGCTCTCACGGAGACCTGGATTACTCCATCCAACACATCCACCCCAGCAGCTCTCTCCTCAGCATATTCCTTCTCCCACACACCCAGACCCTCTGGCAGAGGAGATGTCACTGGTCTCCTGCTCTCTCCCAACTGGAGCTTTTCCCTCTTCAAGCTACCAAACTTCACTCCTTCCACCTTCCACCTTTGAATTCCATGCCGTCACAGTAACCCATCCTATACAATTAACCATTGTTGTTCTCTACCGTCCACCAGGCGCCTTGGGGGACTTCTTGGAGGAGTTAGATAATCTCCTCTCACACATCCCTGAAACTGGCCCTCCCGCTGTACTTCTCGGAGACTTCAACCTCCAGACAGGGAAGATATCTGAACTAACATCTCTGTTAACCACCTTTGCTTTCTCACTGTCTCCATCCCCACCAACTCATAACGCTGGCAATATCCTTGATCTCATATTCTCAAGGAACTGCACTACTTCTAACCTCACTGTAAACCCGCTCCACACATCCGATCACTTCTTCATTTCATTCTCTCTACCCCTTTCCAAACATAACAACCTAATCTCTTCTAATTCTGCCCCTGTCCGCCGCAACCTTCGTTCCCTCTCCCCCTCTACCTTTGCCTCATCGGTGCTCTCAGCCCTCCCTTCCTCTGATTCGTTCCAACTCCTGCCTCCAAACTCTGCTGCAGAAATTCTCCTCTCATCCTCTCTGGACTCTCTCTGTCCTCTCACATCTCGGCAGGCTCGTCAGTCCCCTCCTGCTCCCTGACTAAATGACGCACTGCGTGCTAAAAGAACCATCCTTCGGGCAGCAGAGCGGAAATGGTGGAAATCCAAACACCATGACGACCTCCTAACCTATCAGGCTCTCCTCTTTCTCTGCTTCGATCTCTCAGGCAAAAAGCACTTTCTTTCAAGATAAGATCCAATCTTCCTATTCCAATCCCAAAAAACTATCTTCTCCACCCTCTTGGACCCCCCCAAAGCACCTCCCCCTTCCTAATTTCTGTCAAGCGACTTTGTTAACCACTTTGAAAAGAAGGTTGATGATATTCGCTCTTCTTTTTCTGACTCACCTTTACTCACCGCTGGGTAACCAGACCCTCCCTTCACCCACACACTGACCTCCTTCTCCCCTCTCTCTCCAAGTGAGGTTCTTACCCTCATTACCTCTGCCCGTCCTACCACCTGTCCTCTGGACCCTATCCCCTCAAACCTCCTTCAGACTATCGCTCCTGATATTCTACCGTTTCTCACCCATTTCATCAACACTTCTCTAACTTCTGATCACTTTCCAAACAGTCTCAAGGAGGCAAGAGTAAACCCTCTCCTAAAGAAACCCACTCTCAACCCGTCTGCTGTTATAAACTACAGGCCTGTCTCTCTCCTCCCGTTCCTGTCTCAAACACTTGAACGCGCTGTCTTTAAACAACTCTCCTGTTATCTCCATCAGAACAACCTTCTGGATCCGCACCAGTCTGGTTTCAAGGCAGGTCACTCAACAGAAACTGCTCTCCTTGCTGTCTCTGAGGAACTGCACACTGCTAAAGCAGCCTCCCTCTCCTCTGTCATCATCCTTTTGGACCTGTCTGCTGCATTCGACACTGTGAACCATCAGATCCTCCTTCGCACTCTCCAAGAACTTGGAGTTTCAGGCACTGCACTTTCCCTCCTCACCTCATACCTCAACGACCGCACCTACAGGGTTACTTGGAGAGGGTCCGAGTCCGACCCTTGTCAATTAACTACAGGGGTCCCTCAGGGCTCTGTTCTTGGTCCCCTCCTCTTCTCCTTGTACACAAACTCGCTCGGGTCTGTCATTAGCCCGCATGGTTTTTCATACCACTGCTACGCTGACGACACCCAATTCTCTCCTTTCCCCGCTCAGAGACCCAGGTCGTCGCACGCATCTCTGCTTGCCTAGCAGACATCTCTCAGTGGATGTCTGCTCATCACCTCAAGCTCAACCTTGACAAGACTGAACTGCTTTTCCTTCTGGGAAAAGATTGTCCCACTCTTGACCTAACAATCAACATCGGCACCTCTGTTGTTTCCCCGACCCAGACTGCAAGGAATCTGGGTGTGATCCTCGATAAACTGTCCTTCACTGCAAACATTGCTGCTACAGCCCGCTGCTGCAGATACACTCTTTACAACATCAGGAGGATACGTCCCCAGCTGACCCAGAAATCAGCGCAGGTTCTGGTCCAGGCTCTCGTCATCTCACGCCAAGACTACTGCAACTCCCTCCTGGCTGGTCTACCTGCATGTGCCATCCGACCTCTGCAGCTCATCCAGAATGCAGCGGCTCGTCTGGTCTTCAACCTTCCAAAATTCTCCCACACCACGCCGCTCTTCCGCTCCTTTCACTGGCTTCCGGTAACTGCTAGAATCCACTTCAAGACACTGGTACTTGCGTACCATGCTGCGAATGGATCTGACCCTTCCTACATCCAGGACATGGTTAAACCTTCCCCCCCTAGCACGTGCACTCCGCTCTGCATCAGCCAAACAGCTCGCTGCACCCGCAATGCGAGGGGGACCCAAGTTCCCATCAGCAGAAACACGTGGGTTTGCTATCCTGGCTCCAAAATGGTGGAATGAGCTCCCCATTGAAATCAGGACAGCAGAAAGCTTGCACATCTTCCGGCGCAGACTGAAAACTCATCTCTTTCGACTCGACTTCGAGCGATAGAATTACTAACAAAGCACTTATATACTAATACAGGGCTGGCTTATCTAAAGCCAGTTGAGTAGCACTTGAAATGTTTGGCTCTATGAAACCTTATGTACTTATATGATTCTGTTTTCTTCAAGGTTGTGTCTTCCTGGTCGAATGCACTTATTGTAAGTCGCTTTGGATAAAAGCGTCAGCTAAATGCAATGTGATATTACTTGTAGAATATGGTCATGTAGAATAAGGCATTAATAAGTGTTTTATAATGAGTAATCAAGTGACAATATACTGCTAATATGCATGTTAATTAACAACTAGTTGATGGTTAATTTGTGTACCTTAATATAAAGTGTTTACCGTATATCAGTATGAAGTGTCTATAATTTAAAGAGTCCTCTCCTCCTGATGTTCAGGTGTATATCAGTATGTAGTGTCTCTACTTTAAAGAGTCCTCTCCTGCTGATGTTCAGGTGTATATCAGTATGTAGTGTCTCTACTTTAAAGAGTCCTCTCCTGCTGATGTTTAGGTGTATATCAGTATGAAGTGTCTATATTTTAAAGAGTCCTCTCCTGCTGATGTTCAGGTGTATAATGAATACTGATTCTTAAATCATGAGCTGCAGTCCTGCTCTGTTTGATAGGAAACAGTTGCACAAATTCAAGCACACACACAAAACAAAGCAGCATGAAACACAACAAAAGTTATATGAGGGAATTAAACCTACTTCACTACAATATACTGGATTCTGATTTTAAAACTATCTACAGAGATAGCAAAATTATTAACTTTAACGGTTAGTGTTGCTGCAGTTTTACAGTAATGGCAGTGCTTTACGTCAGATTTCCGTGTTTTACTTACAGAACCGTGTGCAGTGTTTTCAGAAAGAGCCATGTGGAAGTGACATTTGGGTGCAGAGCTGAAAAAGTGTTTAGAGTTTTGGAGCTATGGTTTCGCTTTTTTGAGTGCCAGGTTAAATAATTGTGCTTTATGAGATATTTAGTTCATCAGCACCTGAAAAAGAAACCAGCAGAGGGCGCCAAACCTCTCTTTCCCAGCAACATCAACCAGCTCAACACGTTCTCACTCCCAACCCGCCCCCAAGCTTTTTTCTTATTTAAAAGAAGACCTTATTAGTTTGTCTTTTTTGCACATCCTCCTATCAGGCACTAAACTGTTTTATTGTAGAGATCACTTAGAGTATCTTCTTCATATTTTCTATTCTATATTTATATCATTGACCTTCTACTTTCCCACAATTGTGTATGTACTCTTAATATTTAAATGTTTTCATCAAATATAACACATTCAAAAGTGCTTTACAAAAATGAAAGACATTAAGAAAAAGGCCTTTTAAAACAGTCATTACAAAGCAACACAATCTACCTGTATTGCAATTACTCTAAACGTGTAATAACGTGCTTTAACCAGTAGGAGGTGCGGGTTAAAAAGCTGTCAAGTTTACAGTGTTAACAAAATAAAATATAATGCTGTTTCTGGTTTAGTTTACGACGGATATATTCTGTTATTGTTTTGATATTTGTAACACAAAAGCGATGGAAAAAACCCACAGCAACAAAGAAAAGCTGGTCTTAACATGACCCAGCGGTCTAGTAGTTAATAAAAAACAAAATTATCAAAACAAATTATTACTACTAACTTTATTGTGAAATTAAAACAGAACGGTAAAAGAATAGTTTCCGGTCTATTCTGAGGCCCGATCTCTGTTAGAGATGGCAAATCCGGATCTGTAGTCTTATGAGTCAGTCATTGAAGAGATCCGGATTATACGAGTCATTTGAGTCATATGAGTCAGCATCAAGACAGTAGAAATCCTACCGGTGAAACAGAAAAGTTGTTGCATTTCACGAGCATATTAAACTGACGGTATATTAATCTCCGCTACACAGTGCCTTTTGCTTTAATAAAAAATGTTTGTCACAAAAAAAAAGGGTTATTCTGTGATTTGGCGAATCAGAGTCTGCATTTGACTCGTGCATGACGACGAGTCTGCTGGATCTCTGGATCTGCTGCTATACGGTTACGGCTCTGAGTCTGCACGAGTCTGCTATTTTTTGCACAGTGAGTCAGGATTTGCGAATCTCTGAGTCTGCTGTTGACTCGTGCATAATATAGCCACGGGAGCCGGCTCCCGGGGCTCTGAGTCCCCCCGAGTCTGCAAGAAGTTTCACTGATCCGCGTCCCCTCCCCTGAGCCGAACGATAACTTCTGGAAGTTATCCTACTTGCTAAAGGGTAGGCAGATGGACTGGGGTACGTTGTAATGTTATTTTACATGTTATAAAGAGAGTAGCGAGTGACGCAATTGATAGTTTTAATTTGTAAGTTACACCAGGTGTAGGACTCAAAGGACTCGGGTTAATGGAGAGGGGAGACTCGTCACGACCAGCTCATTTCTAGGATCCGGGTTAATGATCCGGATGAATCAGGACTCGTCCACCTCTAATCTCTATAGATAAATAAAGAACTACGACAGATGTGTAATATTTAATGCAGCCAAACTGGAAAATTAAGAAAAAGCATTGTACACAATTTAAACCAATCAATGTTGTGTAATTAACAAGGATAATCTGGTGTTTTTGAGTTGATGAGTAGTGCAGATATCACTGTAAAATCTATCGACAGTGAGGAGAATACTTACTTCCGGGTGTAAAATCCTCCGTTATCCAATGGGAATGGACGCTTTGCGTCCGTAATACAATAAAGGGGACATGATCAAATAGGAATATAATTATCTTTTAAAAAACGTTAACTAAAGGGAACAATTGCAGTCTGAGTCGGGGAAACAACAGAGGGGCCGATATTGATTGTTAGGTCAAGAGTGGGACAATCTTTTCCCGGAAAAAAAAAAAAGCAGTTCAGTCTTGTCAAGGTTGAGCTTGAGGTGGTGAGCAGACATCCACTGAGAGATGTCTGCTAGACAAGCAGAGATGCGTGCGACAACCTGGCTTTCAGAACGGGGAAAAGATAAAAATAATTGAGTGTCGTCAGCGTAGCAATGGTATGAAAAACCATGCGGGCTAATGACAGATCCGAGCGAGTTTGTGTACAGAGAGAAGAGGAGGGGACCGAGGACAGAGCCCCGAGGGACCCCTGTAGATAATTGAACCTCTCCAAGTCACCCTGTAGGTGCGGTCTTTGAGTCGGAGGTGAGGAGGGAAAGTGCAGAGCCTGAAACCCCAAGTTCTTGGAGAGTGTGAAGGAGGATCTGATGGTTCACCGTGTCGAATGCAGCAGACAGGTCCATACTGTATACTGTAATGGTAGGCTACTGTACAATACAATTACAGTATTGCAGCACATAGTGCTGCTGCATTGTGGGAATATTATCCTTAGGTGGGAAATGTATACAGCAATTTAAAAATGATACTGTAATATTACAGCAATACTGTAATTTGACTGTAAATATTGCTGTAATGTTACTGTCACTTTTATTGTTACTGTACAACATTTTGGGGTGGAAATATCAGTAGCAAGAGGAGAGAACCGCTGTGACCTTTAACAGATTATTTAGATTTATAAACGTTATTATTGCCTTTTTTCCCCCCCTAAACGTTCTTATTTTATTTTGCGATTGAGTTGCAGTATTATATGGCTAAACAGCTTCAACAGTCAGCGGACCAAATGGAGGAGAGAGATTCAGAATGTCCTCACTCATATCGAGGAGGAATCCTCCAACCAAGATCTCTCTGCAATTCTGGTCATGATGGCACATTTCAAGGAAAAAGAAGAGGCTCTTTTCCTTTTGGCTTATGTAAGTGGAGTTATACATTATGATCTAGTCTAGTGCAATGAAAATGTAATAATGTATGCCTTTCAAATATTACATTGTATTGTACAATAATTTGAACATATTGTTGTGTGTGTGTGTTTGTGTCACGACCAAAACACCAACAATCAAACACATGTACACACAACTTACAACATTCCTCACACACTCTGGGAGAGAGAGTGGGAGATAGCGAGAGAGAAAGAAAGAAAGAGAGAGAGAGAGAGCAAGAGAGAGAGAGCGAGAAAGAAAGAAAGAGAGAGAGAGGGACCGAGAGGAGCTGATGTATCCTCCACGGATGTATTTCCAGCAACAGTGATGTTTAAAAGAGTCGTGACGCACGACTGGACTGATCTCAACCAATGACAGCTCTGCAAACTGTCTCTCCCCTGGATATTAGGCTTATTTTTTTATTTTATTAACCGCTTTAATCGTGACGCAATGTTTACAGTGAGAACAGCTGCAGAGGTCCGTGCAGAAAGTATAATATATATCACTCAATTATATATATAACAGGCCTGAATTACACTATTTATTTGCAGGCTTTAGTAGATCTATAGACCAAGAGTAGATAGTTTTCTACTTTTATTCAAGTATAAGATCTGAGTACTTTTAATCAAGTAGGCCTACAATTAGTAAGGAAGTAAGGATTGCCTTGAATCTCTCAGTCAGAGCTGGTTGATGTTGCTGGGGAAAGAGAGGTTTATCGCCCTCTGCTGGTTTCTTTTCAGGTATTGACACACTAAAATATCTGTGTGATAGTTTTAAAATCAGAATCCAGTGATGGATGAAGTAGGTTTAATTGGCTCAAGTGGTGCAAACATGAACACAGCAAGATACATTCTATTTACACTACCAGTCAAAAGTTTAGACAAACATTCTCATTAGAAGTTTGTTATTTATTTCAATTGTTTCTACATTGTAGATTTATACTGAAGACATCAAAACTATAAAAGAACACGTCTGTAATTATCTAGTAAACAAAAAAATGTAAAAAAATCCAGAATTTGATTTATATTTGGCTGGCTGCTGCAGAATGCTTTGGTAGCCAAGCTGGTTAAGTGAGCCTTGAATTCTGAATAAATCACCAACAGTGACACCAGCAACTGCACTTAAGGATACATTCAAAGTTCTTGACATTTTCCGGATCGACGACGTCATGAAGCTGACCGAGAGAAGCCAAGAGTGTGCAAAGCTGTCATAAAGGCGAAAGGGGGCTACTTTGAAGACTCTAAAATAAAAATCATATTCTGGAATTTTTAACACTTTTTTGTTAACTAGATAATTCCATATGTGTTCTTTCATAGTTTTGATGTATTCAGTATTATTCTAGAAAGTAAAAAACTATTACAATTAACAAAAACCATCAAATGAGGAGTGTCCAAACTTTTGACTGGTACTGTATATATTATGAAAATATATGAAGTGGTGACGTCACCGGAAGTGAATGAATGAATAAATAAATTAAGTACAATTAAATACAAAACATATATATACATATTAAAACAGTTTTGTGGTGGGCCCTCTTCTTCCTTTTTAATACATTGTTCTTAAACTGTCAACAATAGTTGCAGAAATGATAACTGGCTAATGTGATTATAAAATACGCCAAACAAAAGATCCGGTCTGTCTTACTGTGGCCGAGACAAAACAGGGAAATAAGGACAGAGGCCTACGGACCTGATGGCAGTTTACATGTCCAACCATTATCCTCCTGTATGGTGTGAGTATAGTTACAATATTTACAGGTCATCTTTACATTATTATCTCTCAATGGGAAATTTGTTTTTTAACACAGGGCAGAGTTTCCGTTATCCGGTAATTGACGGACTAAGACCGGCAAATCTATATCCCTGCGGTCAAAATGTCCGGTAAAAATAATTTCCCCTTGGCGCAATATCAGAGATCAGGATAAGCTGCTGCTGACGGTGACACACAGCTCTTCATGATCATCTGCAGCTCTACACGGTCACCTAAAGCTCTACATGATGCAGCTCTACATGATCACCTGCAGCCCTACATGATGCAGCTCTACATGATCACCTGCAGCTCTACATGATGCAGCTCTACATGATCACCTGCAGCTCTACATGATGCAGCTCTACATGATCACCTGCAGCCCTACATGATGCAGCTCTACATGATCACCTGCAGCTCCACATGGTCACCTAAAGCTCTACATGATGCAGCTCTATAGTACCACCTGCAGCTCTACATGATCAAACAACACACAAGAGGATGTAGATGTTTAAAAGAGCTATTTTTGCTAAATTACTGCTGCTGATATGTCAGTATGTGCTTTTAGCTTGATTATGTTGCCTCTAAGCTTTCCACACAACTCATTTATTGCCAGAAAATCAATTTGTAATATATGTTTTACTGGGTGAGTTTATCCTTAACCAGTTTGAGTCTCCTCACAAATAGGACTTCAACTCACAATTATTTTCATTAATGATTCATCTGCATCGTATTTTCTGGGAAAATTGATTAATGGCTAATTGGTGGAAAATATTTTTTAAAAGGGTTCATCTCAGTTTCTCGAGTCCAAACCCAAAAATACTCAGTATAATATGATGGAAGCATTGGATAGCAGGACATCTTTATATTTAAGAGGCTAAAACAGTACTTTCTGCCAGGTTTTCATTAATAATGACTTTAAAGCAATTACATGCTCACACATCTACACTACTGATATCAGACCAGGGCTCGACATTAAGGACTGCCCGATGGCCCGGGGCCATCTAGTATTTAGCTCGGGCCATGAAGCCTCACCTGCTGGTTGCCCGATCGGGCAATCTATTATACCAGTATCATGGAGCTCGCGGATCCAGTAATGAGTGACCCGACAGTAAAACTAAACATATATATAACTAGTTTAGGTAGTTTGAGAGGTAATTAAAATAGCTACGTGTGATATTCTAACCTGAAGTGTGTGTTTTGTTCCGCTCACCGCTGCATGTGATCATGCAGAGCTGCGTGTCGACTCGTCAGCAGCAGCTGATCTCTCTCTCCCGTCAGATTAGACTTGACTAGCGTTTATGTCCATATCGATCAGATCCAGCTAGTTTTAGCTAATGATAAGACTACCTGCTTATTAAAAGACACCGTGACCTAAACAATAAGTGTCGCTATGCAACTGGGTGAGGCCACAAAGTATAGCGCAGCATTATGCATTTGTTTACATGCCCACCGGAACCCCGAGGCATTACCAACAGATCAACACACAATCAACCCATACAGCACATCTCTTTCTCCACATGAAGTGTTACACATTAGAATTGACTACTCTTGTCTGTCACATAAGTGGCGCAACTGAAGCGGTATTGCGCTAAAGGGAAATTATTTTGACCGGACATTTTGACCAAAGAGATTTAGATTTGCTTGCTAACGGGAACTCTGACCTCGCCATTGTGTGTGCTTCGCGGATGCACTCGGCTGCTCGGGTCTGCTCGGTCAGCTTCTGGATGAGGAGGCATTCCTTCGACCAACTTACAGTAGATAACATTACAAACATTTTGAACAGGGGCCATAATAGCGTAAATAATGTTTGTTTTGGCAGTTATAACTGAATTTAATGTTTTCTACTTTTTTACATCTGGGAAGGCATTTGCCTTCAACAGATGGAAAGTGTCTTGACCAACAACTTAAGTATTTATTATAGCTATGCAGGGCATGCAAGCGAGCAAACACAAACAAGTGAAATGAAGAATACAATTGAAATTGTAATATTGTGGCGGTTCATCTTATAATTCACTCAATAGAATGCACCAGACAGCATCTAAGACCTGCAAACATCTAAATGTTCTAGGGGGAGGCCCCCCAAACCCTTTGTGCGTCATTTCGTCCGCGCGCATTTTTCAGGGCAATCTCTATTGGGCTCAGGGCCATCTGTAAATTAGCTTAGATGGCCCACAGGGCCATCTCCCAAAATCCTTAATGTCATGCACTGCAGACTCACAAACCTACTTCTGGTTTTAGAAAAACATTGACTCTTTGTTTTTAGATATCTATTAAAGCCTTCAAATAAAGTGTTATTTAGACCTGTTATATATATTATTGAGTGATATATATTAAACAAACTGTTCTGCTTTCTGCACGGACCTCAGCAGCTGTTCTCACTGGAAACATTGCGTCATGATTAAAGCAGTTCATAAAATTAAAAAACTAGCGGAATATCCAGGGGAGAGACAGTTTGCAGAGCTGTTATTGGTTAAGATAAGTCCGGCCGAAATGAGTTTTCCTTCAACATGGCGTGCTGAAATGGATTTCTGGGTCACTACCGGAGGACCGTGGATTCAAGCGGAAATTTGACAATCGAGAAAGGGCTATTAACTCTTCTGTCTTTGAGGAATATTCTTTAACAAGCACCGGGAATTTCTGGCGTATTCATTATCTGTATAAACTGTAAAGTATAATTTGTGATATTGGGCTGAATAAATCAACTTTGATTCACTTGGATTGATGGATTTGACGTAATAAATACACTTCACTTCAGAGCCCTCAACAGCCAGATATAAATGTTAATTAGCGTGAAAAATTGTGTTCCTAATGCTAAATATTTACAATTTTTGCTTAAAAGATTCCTTAAAGTATACATTGTTGATACAATTAGTTTTAAGAAAGTTATTCCACCACAAACAATTGAAAGAACAATTTTATGATTCTGATTGAACTTCTTTTATAGGTGTTCAGAGACGTAAACTGTTGGAGAAACACACTTTTTGTTGTGTAATACCTCATTATGTGCTGGAGTCCTTCACTGGAACAAACCAGGACAAACACATTGAGTTAAAAAGTATATTTTTACTTAAAATGAAAGTTTGAGTGACATATTTAATCCAGCAGTCAGCGGCCCTAAAACAAGTGAATGATATGTTTCTGATGTACAAATATGCAGGGATGTGCGTCTGTTTCTAAGGCCTTTTTTATTTTGGTACATTCTGATAATTTAAACAAAAGAGAACAGAATCAAACTGAAATCATCATGAATATTATCTGGATACATTCATCGTTGGTTCTTCTTTTAGACCAGAATAGACTGCCAACTCAACAGGAACTATCAAAAACATCCTAATCAAAGTTTAAAGTCACAAAATGTTATAAACCAAACAGATTATTTCGAGAAACTACTCGGCATATTAATGAACATTGAAAATAAATTCCTTCGATGCAGCTTAACGACGCTAGCAATAAAACCCTGGACATATAATATTTTCTAAAAGGGATAACAAGACTATTAGAAAACATGGTTGAAACAAGGGCTGTCAGTCGATTAAAATATTTATTCGCATGATTGTCCATAGTTAGTCGCGATTAATCGCACATTTTTTATCTTTTCTAAATGTTCCTTAGAGGGATATTTTTTAATAATACTCAACATATGAGTGGACAAATATGCTTTGTGCAAATGTTTGTTTATTATCATTTGAACAATGAAAAATATTCTCCTGAACATTAAAAATATCCGCCTCAATTCAACCTGGAACCTCTCTCATACAATACAATAATACAATACAAAGTGTGTGTGTGTGTTTGTGTGTGTGTGTGGAAAGAGACACTGATGGATCGTTGGCACTATGTGCAAGTCAAGGCGTATGCTCGAACGGGAGCTGCCTGGACGCTGCAATTATGTTGCGCGCACTATCAGTGCTGACTTTTCGTACAATGTCCCACTGTCTGGCTACCTGCATAAAGTCAAGTGCTCTGCGCAGTTGTCGACGAAATGTCGCTCCTCTATTTTAATTTAAAGCTCCTTATATCCGTTAGTGCAGCTAGCTAGCACCAGATGCGATCAACAACAATACACGTAAGGTGTGCCCGTTCTCTCTCGCTCGCGCCACACATACTCCCGGTCCTCCAGATGGCCAGTCGGTGCCTGCCGGTGAGCAGGCACCAACAGGCAGGAGCGGGGCGGTCAGGAGCGGGGCGGTCAGCATCAGCTTGTACAGGGGTCGGCAACCTGCGGCCCACGGGCCGCATGCAGCCCTTTAAGCCCTCGGCTCTGGCTCCCCTGAGCTTAGACAAAAATAAGAAGGAAATAAAATAAAAGTATTTGTAGGACTATTTATATTTTTTTGCATGGTTGAAAATGTTTCGTATCTTGTATTTTGAGGTGATACTGTGACACATAAATAAAAAAACAAAATGGTTTTAATTAGGTCAATTAAAATATGCGTCACATACTAGGGATGTAACGATACCAAAAACTCACGGTACGATAACAAGTCCACGGTACGGTATTTATCGCGATATTGAATAATAAAGGGAAGGAAAAAAAATTCCTACATTTTCTTTTTTCAATAAAACATTTTTTTACTCAGAAAATGTTTCTTTATTACATAATAAATTAGATTTTTACAGCATTTTTGTAGGATAGCAGTATTTTAAAGTGTCAAAAACAAAGTGACAGTAACAAACTGGAACAAGAAAACCAGTGTTTTAGTACCAACTGGTACTACCAAACAAAGTAAGCATTTTCTTTATGCCACTGCATCTCACAAATAAACAAGGACATTGACATTTAATAATCAGACCCTGCAATAAAATAAATCAAGTTTCACTTTAGTTTTTCAAGTAACTCAACTCAAACTCACTAGTCACTGACTCAGCATCATCAGACAGGTTTTTAGGAATATGAGAATGTCCACATTCCAGGTATTTATAAGCTGGGATGTTTGGGCATTTACAATATGCCCTGCTCTGGAAAAAACTCTGTCGCTTGGTACTGATGTTGCTGGGACACCAGTGGTCGCGTTAACCGAATATTTTATTTAACAATGACGGAAAAATCTGAAAGCAGTCTGTCATTTTGACAGATTATAACAAACTCGGAACAGCGCCAACGTTTCCCCGCAGCCAGGCTCTGGTGTTATGCCGTGTTATGCATGCCCTCCAAAAGGAAATGATATAGTTTCCAAACCGTACTTTGCCGTACAGATCAATACATGTCTGGGAGGATTTGCTTTACGCTGTGCGCGTTCTGCGAGGTGCATGCACACACGGCATAACACCGCCCCCCCCCCGTTGACAGTTCACGAGCATGCTCTATCGTGAACTGTTCAGACCCGACGGGTAATAAGGGATTATGACGGATATTTTATGATCCTGTCTGTCAAAATGACGGACAGCGAAAAAGTCTAACGCCAGGCTTATTGACATGGCGAGATATAAATATATGGTTGGTACTTGTCAATGTCTCTAGGTGTGTAAATGTAGCCCTGTAAATACGAGGTCCTTTTGTGTTATCTGTTGTTTTATTTTCATGTTGTAACCTACTTGCTGCCATGTTGGACAGGTCTCTCTTGAAAAAGAGATCGATGATCTCAATGGGACCACCTGGTTAAATAAAGGTTTAAAAAAAAAAAGTTTAAAAAAATTTAATTAAAAAAAAAAATTGCGGTAGATTTTGTCAGTCTCACAACGGTATTGGGAAGTTTATTTACCGCGATATTCGGTATATCGTTACATCCCTATCACATACTGCTACGGTCCCGCGCGAGCGCATTTTCCTGCGGGTGAATAACCTGACCCCCGACTCGATGAGCGAACTATGGATAAATAAAAGAACAGTACCGGAGGAAAACAGGATTTAATTCTGTGTGGACAGAGTTATATGCTTTCACAGCAAACGATGCTGGTTTACCGGTATGTTTGATATGTAGAGAGAAGTTGTCAAAGGTGCTGCACTGCAGCCTTTACGTATCGAGGAACAACGGGAACAACAGGGAGAGGAAGACAGCTGACGATCTTCAGTCATAATTCAATGGGGTATGTAATTTATTTCAGAAAACACTTTTTGTTATATTCCATGGAATGCTCTTAACATCCCGATAGCAATGAATATATTAAATGCTTTGACAATAAATACATACAAAAATTAATCTCTGGAAGCCGTAGCGCTGTAAAAAGCACGACCAATCATCTGAGCTGGCCCGGCTAAAATAACTGGATGGCCTACCTGCCTGTCAGCCTGTCAGCCTTCCATCTGTGCACAAATTTATCTCGTGCCCTCATTGGTCATGTGCGCGTTCGTGTGTGTTGGAGGAGGGGCTCTGTGAGGAAGTCTGAAGGAAGAGGCATATTTTTTCCGGTTGTGTATTTTCAAATTCTAGCGCACTCGAGCTGGTTTCTCCATTCTTACCTACCCTACCTTTAACTATTTTTAGGGTGCAGCTATATGTTTTATTTATTTCAAAGTGGGCCCATTTTAATAATATTTTTTTTCCTTCAAATGTGCAGAGGACTCACCAAGTGCTGTGTTTAATTTATTTTAAAGTAGGCCTGTGTATTATTTGTAATTCTCCTTATAGGAGTTCTTTGTTTCTTATTAGAGGTTAACAGTTTTATATAATGTAATAAATAGCCTAATAAATTAAATTGATTAGCTATCAAGCTATGAAATATGTTTTGCGGCTCCAGACAAAAAAATATTTGGGAAAAAGCAGCAAAATGGCTCTTTTGGTCAAAAAGGTTGCAGACCCCTGGGCTTGTAGATGGTATTTTAACCTGTTACACCCTGAGCCTGTTTTTCAGGTTTCAGGCTCGAACATGACATTCCCAGAACAAATGACCATATCTTCCCTTCTAAAAGGGTTAAATTAATAATCTTTTTTCTCAAAGTAATGATAAACCTGTGAGTTGGATGTAGAAAAAGTCAGAATAAATATAGATGTTTATTATTTTAAAGAAATTTCAGATTGAACATGGTAAAAAACTGTAAATTATAGTGTCCGTCCAAAATATATTTTGTACTTATAGTGAAAACTAACCTTGGATGATGGGTTAGTAGACTAAAAGCTTTAGGAATCCAAAGTACAACATGTAATAAATACACTGTATCAAGATTGATGCAAAACAAGTGATATTTGACCTTTTTAGACAGATTTAGCACACAAAAAACCTCTTCTGGGGCCATTTGGGTGGATTTTTCCTATCTCTTACCCCCTTGCTGGATTTTGACATGTGACATGTCTTTCTAACCGTCAGAGCCAATGGAATCGAGGGGATCTCCCACATAGTCCTTATTTAGTCATGTGTGTGTATTAGACTGCCGCATAGCCAAGACCGGAAGCAGCAGCCACTCTGGTGGCTACCATTAGCAGATAACTTTTGCTCTGCGATTTTTACATAAAAATTGAGTTGTGGATTATAAATGACTTTTTTTTTAAACAGAGACATTAAAAACCTATGGATTAACCGATTCAGCTGCGTTTTTTCTCGTTTTAATGCCATTGAACACATCTTTTGATCAGATTGACAGCTACGGTGAGATGATCTCCCTAGAAGCTCCGTAAAGGTACGTGTTGTGATGTCTGTGTTTGCTTCCCCTGTCGCGAGTTCGGATCACTCAGTGATGATACTATATACCTAAATAATCTGTGGAACCTCAGCTTTAATCGGATATCTTGTATGTGCAGCTACGATAAGTAATAAGGGTACTTTTATCTTGAGTTCTGTGCCAATTCCTGTTAGCATTTTTTTCGGTTAAGACATAAAAACTGTTCCTCAGATTTAGGAAAATACATGATGGGTTAGGGAGAAAACAGCATCTCTTCACACCAGTACGGTGTCTCCCCAGTGTGAACACGATGATGTGTTTTTAGAGCACCTGATGTCGTGAACGTTTGCCCACACTCTTCACAGCTGTAAGGTTTCTCTCCAGTGTGAATACGTTGATGTGTTTTGAGATGACTTGATCCGGTGAATGTTTTCCCACACGCTTCACAGCTGTACGGTTTCTCTCCAGTGTGAACATGTTGATGTATTTTGAGAGCACATGATTGAGTGAACGTTTTCCCACACTCTTCACAGCTGTACGGTTTATCTCCTGTGTGAATACGTTGATGTGTTTTGACACCAGCCGATCTAGTGAATGTTTTCCCACACTCTTCACAGCTGTATGGTTTTTCTCCAGTGTGAACAAGTAGATGTGTTTTTAGAGCACATAATTGAATGAATGTTTGCCCACACACCTCACAGCTGTACGGTTTCTCTCCAGTGTGAATACGCTGATGTGTTTTGAGAGCACCTGATTGAGTGAACGTTTTCCCACATTTTCCACAGCTGTACGGTTTCTCTCCTGTGTGAATACGTTGATGTGTTTTGAGAGCACCTGATGTCGTGAACCTTAGCCCACACTCTTCACAGCTGTACGGTTTCTCTCCAGTGTGAATACGTTGATGTGTTTTAAGAGGACCTGATTGAGTGAACGTTTTCCCACACTCTTCACAGCTGTACGGTTTATCTCCTGTGTGAATACGTTGATGTGTTTTGACACCAGCCGATCTAGTGAAAGTTTTCCCACACTCTTCACAGCTGTACGTTCTTTCTCCTGTATGAATACGCAGGTGGCTCTTTAACATTCGAGATGTTGTAAAGGATTCATCACATTGCTGACAGCTGTGACGCTTCTCTCTTCCTTTCGGTTTCTAAAACAGACGGACAGAGAAAGAGAGAAAGTAAATCTAAAAAGCATAAATACATATAGTTGCCACAATAAAAACTCACTTAATACATACACAGTTAACAAAATACTAATTATATTTGTATTCTATTTGATACAGTAATACGGCAACATTCTACACAGTATATACCAGATGTGGGGGACTTGAGTCATAGGACTTGACTCGAGTCGCATATTTTTTTACCCGAGACTAGCTTGACTAACATTGATAAAAGACTCAAATTGACTTTAGCTTGGTATTCATGACTTGAGACTTGACTTAGGCTTGAGACAGATGACTCGAAAGGACTTTACTTTTAAAAATAAAATATATATTTTTTATTGTACGAAGTCCCTAAAGGGCAATGAAAAAAAAGTGCATACATTATTTTAGATATATTTCGAATTCGGACTTAATTTTAGGGACATTTCGACCAGGGGTGTAGAGCTATTTGTTTAAACCTGTTAAGCCCCAAGCCTGCTTGTAAGGTCTCAGACTCGAAAATGAAATTTCCAGAACAAGTTACCATAACTACACTTCTAAAAAGGGGGAAATTAATAATCTTTTTCTCAAAGTAATGATAAACCTGTGAGTTGGATGTAGAATATTCAGAATCAATATAGATGTTTTTTATTTTAAAGAAAATTCTGATTGAAAACAGTAAAACAATGTGAATTATAGTGTCCGTCCAAAGATTTGTTTTACTAATAGTGAAAACCACCGTTGGATTATGGGTTAGTAAACTGAAAGCTTTAGGAATCCAAAGCACAACATATATTAAGTACCCTGTATCAAGATTGATGCAAAACAAGTGACATTTGACCTTTTTTAGAGAGGTTTAGAAAAAAAACTCCACCTCTGGGGTCATTTGGGTGGAAATGGGCGTTTTTGCCGTTTCTCTGGAACCCATTGGTCGATTTTGATGATTGACATCTCTTTTGAACTGTTAAAGCCAATAGAATCAAAGGGGGATTTCCACATACACACTAACGTTACCATTGAGAAGTGGGGGCTATGCGCACGCAATTTGCCCAAAGCGAAAGCTATCTTACGCTCTGAATTCTGACAAATTCAAATAGGTTTATTGCTGATGGATTATCAGAAATCATTTCAAAGTGAGACAGACACATTGGATTAACCTATGAATTAACCTTCAGCAGCGTTTTTATCGTTTTAATCCCATTGAAGACAACTTTTGATCAGACAACAAAGGTAAGACATATCCCCGTTTTGGCTACCTAATGCCACGTGTTGTGATGTCTGTTTTTGTTTCTCATTTCGCGAGTTGTGATCATGGAGTGATGATAAAGATACCCATCGAATCTGTTTCCAAGGCCTTTTTATTTTTGGTACATTCTGATAATTTAAACAAAAGAGAACAGAATCAAACTGAAATCATCATGAATATTTTCTACATACATTCATCATTGGTTCTTCTTTTAGACCAGAATAGACTGCCAACTCAACAGGAACTATCAAAAACTTCCCAATCAAAGTTTAAAGGCACAAAATGTTATAAACCAAACAGATTATTCGAGAAACTACTCGGCATATTAATGAACATTCAATGCAGCTTAACAACGCTAGCAATTAAACCCTGGACATATAATATTTTATAAAATGGATAACAAGACTATTAGAAAACCATGGTTGAAACTAGGGCTGTCAGTCGATTAAAATATTTTATCGCATGATTGTCCATAGTTAATGAATCGCAAATTAAACGCACATTTTTTATCTGTTCTAAATGTTCCTTAGAGGGATAATTTTTAATAATACTCTTATCAACATATGAGTGGACAAATATGCTTTGTGAAAATGTTTGTTTATTATCATTTGAACAATGACAAATACGCTCATGAATATTAAACATAACAACCTCTGAACATTAAAAATATCCGCCTCAATTCAACCTGGAACCTCTCTCATACAATACAATAATACAATACAAAGTGTGTGTCTGTGGAAAGAGACACTGATGGATCATTGGAGCTATGTGCAAGTCAAGGTGTATGCTCGAACGGGAGCTGCCTGGACGCTGCAATCATGTTGCGCGCACTATCAGTGCTGACTTTTCGTACAATGTCCCACTGTCTGGCTACCTGCATAAAGTCAAGTGCTCGGCGCAGTTGTCGGCGAAATGTCGCTCCTCTGTTTTAATTTAAAGCTCCTTATATCCGTTAGCGCAGCTACCTAGCACCAGATGCTATCAACAACAATAAACGTAAGGTGTGCCCGTTCTCTCTCTCTCGCTCGCGCCACACATACACACGTGGAAATGTGGTCTGCCGCAAGCGCACGGCAGGAGCGGGGCTGTCAGCATCAGCTTGTAGATGGTATTTTAAACTTGATGCGCTCTGAAACTACGGGGCGGCCGAGGACAAAAAATACACATGCGTTAATCGCGTTAAAATAATTTGTGGCGTTAATTTTTTTTTGTGTCAACGCGTTATTAACGGGTTAACTTGACAGCGCTAGTTGAAACATAGTATAGTAGAACAATGATTTGAATTACATCGGGAGAAACAGCATCTCTGTGGCCTTGTTTTGGGACAGTGTGAACGATGGTTAAAACATAAAAAACTGTTACTCAGATTTAGGAAAATACATGATGGGTTAGGGAGAAAACAGCATCTCTTCACACCAGTACGGTGTCTCTCCAATGTGAACACGATGATGTGTTTTGAGAGCACCTGATGTCGTAAACGTTTGCCCACACTCTTCACAGCTGTAAGGTTTCTCTCCTGTGTGAATACGTTGTGTTTTGAGATTATTTGATCCAGTGAATGTTTTCCCACACGCTTCATAGCTGTACGGTTTCTCTCCAGTGTGAACACGTTTATGTGTTTTGAGAGCACATGATTGAGTGAATGTTTTCCCACACTCTTCACAGCTGTATGGTTTCTCTCCAGTGTGAATACGTCGATGTGTTTGGAGATTACCTGATGTCGTGAACGTTTGCCCACACTCTTCACAGCTGTACGGTTTCTCTCCAGTGTGAATACGTTGATGTGTTTTAAGAGGACCTGATTGAGTGAACGTTTTCCCACACTCTTCACAGCTGTACGGTTTCTCTCCAGTGTGAATACGTTGATGTATTTTAAGAGGACCTGATTGAGTGAACGTTTTCCCACACTCTTCACAGCTGTACGGTTTATCTCCTGTGTGAATACGTTGATGTGTTTTGACACCAGCCGATCTAGTGAAAGTTTTTCCACACTCTTCACAGCTGTACGTTCTTTCTCCTGTATGAATATGCAGGTGGCGTTTTACATTTCCAGATTTTGTAAAGGATTCATCAGATTGCTGATAGCTGTGGCGTTTCGGTTTCTAAAACAGACGGACAGAGAAAGAGAGAAAGTAAATCTAAAAAGCATAAATACATATAGAGTTGCCACAATAAAAACTCACTTAATACATATACAGTTAACAAAATACTACTCGTACTAACTGTTTGTTCTTATTATATTTGTATTCTATTTGATACAGTAATACGGCAACATTCTACACAGTATCTACCAGAGGTGGGGGACTCGAGTCATATGACTCGAGTCGCATATTTTTGACCCGAGACTAGCTTGACTAACATTGATAAAAGACTCAAATTGACTTTGACTTGGTATTCATGACTTGAGACTCGAAAGGACTTTACTTTTTAAAATAAAATATTTGTTTTTTTATTGTACGAAGCCCCTAAAGGGCAATGAAAAAAAAGTGCATACATTATTGGAGATATATTTCGAATTCTGACTTAATTTTAGGGACATTTCGACCAGGGGTGTATAGCTATTTGTTTAACCTGTTAAGCCCCAAGCCTGTTTTTCAGGTCTCAGGCTCGAAAATGAAATTTCCAGAACAAATGACCATAACTACACTTCTAAAAAGAGGAAAATGAATAATCTTTTTTCTCAAAGTAATAATAAATCTGTGAGTTGGATGTATAATATTCAGAATCAATATAGGTGTTTTTTATTTTAAAGAAAATTCAGATTGAAAATAGTAAAACAATGTGAATTATAGTGTCCGTCCAAAGGTTTGTTTTACTTATAGTGAAAACCACCCTTGGATGATGGGTTAGTAGACTGAAAGCTTTAGGAAACCAAAGCACAACATATAATAAGTATCCTTTATCAAGATTGATGCAAAACAAGTGACATTTGACCTTTTTAGAGAGGTTTAGAAAAAAAAACTAATTTGGGTGGAAATGGGCGTTTTTGCCGTTTCTCTGGAACCCATTGGTCGATTTTGATGATTGACATCTCTTTTGAACTGTTAAAGCCAATAGAATCAAAGGGGGATTTCCACATACACACCAACGTTACCATTGAGAAGTGGGGGCTATGCGCACACAGTTTGCCCAAAGCGAAAGCTATCTTACGCTCTGAATTCTGACAACTTAAAACTAGGTTTATCGCTGATGGATTATCAGAAATCATTTCAAAGTGAGACAGACACATTGGATTAACATATGAATTAACCTTCAGCAGCGTTTTTATCGTTTTAATGCCATTGAAGACAACTTTTGATCAGACAAAAACAAAGGTAAGACATATCGCCCTTTTGGCTACCTAATGCCACGTGTTGTGATGTCTGTTTTTGTTTCTCATTTCGCGAGTTGTGATCATGGAGTGATGATAAAGATACCCATCGAATCTGTTTAATCTCACGATGCTTGTAGCGGTCAAAATCCTATAGAACTAAAACAGCCGCTGAGGCACTAGTTAGCGGATCTTACGCAGGGCAATGATCATCCAAGTCCAGACAAGAACCTCCATTTGTGCATTTTATTCCAATAATAAAGTACAATGAACAGGTTTCCTATACCACTTTTCCTTAAGCCCTTCCTATGGCTTTCCTTTGTGTTGCTTGAAACACCCTGGTAAAAAAAACGTTTGCCTACTAGTGCTCTGGCTCCCACCTTCCACCTGTTTCCATTATATACAATTGCAACAGGTGCTCTAATTACCCAGTGCCCAAAACATGCCTTCAAAATAAAAGCATAGAAACTACTTTAACTTATGACACTAACTAAGAATACATATAAATAAATGATAATAATAATAAACATTATAAACAGCAACAAAATAAATGTTATACTATTAAATAATATAAAGAGATATATATATATATAGCTCCAACAATGCTAATCTGTATGTTGGATTTGCATTTACGATAAGTAATAAGGGTGTTATACCATGAGTTATGTGCTAACGGCGTTAGCATTTTTCGCTCAGGGCTAATTCAGAGGCTCAGCGTTAGTCTTGTGTTTTTTTTTTGCTAAAAATGGTTCATATCATCAGTTAGCTGAGTTTCTTCCTGATACATTGATATGAAACACTCATAGTTTATTAAATATTAAGAAGTCCTCAGACGCTGTTTCCTGCAGATGATGCGTTTTCACCCCCGCCAGCGGGCGGATGGGGTTCAACAGGATCGGCAAAACACGAGAGTCTGTGAACCAGTCTGTCTTGATCTATGAATTCATGTCCGTGACTCTCACAGTATCTAATGCCCGTAGCTGTTTTATAGAAGGAAAACCTCCTTCACTTCATGAAATCTCTGTTGCACCAGGAGGCAGTGACGTGTAACTCAGCAGAATCTGAGAAGAGCAGCACCAGCTGCAAAGAGCTGTGCCTTTTACTGCACTGTGTTTACCTTCATTAGAACAGCTAAATAGCGATGGCAGGCTGCTAAATTTTAACCACACACCCATCTGCTTAGGGATGATTTATTAACCTGTTCAGCCCCAAGGTCCCCCTCGGCGGGTACCTTTTTTTTTTTCACGACACTGTGTCTCAGGGGATCTTAATATTTAAGAACCTATTAATGTGTTGTACCAGATTAACGGGAATAATCTCAGCTAACTGACAATACAAACCATTTTTACCAAAACAAAACACAAGTCTCATAAGAAGCATCTAAATGACCCGAGCGAAAAATGCTAACGCACTTTGGCACAGAACTCAAGATAAAAGATATCCTTATTGCTTATTGTAGCTGCACATACAAGATATCCGATTAAAGTATAGGTTCCACAGATTATTTAGGTATATATATCATCACTGAGTGATCCGATCTCGCGACAGGGGAAGCAAACACAGACATCACAACACGTACCTTTACGTAGCTTTTACGGGAGATCGTCTCACCGTAGCTGTCAATCTGATCAAAAGACTTGTTCAATGGCATTAAAACAAGAAAAAACGCGGCTGAATCGTTTAATCCATAGGTTGATAATGTTTCTGTGGAATATTTTTTTTAATTTATAATTAGGGCTGTCAAACGATTAACATTTTTTAATCAGAATAATCACAGCTTCAAAATTAATTAATCACGATTAATCACCATTCGAACTATGTCCAAAATATGCCATTTCATTATGTATATTGTTGTGGGAATGGAAAGATAAATGAAAGAAGGCGGATATATCCATTTAACATACAGTATGTATGTATGTATGTTTATTATTATAACATTGTTCTGTGTGTCAAAATGAAAGACAGCCTACACACTTATCAATCATCAAACCGTGGGGTCTTATTTCCTTACCTGTTGATTTCTATCAACCGACGTTAACAGCAGCCCTGTCTGTGCACACGGAGACCGACTGTCGTCCGGTGATCTAACCGCCTTCTGGAAAAGCTTCACAAGTACGTCGGTACACAAATGCGCTTTGTGACACAAGTGACGGTACGCATTTCAGATTGTTGCCGCGCAAGCGTACCTGCGTACCAGTTATGTGCACCCCTGTACTACAGAAAAAGTATTCTCCGTCGGGACTTCCTGCAACAACACCATGCCGTTATCTTGATTCTGATTGGCCAGAAGACATTATCAAAGATGTTCTATTGAGACGACGATCACTACGTGACAAAAGTTTTCAAAACCGTTTCTGGTCTTCGGTATTTCCAGACAAGTGGCTACTGAAATCAATCTTACTAACTGCTGTCTGTGCAATTCTCTGCGCGAGTTGGCGGACTTTATTTTGCTTACTTTAACATCATTTTTCATGGTGGAACTAAGGTGGGGCTAAGCCATTTCTTGGTATGGGTGTAGCCTACCCCAGCCATACCCTGGCCCTGCCACTGGTGGGATGTATGGGGCGGGCCATTCTGCACATGCGTTAAGCATTTTAACGCAATTAATTCAAAATAATTAATTCCCGCCGTTAACGCGATAATTTTTAAAGCATTATCTATAATCCATAATTCTTCCATTGGCATTACCGGTACTGCCCTCTCCTGGTTTAAATCCTATCTCTCTGAGAGACATCAATTAGTCTCCATTAACAACTCCAAATCCCCCACAGCCCCCGTCAATCATGGTGTCCCTCGGGGTTCTGTACTTGGTCCCCTTCTGTTCATCATCTACATCCTCCCAATTGGACAAGTCCTCCGTCAACATCAACTCCAGTTCCACTGTTATGCTGATGACACACAGCTCTACCTCTCAACAAAATCGATTTCTCCAACCACACACTCCCAGCTCAGCAGCTGCCTCACTGACATTAAAATGTGGATGCAAAACTATTTTCTAAAACTTAACTGTGACAAATTGGAACTTATAATCATTGGCCCAAACTCACTTACCCGCTCAACCCAAGATTTTTCTTTTACCATCGATGGCTCCATTGTCAACCCCTCCTCTCACATTCGTAACCTTGGCATCATCCTCGACCCCACCCTCACTTTCCTCCCTCACGTCAACCAGGTCACAAAAGACGCATTCTTCCATTTAAAGAACATCGCCCGCATCAGACCCTCCCTCTCATCGACCGCTGCTGAAACTCTGATCCATGCCTTTATAACATCCCGACTGGATTACTGCAACAGCATACTTTTTGGATCACCTGCATTCACACAAAAACAACTTCAATATGTCCAAAACTCAGCTCCGGTTGCTCACCTCCACCCGACGCTCCGACCACATCACCCCTATCCTCCATGACCTCCACCATCAAACATCTTATTGAGTTTAAAATATTACTTTTCACTTTCAAAGCCCTCAACAACCTTGCCCCCCCCCCCCCCCTACCTCTGTGACCTCATCCAACGACACACCCCCACCCGTCGCCTCAGGTCTGCTGAAGCTAACCTATTGCAGCCCATCAGGACAAAGCTCCGGACCTGGGGTGACAGGGCCTTCGCAGCAGCCTCCCCCACACTCTGGAACTCCCTCCCCAGCCACGTCAGATCCGCCATCATTCAAACAATCCCTCAAAACTCACCTTTTCACTCTTGCCTTCAACTCCTAATCAACTAACCCCTTGCCCTTATTCCTTCTACCTTAGCACTTTCTACTTTTGTTGTTATTTTGTTTTACTTGCTTGTAAGCGCTTTGAGCACCAGGAAAAGCGCTTTATAAATATAATGTATTATTATTATTATTATTACTACTTTTAATCAAGTAGGCCTACAATTAGTAAGGCAGTAAGGATTGCCTTGAATCTCTCAGTCAGAGCTGGTTGATGTTGCTGGGGAAAGAGAGGTTTATCGCCCTCTGCTGGTTTCTTTTCAGGTATTGACACACTAAAATATCTGTGTGATAGTTTTAAAATCAGAATCCAGTGATGGATGAAGTAGGTTTAATTGGCTCAAGTAGTGCAAACATGAACACAGTAAGATACATTCTATTTACACTACCAGTCAAAAGTTTAAACAAACCTTCTCATTAGAAGTTTGTTATTTATTTTTAATTGTTTCTACATTGTAGATTTATACTGAAGACATCAAAACTATAAAACAACACGTCTGTAATTATCTAGTAAACAAAATATTTTTTTTAAATCCAGAATTTGATTTATATTTTGCTGGCTGCTGCAGAATGCTTTGGTAGCCAAGCTGGTTAAGTGAGCCTTGAATTCTGAATAAATCACCAACAGTGACACCAGCAACTGCACTTAAGGATACATTCAAAGTTCTTGACATTTTCCGGATCAACGACCTCATGAAGCTGACTGAAGCTGACTGAGAGAAGCCAAGAGTGTGCAAAGCCGTCATAAAGGCAAAAGGCGGCTACTTTGAAGACTCTAAAATAAAAATCATATTCTGGATTTTTTAACACTTTTTTGTTAACTAGATAATTCCATATGTGTTCTTTCATAGTTTTGATGTATTCAGTATTATTCTACAAAGTAAAAAACTATTAAAATTAACAAAAACCATCGAATGAGGAGTATCCAAACTTTTGACTGGTACTGTATATATTATGAAAATATATGAAGTGGTGACGTCACCAAAAGTCAACAAATAAATACAATACAATTAAATACAAAACATATATATACACATTAAAACAGTTTTTGTGGTGGGCCCTCTTCTTCCTTTTTAATACATTGTTCTTAAACTGTCAACAATAGTTGCAGAAATGACAACTGGCTAATGTGATTATAAAATAAGCCAAACAAAAGATCCGGTCTGTCTGACTGTGGCCGAGACAAAACAGGGAAATAAGGACAGAGGCCTACAGACCTGATGGCAGTTTACATGTCCAACCATTATCCTCCTGTATGGTGTGAGTATAGTTACAATATTTACAGGTCATCTTTACATTATTATCTCTCAATGGGAAATTTGTTTTTTAACACAGGGCAGAGTTTCCGTTATCCGGTAATTGACGGACTAAGACCGGCAAATCTATATCCCTGCGGTCAAAATGTCCAGTAAAAATAATTTCCCCTTGGCGCAATATCAGAGATCAGGATAAGCTGCTGCTGACGGTGACACACAGCTCTTCATGATCATCTGCAGCTCTACACGGTCACCTGCAGCCCTACATGATGCAGCTCTACATGATCACCTGCAGCCCTACATGATGCAGCTCTACATGATCACCTGCAGCTCTACATGATGCAGCTCTACATGATCACCTGCAGCTCTACATGATGCAGCTCTACATGATCACCTGCAGCCCTACATGGTCACCTAAAGCTCTACATGATCAAACAACACACAAGAGGATGTAGATGTTTAAAAGAGCTATTTTTGCTAAATTACTGCTGCTGATATGTCAGTATTGGCTTTTAGCTTGATTATGTTGCCTCTAAGCTTTCCACACAACTCATGTATTGCCAGAAAATGAATTTGTAATACATGTTTTACTGGGTGAGATGATCCTTAACCAGTTTGAGTCTCCTCACAAATAGGACTTCAACTCACAATTATTTTCATTAATGATTCATCTGCATCGTATTTTCTGGGAAAATTGATTAATGGATAATTGGTGGAAAATATGTTTTAAAAGGGTTCATCTCAGTTTCTTGAGTCCGAACCAAAAAATACTCAGTATAATATGATGGAAGCATTGGATAGCAGGAAATCTTTACATTTAAGAGGCTAAAACAGCACTTTCAGCCAGGTTTTCATTAATAATTACTTTAAAGCAATTACATGCTCACACATCTACACTACTGATATCAGACTCACAAACCTACTTCTGGTTTTAGAAAGATATTGACTCTTTGTTTGTAGATATCTATTAAAGCCTGCAAATAAAGTGTTATTTAGACCTGATATGTATATTATTGAGTGATATATATTAAACAAACTGTTCTGCTTTCTGCATGGACCTCAGCAGCTGTTCTCACTGGAAACATTGCGTCATGATTAAAGCAGTTAATACAAATAAAAAAACTAGCAGAATATCCAGGGGAGAGACAGTTTGCAGAGCTGTTATTGGTTAAGATAAGTCTGGCCGAAATGAGTTTTCCTTCAACATGGCGTGCTGAAATCGATTTCTGGGTCACTACCGGAGGACCGTGGAGTCAAGCGGAAATTTGACAATTGAGAAAGGGCTATTAACTCTTCTGTCTTTGAGGAATATTCTTTAACGAGCACTGGGAATTTCTGGCGTGTTCATGCTCTGTATAAACTGTAAAGTATAATTTGTGATATAGGATTGAATAAATCAACTTTGATTCACTTGGATTGATGGATTTGACGTAATAAATACACTTCACAGAATATATAACAAATATGCAGGGGATGTGTGTCTGTTTCCAAGGCCTTTTTATTTTTGGTACATTCTGATAATTTAAACAAAAGAGAACAGAATCAAACTGAAATCATCATGAATATTTTCTACATACATTCATCATTGGTTCTTCTTTTAGACCAGAATAGACTGCCAACTCAACAGGAACTATCAAAAACTTCCCAATCAAAGTTTAAAGTCACAAAATGTTATAAACCAAACAGATTATTCGAGAAACTACTCGGCATATTAATGAACATTGAAAATAAATTCCTTCAATGCAGCTTAACGACGCTAGCAATTAAACCCTGGACATATAATATTTTATAAAATGGATAACAAGACTATTAGAAAACCATGGTTGAAACTAGGGCTGTCAGTCGATTAAAATATTTTATCGCATGATTGTCCATAGTTAATGAATCGCAAATTAAACGCACATTTTTTATCTGTTCTAAATGTTCCTTAGAGGGATAATTTTTAATAATACTCTTATCAACATATGAGTGGACAAATATGCTTTGTGAAAATGTTTGTTTATTATCATTTGAACAATGACAAATACGCTCATGAATATTAAACATAACAACCTCTGAACATTAAAAATATCCGCCTCAATTCAACCTGGAACCTCTCTCATACAATACAATAATACAATACAAAGTGTGTGTCTGTGGAAAGAGACACTGATGGATCATTGGAGCTATGTGCAAGTCAAGGTGTATGCTCGAACGGGAGCTGCCTGGACGCTGCAATCATGTTGCGCGCACTATCAGTGCTGACTTTTCGTACAATGTCCCACTGTCTGGCTACCTGCATAAAGTCAAGTGCTCGGCGCAGTTGTCGGCGAAATGTCGCTCCTCTGTTTTAATTTAAAGCTCCTTATATCCGTTAGCGCAGCTACCTAGCACCAGATGCTATCAACAACAATAAACGTAAGGTGTGCCCGTTCTCTCTCTCTCGCTCGCGCCACACATACACACGTGGAAGTGTGGTCTGCCGCAAGCGCACGGCAGGAGCGGGGCTGTCAGCATCAGCTTGTAGATGGTATTTTAAACTTGATGCGCTCTGAAACTACGGGGCGGCCGAGGACAAAAAATACACATGCGTTAATCACGTTAAAATAATTTGTGGCGTTAATTTTTTTTTGTGTCAACGCGTTATTAACGGGTTAACTTGACAGCGCTAGTTGAAACATAGTATAGTAGAACAATGATTTGAATTACATCGGGAGAAACAGCATCTCTGTGGCCTTGTTTTGGGACAGTGTGAACGATGGTTAAAACATAAAAAACTGTTACTCAGATTTAGGAAAATACATGATGGGTTAGGGAGAAAACAGCATCTCTTCACACCAGTACGGTGTCTCTCCAATGTGAACACGATGATGTGTTTTGAGAGCACCTGATGTCGTAAACGTTTGCCCACACTCTTCACAGCTGTAAGGTTTCTCTCCTGTGTGAATACGTTGTGTTTTGAGATTATTTGATCCAGTGAATGTTTTCCCACACGCTTCATAGCTGTACGGTTTCTCTCCAGTGTGAACACGTTTATGTGTTTTGAGAGCACATGATTGAGTGAATGTTTTCCCACACTCTTCACAGCTGTATGGTTTCTCTCCAGTGTGAATACGTCGATGTGTTTGGAGATTACCTGATGTCGTGAACGTTTGCCCACACTCTTCACAGCTGTACGGTTTCTCTCCAGTGTGAATACGTTGATGTGTTTTAAGAGGACCTGATTGAGTGAACGTTTTCCCACACTCTTCACAGCTGTACGGTTTCTCTCCAGTGTGAATACGTTGATGTATTTTAAGAGGACCTGATTGAGTGAACGTTTTCCCACACTCTTCACAGCTGTACGGTTTATCTCCTGTGTGAATACGTTGATGTGTTTTGACACCAGCCGATCTAGTGAAAGTTTTTCCACACTCTTCACAGCTGTACGTTCTTTCTCCTGTATGAATATGCAGGTGGCGTTTTACATTTCCAGATTTTGTAAAGGATTCATCACATTGCTGATAGCTGTGGCGTTTCGGTTTCTAAAACAGACGGACAGAGAAAGAGAGAAAGTAAATCTAAAAAGCATAAATACATATAGAGTTGCCACAATAAAAACTCACTTAATACATATACAGTTAACAAAATACTACTCGTACTAACTGTTTGTTCTTATTATATTTGTATTCTATTTGATACAGTAATACGGCAACATTCTACACAGTATCTACCAGAGGTGGGGGACTTGAGTCATATGACTCGAGTCGCATATTTTTGACCCGAGACTAGCTTGACTAACATTGATAAAAGACTCAAATTGACTTTGACTTGGTATTCATGACTTGAGACTCGAAAGGACTTTACTTTTTAAAATAAAATATTTGTTTTTTTATTGTACGAAGCCCCTAAAGGGCAATGAAAAAAAAGTGCATACATTATTGGAGATATATTTCGAATTCTGACTTAATTTTAGGGACATTTCGACCAGGGGTGTATAGCTATTTGTTTAACCTGTTAAGCCCCAAGCCTGTTTTTCAGGTCTCAGGCTCGAAAATGAAATTTCCAGAACAAATGACCATAACTACACTTCTAAAAAGAGGAAAATGAATAATCTTTTTTCTCAAAGTAATAATAAATCTGTGAGTTGGATGTAGAATATTCAGAATCAATATAGATGTTTTTTATTTTAAAGAAAATTCAGATTGAAAATAGTAAAACAATGTGAATTATAGTGTCCGTCCAAAGGTTTGTTTTACTTATAGTGAAAACCACCCTTGGATGATGGGTTAGTAGACTGAAAGCTTTAGGAAACCAAAGCACAACATATAATAAGTATCCTTTATCAAGATTGATGCAAAACAAGTGACATTTGACCTTTTTAGAGAGGTTTAGAAAAAAAAACTAATTTGGGTGGAAATGGGCGTTTTTGCCGTTTCTCTGGAACCCATTGGTCGATTTTGATGATTGACATCTCTTTTGAACTGTTAAAGCCAATAGAATCAAAGGGGGATTTCCACATACACACCAACGTTACCATTGAGAAGTGGGGGCTATGCGCACACAGTTTGCCCAAAGCGAAAGCTATCTTACGCTCTGAATTCTGACAACTTAAAACTAGGTTTATCGCTGATGGATTATCAGAAATCATTTCAAAGTGAGACAGACACATTGGATTAACCTATGAATTAACCTTCAGCAGCGTTTTTATCGTTTTAATGCCATTGAAGACAACTTTTGATCAGACAAAAACAAAGGTAAGACATATCGCCCTTTTGGCTACCTAATGCCACGTGTTGTGATGTCTGTTTTTGTTTCTCATTTCGCGAGTTGTGATCATGGAGTGATGATAAAGATACCCATCGAATCTGTTTAATCTCACGATGCTTGTAGCGGTCAAAATCCTATAGAACTAAAACAGCCGCTGAGGCACTAGTTAGCGGATCTTACGCAGGGCAATGATCATCCAAGTCCAGACAAGAACCTCCATTTGTGCATTTTATTCCAATAATAAAGTACAATGAACAGGTTTCCTATACCACTTTTCCTTAAGCCCTTCCTATGGCTTTCCTTTGTGTTGCTTGAAACACCCTGGTAAAAAAAACATTTGCCTACTAGTGCTCTGGCTCCCACCATCCACCTGTTTCCATTATATACAATTGCAACAGGTGCTCTAATTACCCAGTGCCCAAAACATGCCTTAAAAAAATAAAAGCATAGAAACTACTTTAACTTATGACACGAACTAAGAATACATATAAATAAATGATAATAATAATAAACATTATAAACAGCAACAAAATAAATGTTATACTATTAAATAATATAAAGAGATATATATATATATATAGCTCCAACAATGCTAATCGGTATGTTGGATTTGCATTTACGATAAGTAATAAGGGTGTTATACCATGAGTTATGTGCTAACGGCGTTAGCATTTTTCGCTCAGGGCTAATTCAGAGGCTCAGCGTTAGTCTTGTGTTTTTTTTTTGCTAAAATTGGTTCATATCATCAGTTAGCTGAGTTTCTTCCTGATACATGGATATGAAACACTCATAGTTTATTAAATATTAAGAAGTCCTCAGACGCTGTTTCCTGCAGATGATGCGTTTTCACCCCCGCCAGCGGGCGGATGGGGTTCAACAGGATCGGCAAAACACGAGAGTCTGTGAACCAGTCTGTCTTGATCTATGAATTCATGTCCGTGACTCTCACAGTATCTAATGCCCGAAGCTGTTTTATAGAAGGTAAACCTCCTTCACTTCATGAAATCTCTGTTGCACCAGGAGGCAGTGACGTGTAACTCAGCAGAATCTGAGAAGAGCAGCACCAGCTGCAAAGAGCTGTGCCTTTTACTGCACTGTGTTTACCTTCATTAGAACAGCTAAATAGCGATGGCAGGCTGCTACATTTTAACCACACACCCATCTGCTTAGGGATGACTTATTAACCTGTTAAGCCCCAAGGTCCCCCTCGGCGGGTACCTTTTTTTTTTTTCACGACGCTGTGTCTCAGGGGATCTTAATATTTAAGAACCTATTAATGTGTTGTACCAGATTAACGGGAATAATCTCAGCTAACTGACAATACAAACCATTTTTACCAAAACAAAACACAAGTCTCATAAGAAGCATCTAAATGAACCGAGCGAAAAATGCTAACGCACTTTGGCACAGAACTCAAGATAAAAAATATCCTTATTGCTTATCGTAGCTGCACATACAAGATATCCGATTAAAGTATAGGTTCCACAGATTATTTAGGTATATATATCATCACTGAGTGATCCGATCTCGCGACAGGGGAAGCAAACACAGACATCACAACACGTACCTTTACGTAGCTTTTACGGGAGATCGTCTCACCGTAGCTGTCAATCTGATCAAAAGACTTGTTCAATGGCATTAAAACAAGAAAAAACGCGGCTGAATCGTTTAATCCATAGGTTGATCATGTTTATGTGGAATATTTTTTTTAATTTATAATTAGGGCTGTCAAACGATTAACATTTTTAATCAGAATAATCACAGCTTCAAAATGAATTAATCATGATTAATCACCATTCGAACTATGTCCAAAATATGCCATTTCATTATGTATATTGTTGTGGGAATGGAAAGATAAATGAAAGAAGGCGGATATATCCATTTAACATACAGTATGTATGTATGTATGTTTATTATTATAACATTGTTCTGTGTGTCAAAATGAAAGACAGCCTACACACTTATCAATCATCAAACCGTGGGGTCTTATTTCATTACCTGTTGATTTCTATCAACCGACGTTAACAGCAGACCTGTCTGTGCACACGGAGACCGACTGTCGTCCGGTGATCTAACCGCCTTCTGGAAAAGCTTCACAAGTACGTCGGTACGCAAATGCGCTTTGTGACACAAGTGACGGTACGCATTTCAGATTGTTGCCGCGCAAGCATACCTGCGTTCCAGTTATGTGCACCCCTGTACTACAGGAAAAGTATTCTCCGTCGGGACTTCCTGCAACAACACCATGCCGTTATCTTGATTCTGATTGGCCAGAAGACATTATCAAAGATGTTCTATTGAGAAGACGATCACTACGTGACAAAAGTTTTCAAAACCGTTTCTGGTCTTCGGTATTTCCAGACAAGTGGCTACTGAAATCAATCTTACTAACTGCTGTCTGTGCAATTCTCTGCGCGAGTTGGCGGACTTTATTTTGCTTACTTTAACATCATTTTTCATGGTGGAACTAAGGTGGGGCTAAGCCATTTCTTGGTATGGGTGTAGCCTACCCCAGCCATACCCTGGCCCTGCCACTGGTGGGATGTATGGGGCGGGCCATTCTGCACATGCGTTAAGCATTTTAACGCAATTAATTCAAAAGAATTAATTCCCGCCGTTAACGCGATAATTTTTAAAGCATTATCTATAATCCATAATTCTTCCATTGGCATTACCGGTACTGCCCTCTCCTGGTTTAAATCCTATCTCTCTGACAGACATCAATTAATCTCCATTAACAACTCCAAATCCCCCACAGCCCCCGTCAATCATGGCGTCCCTCAGGGTTCTGTACTTGGTCCCCTTCTGTTCATCATCTACATCCTCCCAATTGGACAAGTCCTCCGTCAACATCAACTCCAGTTCCACTGTTATGCTGATGACACACAGCTCTACCTCTCCACAAAATCTATTTCTCCAACCACACACTCCCAGCTCAGCAGCTGCCTCACTGACATTAAAATGTGGATGCAAAACTATTTTCTAAAACTTAACTGTGACAAATCGGAACTTATAATCATTGGCCCAAACTCACTTACCCGCTCAACCCAAGATTTTTCTTTTACCATCGATGGCTCCATTGTCAACCCCTCCTCTCACATCCGTAACCTTGGCATCATCCTCGACCCCACCCTCACTTTCCTCCCTCACGTCAACCAGGTCACAAAAGACGCATTCTTCCATTTAAAGAACATCGCCCGCATCAGACCCTCCCTCTCATCGACCGCTGCTGAAACTCTGATCCATGCGTTTATAATATCCCGACTGGATTACTGCAACAGCATACTTTTTGGATCACCTGCATTCACACAAAAACAACTTCAATATGTCCAAAACTCAGCTCCGGTTGCTCACCTCCACCCGACGCTCCGACCACATCACCCCTATCCTCCATGACCTCCACCATCAAACATCGCATTGAGTTTAAAATATTACTTTTCACTTTCAAAGCCCTCAACAACCTTGCCCCCCCCCCCACTCCCTACCTCTGTGACCTCATCCAACGACACACCCCCACCCGTCGCCTCAGGTCTGCTGAAGCTAACCTATTGCAGCCCATCAGGACAAAGCTCCGGACCTGGGGTGACAGGGCCTTCGCAGCAGCCTCCCCCACACTCTGGAACTCCCTCCCCAGCCACGTCAGATCCGCCATCATTCAAACAATCCCTCAAAACTCACCTTTTCACTCTTGCCTTCAACTCCTAATCAACTAACCCCTTGCCCTTATTCCTTCTACCTTAGCACTTTCTACTTTTGTTGTTATTTTGTTTTACTTGCTTGTAAGCGCTTTGAGCACCAGGAAAAGCGCTTTATAAATATAATGTATTATTATTATTATTATTACTACTTTTAATCAAGTAGGCCTACAATTAGTAAGGCAGTAAGGATTGCCTTGAATCTCTCAGTCAGAGCTGGTTGATGTTGCTGGGGAAAGAGAGGTTTATCGCCCTCTGCTGGTTTCTTTTCAGGTATTGACACACTAAAATATCTGTGTGATAGTTTTAAAATCAGAATCCAGTGATGGATGAAGTAGGTTTAATTGGCTCAAGTAGTGCAAACATGAACACAGTAAGATACAATCTATTTACACTACCAGTCAAACGTTTAGACAAACCTTCTCATTAGAAGTTTGTTATTTATTTTTAATTGTTTCTACATTGTAGATTTATACTGAAGACATCAAAACTATAAAACAACACGTCTGTAATTATCTAGTAAACAAAATCTTTTTTTTTTTAAATCCAGAATTTGATTTATATTTTGCTGGCTGCTGCAGAATGCTTTGGTAGCCAAGCTGGTTAAGTGAGCCTTGAATTCTGAATAAATCACCAACAGTGACACCAGCAACTGCACTTCAGGATACATTCAAAGTTCTTGACATTTTCCGGATCAACGACCTCATGAAGCTGACTGAGAGAAGCCAAGAGTGTGCAAAGCTGTCATAAAGGCAAAAGCTACTTTGAAGACTCTAAAATAAAAATCATATTCTGGATTTTTTAACACTTTTTTGTTAACTAGATAATTCCATATGTGTTCTTTCATAGTTTTGATGTATTCAGTATTATTCTACAAAGTAAAAAACTATTAAAATTAACAAAAACCATCGAATGAGGAGTATCCAAACTTTTGACTGGTACTGTATATATTATGAAAATATATGAAGTGGTGACGTCACCAAAAGTCAACAAATTAATAAATAAATACAATACAATTAAATACAAAACATATATATACACATTAAAACAGTTTTTGTGGTGGGCCCTCTTCTTCCTTTTTAATACATTGTTCTTAAACTGTCAACAATAGTTGCAGAAATGACAACTGGCTAATGTGATTATAAAATAAGCCAAACAAAAGATCCGGTCTGTCTGACTGTGGCCGAGACAAAACAGGGAAATAAGGACAGAGGCCTACAGACCTGATGGCAGTTTACATGTCCAACCATTATCCTCCTGTATGGTGTGAGTATATTTACAATATTTACAGGTCATCTTTACCTTATTATCTCTCAATGGGACATTTGTTTTTTATCACAGGGCAGAGTTTCCGTTATCCGGTAATTGACGGACTAAGACCGGCAAATCTATATCCCTCCGGTCAAAATGTCCGGTAAAAATAATTTCCCCTTGGCGCAATATCAGAGATCAGGATAAGCTGCTGCTGACGGTGACACACAGCTCTTCATGATCATCTGCAGCTCTACATGGTCACCTGCAGCCCTACATGATGCAGCTCTATATGATCACCTGCAGCTGTACATGACCACCTACAGCTCTACATGATGCAGCTCTACATGAGCACCTGCGGCCCTACATGATGCAGCTCTATATGATCACCTGCAGCCCTACATGATGCAGCTCTACATGATAACCTGCAGCCCTACATGATGCAGCTCTACATGATCACCTGCAGCTCTACATGGTCACCTACAGCTCTACATGATCAAACACACAAGAGGATGTAGATGTTTAAAAGAGCTATTTTTGCAAAATTACTGCTGCTGATATGTCAGTATTGGCTTTTAGCTTGATTATGTTGCCTCTAAGCTTTCCACACAACTCATTTATTGCCAGAAAATCAATTTGTAATATATGTTTTACTGGGTGAGATGATCCTTAACCAGTTTGAGTCTCCTCACAAATAGGACTTCAACTCACAATTATTTTCATTAATGATTCATCTGCATCGTATTTTCTGGGAAAATTGATTAATGGCTAATTGGTGGAAAATATTTTTAAAAAGGGTTCATCTCAGTTTCTCGAGTCCAAACCCAAAAATACTCAGTATAATATGATGGAAGCATTGGATAGCAGGACATCTTTACATTTAAGAGGCTAAAACAGTACTTTCTGCCAGGTTTTCATTAATAATGACTTTAAAGCAATTACATGCTCACACATCTACACTACTGATATCAGACCAGGGCTCGACATTAAGGACTGCCCGATGGCCCGGGGCCATCTAGTATTTAGCTCGGGCCATGAAGCCTCACCTGCTGGTTGCCCGATCGGGCAATCTATTATACCAGTATCATGGAGCTCGCGGATCCAGTAATGAGTGACCCGACAGTAAAACTAAACATATCTATAACAAGTTTAGGTAGTTTGAGAGGTAATTAAAATAGCTACGTGTGATATTCTAACCTGAAGTGTGTGTTTTGTTCCGCTCACCGCTGCATGTGATCATGCAGAGCTGCGTGTCGACTCGTCGGCAGCAGCTGATCTCTCTCTCCCGTCAGATTAGACTTGACTGGCGTTTATGTCCATATCGATCAGATCCAGCTAGTTTTAGCGAATGATAAGACTACCTGCTTATTAAAAGACACCGTGACCTAAACAATAAGTGTCACTATGCAACTGGATGAGGCCACAAAGTATAGCGCAGCATTATGCATTTGTTTACATGCCCACCGGAACCCCGAGGCATTAGCAACAGATCAACGCACAATCAACCCATACAGCACATCTCTTTCTCCACATGAAGTGTTACACATTAGAATTGACTACTCTTGTCTGTCACATAAGTGGCGCAACTGAAGCGGTATTGCGCTAAAGGGAAATTATTTTGACCGGACATTTTGACCAAAGAGATTTAGATTTGCTTGCTAACGGGAACTCTGACCTCGCCATTGTGTGTGCTTCGCGGATGCACTCGGCTGCTCGGGTCTGCTCGGTCAGCTTCTGGATGAGGAGGCATTCCTTCGACCAACTTACAGTAGATAACATTACAAACATTTTGAACAGGGGCCATAATAGCGTAAATAATGTTTGTTTTGGCAGTTATAACTGAATTTAATGTTTTCTACTTTTTTACATCTGGGAAGGCATTTGCCTTCAACAGATGGAAAGTGTCTTGACCAACAACTTAAGTATTTATTATAGCTATGCAGGGCATGCAAGCGAGCAAACACAAACAAGTGAAATGAAGAATACAATTGAAATTGTAATATTGTGGCGGTTCATCTTATAATTCACTCAATAGAATGCACCAGACAGCATCTAAGACCTGCAAACATCTAAATGTTCTAGGGGGAGGCCCCCCAAACCCTTTGTGCGTCATTTCGTCCGCGCGCATTTTTCAGGGCAATCTCTATTGGGCTCAGGGCCATCTGTAAATTAGCTTAGATGGCCCACAGGGCCATCTCCCAAAATCCTTAATGTCATGCACTGCAGACTCACAAACCTACTTCTGGTTTTAGAAAAACATTGACTCTTTGTTTTTAGATATCTATTAAAGCCTTCAAATAAAGTGTTATTTAGACCTGTTATATATATTATTGAGTGATATATATTAAACAAACTGTTCTGCTTTCTGCACGGACCTCAGCAGCTGTTCTCACTGGAAACATTGCGTCATGATTAAAGCAGTTCATAAAATAAAAAAACTAGCCAAATATCCAGGGGAGAGAGTTTGCAGAGCTGTTATTGGTTAAGATAAGTCCGGCCGAAATGAGTTTTCCTTCAACATGGCGTGCTGAAATGGATTTCTGGGTCACTGCCGGAGGACCGTGGATTCAAGCGGAAATTTGACAATTGAGAAAGGGCTATTAACTCTTCTGTCTTTGAGGAATATTCTTTAACAAGCACCGGGAATTTCTGGCGTATTCATTATCTGTATAAACTGTAAAGTATAATTTGTGATATTGGGCTGAATAAATCAACTTTGATTCACTTGGATTGATGGATTTGACGTAATAAATACACTTCACTTCAGAGCCCTCAACAGCCAGATATAAATGTTAATTAGCGTGAAAAATTGTGTTCCTAATGCTAAATATTTACAATTTTTGCTTAAAAGATTCCTTAAATTATACATTGTTGATACAAATAGTTTTAAGAAAGTTATTCCACCACAAACAATTGAAAGAACAATTTTATGATTCTGATTGAACTTCTTTTATAGGTGTTCAGAGACGTAAACTGTTGGAGAAACACACTTTTTGTTGTGTAATACCTCATTATGTGCTGGAGTCCTTCACTGGAACAAACCAGGACAAACACATTGAGTTAAAAAGTATATTTTTACTTAAAATGAAAGTTTGAGTGACATATTTAATCCAGCAGTCAGCGGCCCTAAAACAAGTGAATGATATGTTTCTGATGTACAAATATGCAGGGATGTGCGTCTGTTTCTAAGGCCTTTTTTATTTTGGTACATTCTGATAATTTAAACAAAAGAGAACAGAATCAAACTGAAATCATCATGAATATTATCTGGATACATTCATCGTTGGTTCTTCTTTTAGACCAGAATAGACTGCCAACTCAACAGGAACTATCAAAAACATCCCAATCAAAGTTTAAAGTCACAAAATGTTATAAACCAAACAGATTATTTCGAGAAACTACTCGGCATATTAATGAACATTGAAAATAAATTCCTTCGATGCAGCTTAACGACGCTAGCAATAAAACCCTGGAGATATAATATTTTCTAAAAGGGATAACAAGACTATTAGAAAACATGGTTGAAACAAGGGCTGTCAGTCGATTAAAATATTTATTCGCATGATTGTCCATAGTTAGTCGCGATTAATCGCACATTTTTTATCTTTTCTAAATGTTCCTTAGAGGGATATTTTTTAATAATACTCAACATATGAGTGGACAAATATGCTTTGTGCAAATGTTTGTTTATTATCATTTGAACAATGAAAAATATTCTCCTGAACATTAAAAATATCCGCCTCAATTCAACCTGGAACCTCTCTCATACAATACAATAATACAATACAAAGTGTGTGTGTGTGTGTGTGTGGAAAGAGACACTGATGGATCGTTGGCACTATGTGCAAGTCAAGGCGTATGCTCGAACGGGAGCTGCCTGGACGCTGCAATTATGTTGCGCGCACTATCAGTGCTGACTTTTCGTACAATGTCCCACTGTCTGGCTACCTGCATAAAGTCAAGTGCTCTGCGCAGTTGTCGACGAAATGTCGCTCCTCTATTTTAATTTAAAGCTCCTTATATCCGTTAGTGCAGCTAGCTAGCACCAGATGCGATCAACAACAATACACGTAAGGTGTGCCCGTTCTCTCTCTCTCTCTCGCTCGCGCCACACATACTCCCGGTCCTAATAATAATAATAATAATAATAATAATTACCCAGTGCCCAAAACATGCCTTCAAAATAAAAGCATAGACACTAACTAAGAATACATATAAATACATAATAATAATAAACACTATAAACAGCAAGAAAATAAATGTTAAACTATTAAATAATATAAAGATATATATATATAGCTCCAACAATGCTAATCGGTATGTTGGATTTGCATTTACGATAAGTAATAAGGGTGTTAAACTGTGAGTTGTGTGCTAACAGCGCTAGCATTTTTTCGCTCAGGGCTAATTCAGAGGCTCAGCGTTAGTCTTGTGTTTTCTTTTGCTAAAAATGGTTCATATCATCAGTTAGCTGAGTTTCTTCCTGTTACATGGATATGAAACATTCATAGTTGATTAAATATTAAGAATCCCTCAGACGCTGTTTCCTGCAGATGATAGATACGTTTTTCCCCACGCCAGCGGGCGGATGGGGTTCAACAGGTTAAGCACCGGATCGACAAAACACGAGAGTCTGTGAACCAGTCTGTCTTGATCTATGAATTCATGTCCGTAACTCTTACAGTATCTAATGCCCGAAGCTGTTTTATAGAAGGAAAGCCTCCTTCACTTCATGAAATCTCTGTTGCACCAGGAGGCAGTGACGTGTAACTCAGCAGAATCTGAGAAGAGCAGCACCAGCTGCAAAGAGCTGGGCCTTTTACTGCACTGTGTTTACCTTCATTAGAACAGCTAAAGAGCGACGGCAGGCTGCTACATTTTAAACACACACCCATCTGCTTAGGGATGACTTATTAACCTGTTAAGCCCCAAGGTCCCCCTCGGCGGGTCCTTTTTTTTTTTCATGACACTGTGTCTCAGGGGATCTTAATATTTAAGAACCTATTAATGTGTTGTACCAGATTAACGGGAATAATCTCAGCTTACTGACGATACAAACTATTTTTACCAAAAAAAACCACAAGTCTCATAAGAAGCATTTAAATGACCCGAGCGAAAAATGCTAACGCACTTTGGCACATACACACAAACAGACATCACAACACGTACCTTTACGTAGCTTTTACGGAAGACCGTCTCACCGTAGCTGTCAATCTGATCAAAAGACTTGTTCCAAGGCATTAAAACGAGAAAAAACGCAGCTTAATCGGTTAATCCATTGGTTGATAATGTTTCTGTGGAATATTTTTTTTAATTTATAATTAGGGCTTTCAAACGATTAAAAATTGTAATCAGATTAATCAAAGCTTAAACATTTATTAATCACCATTCGAACTATGTCCAAAATATGCCATTTCTTTATGTATATTGTTGTGGGAATGGAAAGATAAATGAAAGAAGGCGGATATATCCATTTAACATACAGGATGTATGTATGTATGTATGTTTATTATTATAACATTGTTCTGTGTGTCAAAATGAAAGACAGCCCACACACTTATCAATCATCAAACCGTGGGGTCTTATTTCTATCAACACGGGGGGGGGGGGGGGGGGCGTAGTTTTGGCACAATTCCGTTGTACAGACCGACGTTAAAAGCAGCCATGTCTGTGCACACGGAGACCGGCTCTGTCGTCCGGTGATCTAACCGCCTTCTGGAAAAGCTTCACAAGTGCGTCGGTACGCAAATGCGCTTTGTGACACAAGTGACGGTACGCATTTCAGATTGTTGCCGCGCATGCGTACCTGCGTACCAGTTATGTGCACCCCTGTACTACAGAAAAAGTATTCTCCGTCGGGACTTCCTGCAACAACACCATGCCGTTATCATGATTCTGATTGGCCAGAAGACATTATCAAAGATGTTCTATTGAGAAGACGATCACTACTTGACAAAAGTTTTCAAAAACGTTTCTGGTCTTCGGTATTTCCAGACAAGTGGCTACTGAAATCAATCTTACTAACTGCTGTCTGTGCAATTCTTGGCGCGAGTTGGCGGACTTTATTTTGCTTACTTTAACATAATTTTTCATGGTGGGACTAAGGTGGGGCTAAGCCATTTCTTGGTATGGGTGTAGCCTACCCAGCCATACCCTGGCGCTGCCACTGGTGGGATGTATGGGGCGGGCCATTCTGCAAATGCGTTAAATATTTTAACGCAATTAATTCATAAAATGAATTACCGCCGTTAACGCGATAATATTGACAGCATTATTTATAATCCATAATTCAATTTTTATGTAAAAATCGGGGAGTAAAATGTATCTGCTAATGGTAGCCACCAGAGTTATCGCAGCTTCCGGTTTTGGCTATGCGTCAGTCTCACACACACACATTACCAAATAAGGAGTATGTGGGATTTCCCCTCGATTTCATTGGCTCTGACGGTTAGAAAGAGATGCCAATCAGCAAAATCGAGCAAGGGGGGCCAGAGATAGGTCAAATCCACCCAAATGACCCCAGAAGTGGGGTATTTTGCTAAATCTCTCTAAAAAGGTCAAATTTCACTTGTTTTGCTTCAATCTTGATACAGGCCACTTATTGTTATATCAATCTTGGACCTAGTCATAGTAACTAGGTATGTTATTAAGTTATAGTTTCCATAGAATCGTCTCTTTGCTAATTATTACATTAAGTGAGCTGACGCCAAGCTCAGAGGAAATGCAAAGAGGCTACATTTAGATATAATAGCGTTAAGTGTTAGTTAATGAAAGAAATGTATGTGCGTTCATGTGCAGACGTATATATAGTTTGTTAATTGGATCATTCATATCCTGCAAGACTCCTAAAGAAGTCATGAGATGATGACCTTTCGACATCTGGAACATGTCCAAGTTTAGGAGACCTGACAATGTGTGTGCGTTAAACATGTTTAGGGAACATGTCCGTGTGTCATTTAGAAACGTATATCTGCCCCTGTGTTTCTTGTATTCGTGGGAGCATTGCTGTATGATTGCTTGAGAGCAGGTAATGTTTCCCCATTGTTGTTTGGTGGTGCGCAACTAAGTAATAATAATAATTAATCTCAACTATTTCTGTGTTTGTGTTTTATTGATTCCTCTACGTTTCATTCTTTCCTGTTGTGTTATGCTGGATCGCCACAACACTTATTATATGTTGTAGTTTGGATTCCTTAAGCTTTTAGTCTACCATCCCATCATTCAAGGGTGGTTTTCACTATAAGTACTTTTATTTTTTGGGACGGGCACAATCATTTAAAAAAAATTGCAGTGTTCAATCTGAATTTACTTTAAAATAAAAACATCTATATTGATTATGATACTTCTACATCCAACTCACAGGTGTAACCTTGCTTGGAGAAACAAGATTATTAATTTAACCCTTTTAGAAGGGAAGATATGGTCATTTGTTCTGGGAATGTCATTTTCGAGCCTGAGACCTGAAAAACAGGCTTGGGGCTTAACAGGTTAAAGATGCGAAGGAGATGGCCAGGCCAGGTACTGGCATTATGTTTTTCTTCTCACTCTAGGGGGGTTAGGGTGTTGCTTCACAAGTCTGTTCTGAGTGAACATTATTATATCCGATACAGCTGGAAGATATTTGGTGATACAAGGCACTATGTTAAAAGAAATCATCACCTTGGTGAATGTCTATGCCCAAATGACGACAGTCCCGCTTTTTTAAAGAATCAATTTTTAATGGTTGCATCCCTCCCAGGCAAAGTAATAATGGCAGGTGACTTCAACTGCACTCTATCCCAAAACTCGATAGTTCATCTGCGTTGAAATTTGAAATGAACAGTGGGCAATAACTACAGATGTGTTGGAAATTAATATTTGTTTCGTTCTATAAGAGGCTTTATCAATCTGATTATCCATTGAATTCGGTAAGTCAAAACATTTTCCTAGATCAGGGTATATGCAGGAATCCTGAAGTCAAATTTAATACCTTTCAAGACCTTTTTTAAGACCCTTTCCATACATTTTAAGACCTCATCGCAACTTTGAGTTCTAGCCGGTTACATTGGCGACACACTTTACCTCTCATTTACTATATTGATTGTAAGATAGCAAAACTAAACAGAGTGCAGACAGACTACTGAAGCCTCCTCTCCACATGAACTTCAACCTCTCTGTGAAGGTCAGGTTTAATGCAGTATGCTGCTTTGTTGCTTCTGTACTCTGTGCTCTTTCATTCCAGTCAAACTCCTCAGAAACCATTAGAAACCAGTATTTGACCAATAAACAAAACAATTGACAAAACTTTGAACTATGAAATATGTTAAACTTTGGTGAGCTTCAGCAGGGTAATGCCATATAGGAGTTCCCTCACAAATACCCAGGGGTTAAATTTGGCTGGGGCTGTCCGGGGCTAAGCCCTGGCACATAGGACGATGCTCTGACGTCATCACCCTCACACATTTGTCATAGGTTTACAAAAAAGGATATATATGTTAAGACTTTTCTCGTTCTTAATATAGACTATATTAGGGTCGATATGTGTTGACTTTACTTTAAAATAGCAGATCTCTGTGACCGGATATAGTTTGGCTTAGACCCCGGCCCCACACGGTAAAACGCATACGCAAGCGCAAAAAAGTCTTCCGTTCACACGCATTCGATTCATTAACGTGTCCGTTCACACTAGACTGCTGGAAATGCTGGAAACGATGTAGTACATATGTCAGGCCTGTAAGTGGCGCTGCTGCCGCCCGAAATACACCAAAAGCAGCGAAGAAGACCCCGGAGCATGGTTGCCATGGTTGCCCTTCTGTTTATTCTCCGCGGTGGAGGGCGTGTTCTCCTGCTGTATCTCTCAGGTAGTCCACCAGCAGATGAAAAACACCCACCTCTCCGCCACTTCCAAGGGACGAGGGGACCGTGCGGCAGAGTTTCCGTAAAAAAAAAATTCCGCCGGTCAACATGTCCATTAAAGTTTAAATCTTCCGTACAAAATTAGGAAAGTGCCGATCAGAGGTCTTCTTTGTTATTTATTGAGCTTTAAAACAAATTGATAATGACTCTGTTCTCTGTATAATAATATAAGAATATTTAATAAACGGTGACTGCCTCTCTTTTTCTCCCCCTCTTCTGACAGCCCAGCAGCAGCAGGAGACGTGGGGAGAAGGAGGCGGGGCCATTTCATCGTTATCAGAAAATGATCATATAGGGCACACACAGAGCCGTTGGACCCCCAGAGCATTGCGTATGCCAGTCTACCCGCCTTGGGACCCGTTACCGTAGTCGTTTATTCCCCCCCCCCCCACACACACACACACACAGCGGAGCAAGGCAACGAAACTTAAAATAATAAGCAGCATTTTACGGCGCGCTATGCATGGGGCCGCCTTGAGGGGGTTTCCCGACATGTCGTTTCAGTAAATTAAAGGGTGTTTCATGTTGTCGTTGCTGTGGGACTTCTTAATACCTTGGAAAATGCCGTTTAATACTTTTTAAAAGCCTTAATTTTCGCTAAATTGATTTATCAACTTTTAATACTTTTTAAGACCCCGCGGACACCCTGTAGATGGGCTGTCTGTTCCCAATATTTCTGTAGAAACAAAACTCACAATGAATAGGCAACTGAACTTTGAAGATTTTTCCAATGCCATTCTTAACATGTAAGGTGGTAAGGCCTCAGGACCTGACGGGATCCCAATTGATATGTATACATTTTCCAATGCAATGATAGCCCCATTGTTAAACATGTATGCATGGAATCATTCTAGCAGGCAGCCTCCCCTTTCGCTACAAAGTGCCTTCATTTTATGACGTCGGCATGACTGGCGGAAGTTACACTTATACCTCATTCACACCTACGCAACTCCGGTTCAAGCTCCGTGCTAGAGCTTTTCAGGTTCAGAACCGGTTCTTCGGTTTAGCTCCGGCTCTTTTCATACCGCCCAGAGTCCGACTGGTGCTGCGTCATTGCGTGCGTCATGACGTAACCGTTTGCGTGCCTGCTTCATAAAGCCAAACCGCGCGGAAACCCCTCACAGCTGACACCGACAACAACAACAATGGCCGATTGTGTTGAAGCGCTACTCGTTTTGGTTTTGCTTTGTCGAAAAGAAATGGAAGTAATAGGACGACTTTACTACCAACTTTACAGTCGTTACATGCTACATTCAAAACTGCTTTACAATCCTAATCATCAACTTCAATGACGATTCAGATTCCATAGGAGAAAGAAGGTAAATATACGTCCTATTCGATGTTAGAGCTAGCTGTTGTTAGCCTCTGCATGCGCCAAGCTCAAACTACCCAGCTTTTCTAAATTAATTACTATGGTATAATATTAAAACTGATTCTCAATGTTATTTCCACAGATCATGTTGAAGCTGGCGGAAAGGCGGAGGTCGCATGTTATTTGGACACAGCCCAGATCTTTGGACTTGTGGAACACCATTGTTCCAGACTTCTCCCCTCTGCAATTCATGCAGAATTTCCGCGTGTCCAGGCAGTCCTTTGACTACATCTGCAAACAGCTCAGCAGCGTTATGGGGAGAAGAGACACAAGTTACCGTCTGTGTATCAGCAATAAAAAACGGGTTGCAATTGCCCTCTGGAAGCTGGCCACCGGAGGTGAATACAGGACCATCAGCCATCTTTTCGGGGTAGGCCTAAGCACCGTTTGCCTCTGTGTTCAGGATTTCTGCAGGGCAACCATGGAAGTGCTGCTTCCACTACATATCACATTTCCTGATGTGGAGAAGTTGGTGGAAATGGCCACTTTTTTCAACAGACGTTGGAGAGCACCACAGTGTGTTGGTGCAATAGATGGAAGCCACATCCCTATTTTAGCCCCCCGAGATTATCCCAAGGACTATTATAACAGAAAAGGATGACATTCTGTTGTTCTACAGGCTGTTGTTGATGGCAGGGGGATGTTCTGGGATGTGTGTGTTGGCGACCCAGGTAGTGTACATGATGCTAGAGTGCTAAAACAATCCAATCTTTGGGTGGCTATCAGTGATGGAGTGTTGCTAGGCCAAAACAAAATGACCATCTCTAGCTGTGATGTGGGACATTACCTGATTGGTGACCCAGTTTTTCCAATGCAAAGATGGCTAATGAAACCATTTTCGGACACTGGGAGACTGACCAATGAACAGCACACCTACAATTACAGGCTGAGCAGTGCACGGTCGGTTGTTGAGATGGCGTTTGGAAGGCTAAAAGGAAGATGGAGGTGCCTCCTAAAAATGAACGACTGCGAGCTGGAGCTCAGCAAAAATAATGACAGTGACTTGCTGTGTACTACACAACATATGTGAGGAACATAGCGACAACTTCACCGACGATTGCCATGAACTTGTGTACGACCAACCCCCTTACGCCCCTTACCAGATAATGGTAGACAAGGAGCTGATGTTAGATCCGCATTGATGGACTATTTCACTAATATTACTGCAGTTAAACCCGATCTATTTTGTACCATGCCTCTTTTTTTTTAACAATAATATCACTGGATCAGACTTGAATTGTGTTTATTTTGTGTACAAATCACAGAATCTAGATACAAACAGGTATGAACTATATTCTTATAAAAAAAAGTGCATACCCAAACGGTTTAGACTATATTCTTAACTCAAACACACAGTGGACCAAAATAAAAAATAAATGGGTACTAGTCGAGGGCCGGACTGGTTCAATGTTTATTGCAAAACGTATTGAAATTAACTTATTGCACATATTAAACCTGGAACTAACACAGCTTAAATTGTTGCCTATAAAAAGATTACAAATGAAATCAGTTGCATTCCTTTCTCCAGAGTCATTTCTGTGGTTTAGACCAGTGTTTTTCAAAGTGGGGGCCCCGCCAGGGGGCACCAGGGGGGTCACGCAAAGTTTGAGGGAAAAGGGATTTTTTTTTTTTAAAGTTTACTTTTTTTTGTTGTTATGTTATTAATAACTGTATACAGTATATATATCAATCTATGTGTCCTTTGATGCCAATGTTTTAATATTTTTGTTTTTGAATCACACGACCGCCCTTCAAGCCAATCAGAATCGAGCTGCCGCTACTGAGAGTGAAACTGAGTATCTGCTCAGCTTTTGGAGCAAGTAAGAGCTAGTGAATATTTCGCTCTGCAGCTGGATGAGAGCACGGATGTAGCAAATGTCGCAGAATTGCTTACATACATCAGATTTATTTCAGAAGACAACTTTGTTGAGGAAATATTATTTTGCAAAGCACTGGAAGGTAGGACCACATGAAGAGACATTTTCCAAGTTTTAGATGAGTACATCATCTCAAATGGACTTGACTGGTCTCGTTGTGTGGGTGTGTGTTCAGATGGGGCAGTGGGGCTATGACAGGCAAAAAAAGCGGAGTGACAGCTTCGATCAGGCAGAAGGCCCCAAATGTAGTGGCAACGCACTGCATGCTCCATCGCGAGGCACTTTACACATCATTTAAAAAAAAAATGTTTGCAAGGGGGGTCCCCGCCAGAGGTTAATGCTATATGGGGGACCTTGGCATGGCAAAGTTTGGGAATCCCTGGTTAGACTATATTCTATATATTGTAAAAATCAAATGACACAAATGAAAAAAAACTATAAAAAGCACATAATCGAGTTATGAATAAAATTGAAACTGGACAAAAGAACTACAAATAATATAGAACATTATCATACAGTCCTGGCCTCCCCAAAATCATATAACCATTGTTAACGGCAGTCCTTATTATATATCCATAATAACAATGACTGCTGTTCATCTACACAACAGTGGAACATGTTGATTTAATTATTGGCAATAATACAATACTCAATCTTATTACCCTTTATCAAAATAGTATATTCTTACTAAAAACCTATATTAATTAATTTGACAGGAAATTTAAAAAAAAGGATCCCTATCAATGTAGCTTGTTTATACTGATGCTTCTATACTGTTATCAGAATAAAAAACATCATATAAGCCTGTATATTGAGAGGGTTCATATATAATGTACAGTATGTCATATCATATAAGTGAATGCCCTGTATTTAAATGTGTGTCAATCTGTGAGTGGGCCTTCTCCTAGGAAGACATTACAAGTATACATTTACATTTCAAACATCATTTTATGGGCACTTTAAATTGTAAGGATTGCACACATGATTCACATCTGAGTAATATTAAACCTGGAACTAACAAAGCTTAAATTGTTGCCGATAAAAACATTACACATTAAATCAGTTGCATTCCTTTCTTATGGCTCAATCTGCAGCTTTTCCAGAGTCATTTCTGTTGTTTAGACTATATTCTTATAAAATAAAGTGCATACCCAAACGGTTTAGACTATATTCTTAACTCAAATACACATGCCTATCCGTTTTTTCAATAAAATCAATGGATCAGACATGACTTTTGAATTTTGTTTATTGTACAAATCAAAGATATGTATGGACAATAATTCACCAAAAAGTGTGGTGAATATACTATAATAATAATAATAATAATAATAATAATGTGTATACAAAAAAAGAACGTGTATACAAACTGCTCGATTCTGGTGAAAACTCGTAGGAACTCAGCATTGGCCACATGCACCTCCTGAAGCATCGCCTGGCCCTGCTCCTTAAGCATCGCCTGGCCCTGCTCCTGAAGCCTTTCCTCCCTGTCGTCACTTTTCTCCAGATACTCCAGAAGGCCAGATGATAAATCCCACTTCCTTTTAACTACAAAAAGGGAAAAATAAAGTCAACACCGTATTCATGGCATTTTATGAGATGTATATTATATACTGTGTAATGAAATGTTGTATTGTTGTTATGGCTGCAGTTGTATAACTTGAACAACTACTACAATGACTATGCCATGATAAATGCACATGGCAACAGGGAACAGTATTACTATTATGACCACTGTAAACCTTACCCTGTTTGTGCCGGCCCACTGGCTGGATTAGGTTCACCAGAGATTCCTGGGAAGAGCTGCTTGTGGGAAAAGGAGACTCTTGCGTCCGCATTGGCGAGCTACACGCTAACGGCAGTGGTGGTTCCGACACAGTACACTCCAAACCAGATATTTCTGTAAACACAATATAAACACAATGAATCATAACTCGTTAGTGAGAAGAAAGAAGATACATTGGAGGTGTTAGCTGTCTTTGCCATGGGGATACCTTTGTTTATTATTGTTAGCATTAGCATGCTAGCGCTATTATTGGTTTGGATGCACATCCGGTAGCTGTAGTAGATCAACTTTAGCTTTATAGCCAGGTCTGTTGATAGCTACATGGTTTAGTTTATGTTGTAAAACAAAAAGTCACAAATGAAACAAATGGGTAATGCATAACTCACCGGCATCAAATGAGCTCCACACATTCAGCGACTCGTCCTGCAACATAATCGACGTGAGAGAAGGCGAGTTCACCGTGGACCACTGCTGCTTGTTAAGTTTCTCCATCGTTGTGTACAAAGTGGATAAAACGCGGGCTTCTTGTTGTTGTTCAGGAGTTCTTTTTTTTTTTTTTGTGAAATTGATAATTGGAACAGTGATTGATTCGAAAATAATATGCTACAGTACAGTACAAGTACGTCTGGGTCTCTGTGTATCATTCAAGCTCAGCTCTGTGTGTGTGTGGAACGAGCCCTTTTGTGTGCGTGAGAGAGAGAGAAAGAGAGCGCCGCGGTACCGGAGATTGTTGTTGTTAGCATCTGGTGCTAGCTAGCTGCGCTAACGGATATTGCAAAAAACTGACATTGCAATTTTTTTTTCCCCTGCGATATATATTGCGTTTTTTTTAACTATATTTAACCAGATGAAGGTATTGTCCTCCTGTGCCTAGCTAATTTTTTACCGGTGTTTTGATGGTCTGCAAACTAGCGGGGCGGGGCCTACTGTGATCTGATCAAGAATGATTGTGATTGGTGGTTTGCTTTGCATGCAGAGCCTGCATGTCACTCACTCAAGTACCCCGGACGAGAGCCACGCAAGTTTTCCTTTTGTAGCAAGCAGCAAAACAATTGTAACATGACGTGTTTGAGTTAAGTCACCTACTTAAGCACTGAGCCTGTTTTTCAGGTCTCAGGCTCGAAAATGACATTCCCAGAACAAATGACAATGTCTTCCCTTCTAAAAGGGTTAAATTAATAATCTTTTCTCTCAAAGTAATGATAAACCTGTGAGTTGGATGTAGAAAAGTCAGAATCAATATAGATGTTTTTTATTTTAAAGAACATTCAGATTGAACATAGTAAAAAAAATGTAAATTATAGTGTCCGTCCAAAAATTATTTTTTACTTATAGTGAAAACTACCCTTGGATGATGGGTTAGTGGATTAAAAGCTTTAGGAATCCAAAGTACAACATATAATAAGTACCCTGTATCAAGATTGATGCAAAACAAGTGACATTTGACCTTTTTAGAGAGATTTAGCCAAACAAACCCACTTCTGGGGTCATTTGGGTGGATTTTCCATATCTCTGGCCCCCCTTGGTCGATTTTGACCAATGGAATCTCTTTATAACCGCTCGAGCCAATGGAATCGAGGGGAAGTTCTACACACACCAACACATGAACAAATAAGGAGTGAGAGTGACGCGTAGCCAAAACCGGTGACTACCATTAGCCGCTAACTTTTGTGCTCCGATTTTTACATAAAAATTGAATTATGGATTATAAACAATTGCTTCAAAGCCACAGATACATTATTAAGATAAGATAAGATAAGATGAACCTTTATTAATCCCCGAGGGGAAATTCAGTTGTACAAAGCAGCAACAGGGTAAGCGTGAAAAACAAAGCAAAAAACAGTACATCAAAGATTCACACAGATCAATAAAATCTAAAATAAATAATAAATAAAATCAAGGAAAAAAATAATAATGATAATAATAAAAGACTATGAAAATAGGAGATCAATAAAAATAAGAGTAAAATAACTGTCAGCATATGCATATAGCATAACCTATGGATCAACCGATTCAGCTGCGTTTTTTCTCGTTTTAATGCCATTGAACAAGTCTTTTGATCAGATTGACAGCTACGCTGAGACGATGTCCCGTAAAAGCTCCATAAAGGTACGTGTTGTGATGTCTGTGTTTGCTTCCCATGTCATGAGATCAGATCACTTATGGCCCGTCCACACACAGGCCTGAAAAAAATCTTTCAAAGCTTCGTCCATTCACTTGAATGGGGTGACGTAGAAGATTTTTTAATCTTCGCCGAACTGCATTGTGGGGAGCGGAGCATGGCTTTGCAAGCATCGTGAGCATCAAAAGTTGAGCAATGTTCAACTTTTGATGCTCCCGATGCTTTCGAAGCTGGCATCAGACAATCAAATCCCGTTTATGCAAATCCCGCCAGTACAAGCGCTAAACAATCAAACCGCGTGCAAGCTGGGAGAGACAGACCGCAGTTAATTTCCTCATATTCCAAACGAGAAATTACGGTAGCAAATCACCCGGTTCTTTACGACCAGAACTATTTACCGGGATACAAACCGGAGGAACCAGGCATGGAGGGAGGTGGCAGAGACAGTGGGTGAAACTTGTAGGTTTTCGCCTGTTTGGAGAGTTTATATCCAGTTTACTTTGTTTTAACATTGCTATTGCTTTGTATGTCGGGGGCGGGAGATTCATGTGATTGGTTGTTGGTCGCAAAAAATTGCCAAGCTTCAGACACGCCCAGCATCAAGATTTTTTTCATGCCTGTGTGTGGACGGGCCGTTAGTGATGATACTATACTTAAATAATCTGTGGACTCTCAGCTTTAAATCGGATATATTGTATGTGCAGCTTCGATAAGTAATAAGGGTATCTTTATTTTTGAATTCTGTGCTGAAGTGCGTTAGCATTTTTTTTTTTAAATGAATAAAACCACACGTCCCTGCGGTGTGAATATCGTGCATGCGCATATCGCGGTTATCGCCATGACACGATTTATCGTTCAGCCCTACTAACGGATATAAGGAGCTTTTTCAACAACAAGGCAGAGGGAGAACTCTCGCCTGTCAGACTGAGAGGCTCATTGAACTAAAGGACTCAGTGTTTAAATAGTTCACTTTAGTCTAAGTTATCTAAGTGGGTCTCAAACGGTTTGGTCGCGATTAATGTAAACAATTATTTCCGAGGCACACATTTATATGATCATTATAGGTATAAAAAAAGAGAATAAATGAAAAACAGGTATGAAATACTATATGACAGTAAAACAACAATACAGTTTAATAGGAGAGTGATTTGTAAAATATCCATAAAAGAAAAGAAAATCTGAATACAGTTCTGTTTCATATGGGTGTTGAGAGATGTATCAATAGATCTCTTCATTTTGCTCTCAAAGTACACCAGATTGATGCATTTCACTTTAATATATATTTTTTAATCTTCCCGGGGGAGCATGGCCCCTGGAACCCCCCCTAGAGGATGTTAGGTCCACACAACTATAAAAATAGCACTTTACCCCTGCTTACACCTATATGGCGTGAGCTGATTCTCGAGCCTTCATTGTAACAGTCGCGGATATACTGGGTATGTGCTTGGGCATTATTGCAGTAAAAAGTTCAACTGTAGCGACCGGTACATTAATGGGAACCCCTAAATGTTTGAGCAACCTCTATGAAATGTCAAGCTACCCAACAGCACCCCCAAAAGAAAATCTCTGGCGCCGCGACTGAGCCTGCAACCCCGTTTTGAAGAAATGTGCAGTGCAAAACAGGCTCATTGCAGCCACTAATTCTGTGATAAGACACTTTATTTTGCCAAATATCAGCATTTTCCTTCTTTTCATTTTTTTTCACAGATTGCAAAGTGGCAAAGTATTATAACTTATTGTTCTAGCAAAGGGATTGCAAAATTGTATTATGTATTTATTTTTTTGGAGCACACAGACTTATGAAGAATTGTTTTATTATCACTGTTCTAGCCAGTTGATTTTTTTTTATTTTGGAAATGAATCCTTAGGTTCATATTGATGTATTTTTATTAGGGCCGGGACTTTAACGCGTTAATTAAGATGAATTAATTACACAAAAATTAACGCATTTTAATCGCACTTATTTTTGCACCGAGGAACGTTTCTCACTGGATGAGTTTCAGGGGTACCGATTATACTGGAGCACCAACTAACGTTCATGACTTCAGACAACAACAAACCACAGTGAACAATAGTCAAACATGAACGAAGAAGCTGATGAGACTGCTTTGGTTGGCCCCGTGGATGGGACATTTTGTTTTAAAAAAACGGACGGGTGGAAGCGTCGATAAGAGCACGGTTGTTTGCAAATTATGCAAAAAGGAATTCGCATATCACCGCAGCACATCAAGCCTCAAGTATAACCTCAATGCAAAACATATAGCAGCTAGCGTGGAAGCTAGCGTGGATGTTAGCCCGACTCGGAGTACAAGGACCCACACCCAATTCGCGTTGATCAAACAGTGGCCTATGCAACAGAGAGATTTTATTTTTCATCAGGATATTGGAAGAATAGGAGGGATTGAGGTCAATCACTGGCACTTTTTTTATTTTATTTTAAATGGTACACTTTATGTTGAACTATTTATTACGTTGTTGGTGCAACTGGCACTTTATGTTGAACTGTTTATTGTTTTGGCCAAGGTTATTGAGAGAGTTGGACTGAAGTTGATTAGATTTTTTAAATCAACTGTTGGTAAATCAACAAAGTCTGTTATGGTCTCTGAAGGAACAGAGAGATGTTTTCTAATAGTCAGGGTTTCCAATGTTCTGAATGTACTTGAAAGTATTGTGTTTTCCTTAAAAAACAAAGTGTTAGTTTACAGAAGGTCTACCTACCTATAGGCTACCTGAATCTCTGAAATGTACTATATTCCTAAATATGCTATTGCTACACTTTATGGCAAACATTGCACTTTTCTGTTGGTCTTGGTTAAGAACCACCTTGAAAAAAATAAACAATGTTTTGTTGCTTAAGCTTATGTATTCAGTCATTATTCAATGGTATACTAAAATCCATGTGAAAAAAATTGCTTCTCACTGTTCTCAGGTCAAATATTTATATGTGATTAAAAATGCGATTAATTTCGATTAATTAATAACAAAGCCTCTAATTA